>NC_133133.1:61037398-61353898 GCF_048418815.1 Hemitrygon akajei
TGGAATCCACGATCTTTCAAATTTAAAGAAAGCTGTTCAATGAGAAATAATTGAATATCAAGCACTCATTTTATATTGCCCAGGCAATAGAAACATTGCTCACATATACATAAAATTATCAACACCATAAACACAATGTGACTTCCTCCTGCATGACTCTGTTCTACACTTTGCCACCGACACATTATTTTGTCTGTCTTTTTGTCTATATTCTCACTCTCCCATTCATCCATTAATCTGGGAACTTTGTTGACAGCCCATCTTTAGGGTCACCCTGGTTTAACCCCATCAGAGACATCTCTCTGTCCCATTCTCTTTGCAGATTTACAAGCCTCCTTTTATTTCCTTTCAATTTTGACAAAACATTTCTGTCCTGAAATATTAACTCTGATTCTCATTCCATAGTTGCAGCCTGACCTGATAAGTATTTCCAGCATCTGCAGTTTCTTTTTCGATTTATTACAAAGAAACACTATGTTACGGAGCTGGAACACTGCGGCATCTTCTGAAGAATGCGAGATCTTACAGATAGAGGTAGTTATTGTGGTAACATGAAAGGCTGATGTTTCTATACCAAGAGAGTCTCTTTTTGATAACTGGTTTAAGGCGCATCTGCCAATAGCTTGCTTGAAAGCAAAGCAAATTAATGAGAAGCTCTAACGACCAAGAAATGCAAAATCAAACAAGAAGAGTAAACATTACCATATGTGAGAAATAAGTGAGGTCATATTAAGTCTTCTTGCCTGTTGTGCCCAATTAGAATTTTGCAGGTTGCATGAGATCTTTTAATTATTTGCCAGTTTAGTCCAGGTCTAATTTAATCACTGTCCCTCTGATTTTCCTGCCATCTTGGAATCAGTCTAGTGAGTGCAAAAAATCTTTCCTGAATGTTTCATTTAGTAAGTACTTCCTTTCTTAGATAAGCTTGTCAAAACTCAGCATAATACTCAGAATGCCATCTCACCAGGACCCTGTACAACTGTTACAAGCATCCTTCTTCCTGTAGCAACTCTTCTCATGATAACAGCTAACATACTATTTGCCCTCCTAATCATTTGTTTCACCTGCATGTTGGTCTTCCATGATCTACATGCATGTACTTAGGTCTCTTTGTACATCAACATTATGCAATCTCCCTATATTGAATAAATACTTCATTAACATATTAAATGTAGATGAGGTGGAGAATACGAATTTGAAAGATTACGATTATATTCTAAATGTGGCAAGATAAGCATTCATAATGGTATGCTTATCTGAGGATCCAAGGCTGTTCCATCACAAAGAAGCAACTTGTTGAAATTGACAAGATATATCTTATATCAAGCAAAATAGCCAGAAATTTTGACTGTTAGTCTGGGATAGACAAACAGTTAAACAGTTAAAGACTCCTATCAATAATGTCAAGAGGTTTTGCAAGAATGTACCAGCCAGTCCCCTCAACCTATAGCCCTGGTTCAGTGAACCAACATTATTATGAGTATTGTTGGTCCAGTTATGGACAAAGAAAAGTCACAATTGTAGCTGCACAGCTAAATGAACAGGTGAGATTCCAGCTGACACTTCTACAGATCAACTTGCAGTAAAAGAAACTGATCCTGGTTGTAGTGCACATTCTAAGTGGATACTTATGCAAGTCAAACTGATGTGTATGTGGTAGAACCAAATGTTTCTCACTTCTTCTGCACCTGACGCAGGGAAGCGGATGGCTCTGGAGGTGAGATGTCACTGTCCATAATGTTTTAGTACAGGGGAGGTTGACACTGAATATGCTATAATACCTGGAATAAATCCAATTGAATTGAATGGACTTTATTTCTTACATCTTTCATATTCATGAGGGGTAAAAATCTTTACATTACGTCTCCATCTAGGTGTGCAATGTGCAATTTATAATAAATAGTATATACAACAGGACAGACAACATAACATAGAAATACAGTTGCGTCAGCATGAATTAATCAGTCTGATTGCCTGGTGGAAGAAGCTGTCCCGGAGCCTGGTGGTCCTGGTTTTTATAGTGCAATACTGTTTCCCGGATGGTAGCAGCTGGGACAGTTTATTGTTGGGGTGACTCAGGTTCCCAATGATGTTTCATTACACACCTGTCATTGTAAGTGTCCTGAATAGTGGGAAGTTCACATCTACAAATCCACTGGGCTGTGTGCACCACTCCCTGCAGAGTCCTGCAGTTGAGGGTAGTACAACTCCCATACCCGGCAGTGATGCATGCAGTCAGGATGCTCTCAATTGTGCCCCTGCAGAAAGTTCTTAGGATTTGGGGGCCCATACCAAACTTCTTCAACCGTCTGAGGTGAAAGAGGCGCTGGTGTGCCCTTTTCACCACACAGCCAGTATGTACCGACCATGTGAGGTCCTCGGTGATGTTTATGCCGAGGAAATTTAAGCTGTTCACCCTTTCAGCCCCAGATTCATTGATGTCAATAGGGGTTAGCCTGCCTCCACTCCTCCTGTAGTACAATTGTACAACAGAGAACTGTTGAAATATAATAATAAATAATTACAACTACTCAAATAACTTACATATTTGAATAATTCTTTAAACTCAAATAACTCTTAATTTTTCCCTTTCAGGGTTCTTTTGAAGACCCTGACCTGGAGTTCCAAGCTGACTTTGGTTCTTTGCTGGAATGGGATCCGCTCTCGAGGTTTCATAACAGGCTGTTGTTCGGCACGCCAAGAGCTCAGCCTAAGAGTTTGACTAGGACCTCGGAGCTTTGCAGTCGGGCAGATCAAGGGTCGGCAGGAGACCCGTGTGTCGTCAGGGAAGTCGAAACATCTACGGCTGTGTGCCTGGAAACCAGCGATCTTTGAGATCTTCTGGCACAGAGCTCAAAAAAAGTGATGTAATGGACTTGTAATAGCATTGTAAACCAGTGAGCTGTTTGTATGTCTCCCTGCTCGCTGGAAAAAACGGATCTCCTTCTCCTTTATTAGAGAGAGAGAGAGCCTGTGGTATGTTGTATACGGGGTGAAACATCAAGTCTTTGGGGTAACTGCAAGTCTGTGTCTTTGCTATTGCTTTGCTCATGCTTGAGTGCTTGGTGACTGGTGCCGATGCTATTTTTTTGCCGGTGCGGGGAAGGAGGATTGTTGATTGCTGCCGCTTATGCACAGGAGGGAGGGGAGCTAAGGGGGGCTTTGGGGGTTCAAACATTTTACTGCTGTTCATTCTGTGGGGCACTCCTCTGTTTTTGTCGATGATTGCAAAGATGTATATTGTGTACATTTCTCTGACAGTGAACCTTTGAAACTTTGAGATGTTGGACTGCTTTACAATGAATTTGAACATTGTCTGGATCAATTAAATGGTGCCTCTACGATGAAATGGATGTAGCCACTGGAGCAAACATGATGGCTTCACGTAGCCAGTATAAAGAGAAACTGGAGTATGGTGCAGAATCCACTGCTGATAGGTCAAAACTGAGATCCTCCAGCATTTTGTTTAGTTGCTCCGGATTTCAACATCTTGTATTTCCATTCAGCTAAAATAGTCTGGCACTCCAGGCTATCATAGCCATGCAACATCTGTAGCCATTTTGTTGTGGTGTACATGGCTGTTATCTTTTGAAGTTAACAGAAACATATTACGGAGAAGTGCAAAGATGACAGAATGGGGGAGAAACTGATGTAAGGTAAAAGGAGCCAAATAAGTCTAGGGCCGAAGAATTGAAAAGAGAAGAAAATTAAGGAAAGCACAATAGAAAAGTTAAACACCCCAGGAGGTAAGAAGACAGTCAACACAAGTTGTAACGTAATTCAAGTTTTTCTTGTAGTAAATGTAATTCTCAGGTTATCTTGAATACGGGACTGTTCATTGTCTATTTATTATTATTTCATGCTATTTTAAGTCATGCATGTGGAGGAAATAAAAGTATGGGAAAACAAAACAATTTAAATGGTTTTAAGAGCAAATTCTACCAAACTGTTGCTGCCAATTCAATCACAAACAATAGAAAATCTGCAGATGTTAGAAATCCAAGCAGCACACACAAAATGCTGGAGAACTCAGCAGGCCAGACAGCATCTACGGAAAAGAGTACAATACAAAAGCAGAATGTTTGCAACTAAGAAACAACCTGTGATGAAAATATTAAAAGCTACTGGGATGATAGTAATTCTACCAATTAAGAGTATAAAGCTATCAACTTAATTGTTTAAACAAAATGAAAATTTGACTTTACAATTTATGTGTTCCTAATTACCCTGTGTAAAGTATACTGCCTTTGCTTAATAACATCACCAAAAATACTGTCCACTACACAATCATGGAAAATGTGGGCTTTTTCTTATATCTTGGGATATCATTGATATTTACCAACACTTTGGTTTTTGAGAAAAAGAATGTTTAATGACTACGACTTTAGATCAGATTATGATCTGATGGTTAACATTCATTTCTGCCCTTCTCTATGCTTTTGAGACATGGATAATTGAGCTGTAGACAGCTCAAAGCACTGGGGAGAATTCAATGATGATGCCTCCATAGAATATTCCAAAGGCACTTGTAGGATAAGTGGACTGACGTTTGTATCCTCTGCAAGACTAACATCCCTAACACTGAGGCACTATATACATAGGCAGGAACATGTAGTTTGCATGCTTGATGCACTGTTCCATGCTCTGCCATGAAGTAAGGTTATGAGTCCTCAAACCCTCCTCAAAATTCTAACAACCCCAATAAGTCCTGCAAACTTCTGGCTCATGCCCACTCAAAAAGAGAAGGCATTGAAAACTTCGATTTAATTCCAGCATGGCAAAAGGAACATACTACCTCTCAAACTACTCACCCACCCGCCTTGACCATAACTTCCTACTGCAGTTGTGGCAGAGTCCAAGGATCTCACATGGAACCCATCATTCTCCTCAGAATCCACAGAAATGGTGTGACATCATGATATCCTTGCTCCTGAGGGACCTCTAAAAATGAAGTAAAGAAAGCAGCAGAGCATTGAAAGTCCATTTCTTCAGAATGTGATACTTCGTCTTATTTTTGAAAATGTAAAACACAGACCTAAAGTATCAATAACAAGTGTATACAATTGTCTACTTAATTGATAAAATTTGGTTTAGAATATACAAGTTGAGGAAAATTATTCAAGAAAAAGTGGGAAAAATCACCTTTAACTAAGTCCCAGTAAATTCAGGTAGAGAGAGAGAAATCGGTGGGCTTTTTATGCGGCAAAATTACACTCTGATAAGAAAAGAATGAACAAGCACAGAAATTTTCACTGTATCTGTGCTAATAACTCAGAAGACCTGAAACTTTCTGTGCTATCATCCCAGAATCCCAGAAGTTTAACTGTCAAGACAATGCAATTCTTTGCAAATGTTAGAATAACTGAGTGTCCAAGAAACTGTGTACTGTCAGAACATAAAACAACAGTTTCATTTTAATAATAAACCTGAATACTCAGTGCACTGATCCACTTTATCAGAAGCCAGAATAAACAATGATAAGCTCCAATGCCTTGAAGAGAGAAGTCTTAAATAGGATATTTTGGGATATGAAAAGATTGCCGAGAAGCCAATCAGTTCTGGCAGAGCTTACCAGAAGCAAAGATGCAAGTAGCAGAAATAAAATAAATGTAAAAAATTAAGAATTACCTT
Organism: Hemitrygon akajei; assembly: GCF_048418815.1. Lineage (NCBI taxonomy): Eukaryota > Metazoa > Chordata > Chondrichthyes > Myliobatiformes > Dasyatidae > Hemitrygon > Hemitrygon akajei. Next base: position 61,043,030 of record NC_133133.1, read on the forward strand.
AAAGCAGGGATTCCCAACCGTTTTAATGCCATGAACAATGCCATTAAACAAAGTGTCCATGGACCCATGTTGGGTACCCCTGCCTTAAAGAGAAAGATGTAATTTTGCACATTGCTTGGACAACTAGCAAGCCTTGTTCTTATGGAAAAAGGTCTGAAGGAACATTTTGCAGCTTTTTGCCATTGTTTGTTCCACATTATTCAATACTGTTCAATAGCTATGAAGCAAAAATTTCAAATTCTATCAGATCCATTGGACAAATGGACTAATAGTGCTGAATGGCCTTCTCCTCTTTAACAGTTTCTTACATTTTCACGTACATGAGACCAATCCACAAGAGCACACCAACTAAATAAAAATGACAAGCTTGAGGCTGTAAAGGAAAAGCATTTGATACTCTTATGATTAGGGGAGTGTTATGGAAAAATGAAATCAAAAATCTTTTTGCTTAATCCAAATCTATCTTAAGATTCAGTCCTGATTTATGTAGTCTGTCCATATGATGGATTAAAGTGACCTTTATGTTGATTTTGATTACTTTAAAGTCTGCTTTCACTCATGTTAACTTAAATAAATCTCAGCTGTCAATTGCAGACTTTCTTACCTTACACAAATAATCAGGAATTCTCAAAGTAAATACTTGACAGTTGTGATATTCATGGTAAAATTAGAAATGACCCCTTAATAAGCTATCCAGGGACTCTTTTAATTAATCGTTATTTATCAACAGTACCAAGAAAGGGTCTTACGATACCCAGTACATTCATTTTAAAGGGTATTTTTTACCTATCACATACATATATCCAAACAGTCTGAGCTTTATAGACAAGGCAGCAAATGTACACCACTGAGCTGATGAATTTTTAAGCTATTGATGTGAAGTGAATAGTACATTTTGTTAAGCAGGCAAATCATATGATTCTCTTCTCTAACAGAATCACAATAGAAAAATGTATATGGATACAGAGAGACATCATACTCCATGCCAAAAAAAATACTACTGCAATCCCTCTTTTTTAAAAAGGATCAGTGAGATAACACAATTAAACAATATGAGAATTTAATGATCAATAATTAGTAATGCAGGCTAATATCTCTTCAGTCTTCTTGATCCCCTAAAAGGCTTTGTTGTTTTATCAACTTTAACTTGGTTCCAGATTTGATCTCATGTGAAGTTGGGTTTCTTTATCTGACTTGATTAGGTTTAGTCCTTCACTTTCTAGTCTGTGCTGAATCAATTTTCTATATACTTCATGACTGAGTTGTCCACCATACAGGCTTTGCTGAAGTCAAGCCAAAATTATTTGAATTACATGAACACTTTGAATTCCTCACCTCAATATTTCTCAGGTCTTCAAGCTTTACCAGAGCTCAAGTGTCTCACTTCTGTGAGCTTTACTTGTTGGATAGACCAAGAGAAGTGGAAGTGTTTATTTGCATGAAAGAACACTTTTTTTTTTCTCATTTTTGAATCAACTGCTTTTGGTAAACATTTGAAGCCAAATTTGAATGAACAAGGCTCAAGTATGTTCTGAGTCCTTTCTTTATAAACAATTCCACACACAAGTCCTATGTAAGGTGTGGAGTTTTCTCTGTACAAGAACAATAAATTTCTTATTCTGCCACTTTATAGCTTCCTTAATTATTTTGACTAGTGCCTCATCTGCTCCACATGAAGATAAATGATCTGAAGGGACAGGGACGTGTTTGAAACAATTACATTTTGTAAAGTTTTCTGCAGGGTCAGTGGCAGACTCCAGAGCATTGTCAGAAATAACCCCTTTAGGTAAACCATGACATGTGTGTGTAGAGGACTAGTTGATAATGGTACTTTCAGTAGTGGTATTGTCATCCATGTGTTTCACTTCAATACACAGAGAGCGACTATTGATCATTGCTGGGAAATTGTCATTCCCTTTTTCACAAAAGCTGACATGTACTCTCTGTGAAGGTCTAGTTGGCCATGACCATGAATGCAAAGTAGTGTCTGCTAGCTGTTGATACAACTCTGGCAAATACTGCATTTGTTTTCCAATGATTTCGGATCACTGTCCAAATAGGGCAAATAAACAAAGCTTTTGTTACAATTGCTTTCAACTGACAGTTCCTGTGCATTCTGTATTTAGCTAAGCCAATGTTCCCAATGGAATAAGATTTGCTCATTTGCTCATTCCCTACAGGTATGGGTAAGTGTGCCCAACAAGGGTCAGCAGTTTGTAAAAAAAAAGATGGTAAGCCTCAACAGCACATTAGTGCAAGAGATTTTATTTAATGTCAGGTGAAAAAAAAGAGCAATATCTGCCCAAAAGTTGTGAAGAAAAAAATTTACAAATAAATAAAAACAAACATTAGAATATCAGCAGCAAACACGAGGAAATCTGCAGATGCTGGAAATTAAAGCAACACACACAAAATGCTGGTGGAACGCAACAAGCCAGGCAGCATCTGTAGGGAGAAGCACTGTCGACGTCTCAGGCCGAGACCCTTCGTCAGGACTCGCCTTCACCCCACCCCCTCCGATCTTCTCCTACCATTTCGCATTTTCCCTCCCCCCTCCTACTTTCAAATCTCGTACTATCTTTCCTTTCAGTTAGTCCTGACGAAGGGTCTCGGCCCGAAACATCGACAGTGCTTCTCCCTATAGATGCTGCCTGGCCTGCTGCGTTCCACCAGTATTTTGTGTGTATTGGAATATCAGCTCTGCGAAGTACTGAGGTTGTACACAAAAATACACAAAAATTTACAAATATGCAGAGGTTTTCTCCACAACACACTTTGTTTTTAACTTTCCAATATAACTATTCACTAGCCATCAAATCCAAACTCCACACCTCTCAGCAAAGCCAAACTGAGGGACTATATCTGCCTTTGTAAGGTGTATTGCACCTGCTCCCACTGATCCAGGCATTATTTTAGGATGCCCCAAACTGTCCCTCAGGTCTCTTGGGGCCATTCTGCTGTCTACAAACTAATGTAACAGTGCGAGCGAAAATAAATGAAACTGTTCAGAATGCCTGTGTCTAGAATCTCTATTTTAATTAACTATAAACCAATAGAGCTCATTAACTGAAGGGATTGTTTTGATTAGCCAAGCTAGCGATTGTTTTACTGCTGGGGTGCGTAAATGGAGAACTCCCAAGAACTGCAGATTGGGAGGGCAAAGTGTGTGAACTACCGGGGAAACTAGACCAGGGACAGAATGGGTAGGAGTGACTAATCAGGCAAAGGGGCAAGGTTAGCGGGAGAATTAGCATTGCCAACCTGTTCTGTCACACACCTATTGTGGAATAATTTCAGCTCCTTGTCTACGCTTGTCAAAATTCCTTTACATCCTTTCAATGTCTACTCATAAACCCTCTTCAACCACTAAGTTATTCTGCGGCTTGTGATTTGAGACCAAGCCACTGAAAAATCCTCATTTCAACAGATGTATGGTGGAAAGTATTCTGAATAGTTACATCACTGACTAGTATGAGGATTCAATGGACAGGATTGAAAGACGTTGCAGAGGTTTGTAGACTGCCAGATGGTTCATGGGCATAGCTCTCCCTACCGTTGAGGACATCTTCAAGAAGTGGTACCACAAGATGGTGGGATTCATCATTAAGGACCCTAACCACCTGAGATATGCCTTCTTCTCATTATTTCCATCAGGGAGAAGGGACAATAGTCTGAAGTCCCTCATGTTTTACAAACAGCTGTTTCCCCTCTGCCATCAGATCTAATAACAGTCTATCAACACTGCCTCATCATTCCCCTTTTGCAAGAGTTAGTTTTTAAAAAAATAAATTACTGAGATTTTTATGTTTTGCACTGTACTGCTGCTGCTAAAAAATAAATCTCATGACAGATCAGTGATAATAAATCTGATTCTGATTCTGACCAGATTTAATATGAAGATCACATTTTCAATTTCAGCAACAGGATTTTGATAAAATTTGTGCAAATCACTGTGAAATACTTTGTGTTGTGTATGCTATTCCTATACTTGATATCATGGTCACACTGCTATGGAAGAATTACCGATCTTTACAACCTCAGTGCTTCGCAGAGCTGATATTCCAATAGTGGCTGATTACCCTTCATCAGAGTAAATGGCTTGTCAAATAAAAAAAACATGGTGCAATATCTTGATTTCATATGTTGCCCATATTTGCACTCACCTTTTGTAGAAATATGAGACTCAGAAGTGATGGGCTACTCTTGTCTATCATCCACCCCATCACCTTCTCCACACAATAACCAGAAGCATCACATGCCAGCTTTGACTGATCCATAGTGAACAATAAGAGCACTTACTAACTTTATTTTGTGGCATTCACCATATGCATTTAGCTCCTCTCTGTCTACATTTATTTCATATCCTTTGTCCACAATTGATGTTATGATTTGGAGATGGAAGTATACTGCTTATTGAACCATCTATGGGGACGATTTCTGCTGCTTTTATAGACAATAGACAATAGGTGCAGAAGTAGACCATTTGGCCTTTCGAGCCTGCACCGCCATTTTGAGATCATGGCTGATCATCTACTATCAATACCCAGTTCCTGTCTTGTCCCCATATCCCTTGATTCCCCTATCCATAAGATACCTATCTAGTTCCTTCTTGAAAGCTTCTTTATAAGCTTTGTTTCTTTAGAAATGATCTCCTTTTTTCCCCCTTCATTGGTTGTGGTCAGTAGGATCTTCTACCAAGTACACGCTTTCTCATTATAAGAAAGCACATTTACTTTGTTTCAACTTTGCATAGTGATTAAATAATCTACCAAAAGCTTAGTCCTGAATCAAAATATCATGTTCTGTATTTGTACCAAGCAATAAATCATCCTTATTTCAGGCAATATCCTACACCTTAAAATATTTTGTGTGCTTTCTTGAACATGTCTTGCTGACTTTTTGTTTGCATTCATTTGTCCATAGACATTGAATAGATTCAATTTTGCTACATCCACCTACAAGTCTTACATAACAAGAGGCAAATACGTTCATCACTTATAGCTTAATTTAATGCAACTTTCTTGTCCCCTCAACATCTCATAATATTGCCTGTTTTAGGACAAGGACTATTGATATCACATATTTGGACACAAGTGATTCTGCAGATGATGGATATCTTGAGAAACAAACACAAAAATGCTGGAGAAACTGAGCCGGTCAGGCAGCATTTATGGAGGGGCTACAAGAAATAATGGGTACAGCTCTGCCCACCATTGAGCACATCCATACAGAGCGCTATTGCTGTAAAACAACATCAATCATCAAGGACCCTCACCACCCATGCTTTCTTCTCACTGCTGTCATCAGAAAGAAGGTACAGGACCAATACCACTAAACTCAGCAACAGTTATTACCCCTCAACCATCAAATTATTGAACCAGAGGGGATAATTTCACTCAACTTCCATCATCCAAGTACTGAATTTTTCACATAACCTATGGATTCCACCTTCAAGGACTCTGTGTCAAATTCATGGTATTATTTATTTATTATTATTCTTTCATTATTTCATAGTTTGCCTTTTTTTTTTGCAAATTGGTTGTCCTGTTGGGTGTGATTCTATTGTGTTTCTTGTATTTACTGTGGGTATCCACAAGAAAATAAATCTCATGGAGTATGGTGTATATGGTAACATATATGTTCTTTGATAATAGATTTACTTTGAACCTTGAAGAAACTGTTAAGCCAAGACTGTTCATGTGGATTGGAGTACAACTGTGTGGATAAAATCAGATACATATTCCTTTTGTTTTTCATTAAGTAGAATATTTTGTTTCTGTCCTTCCAGTTTCTTCTCCATTTAAACATTTAAATTTTTTTCTGAGTAAAGATGACAGGTCTGGTTTGAAAACCAAATGCCTTTTCTATTGCTACATAATGTGACAAAGTGTGACTTTAAAATATTACTGCAGAAAGCATTCTGTCAATCTTGTTTAATTTGCCTTGGTTTGTCCTTCCTCATTAAATTTGGTTCGATTTAATGATTTGCTCGCATGAGGGATAACTGTAGTTTATCTTCATTGTGTTATAGTGCTCACCCCATTTACTCTGGTAAATCTCCTCAGATTAAGTTTTTAGGTGGATGCTGCTTTCTATCCTGTGCATATGACTGAAATAAAATCCAAATAAAAATGCTGGAAACTTCCAGTAGACCAGGCAGCACCTGCAGGAAAGTGAAATAGAGTAAATGATAAAGTAACATAGTCAGAACTCATTATGTGAGGTGAGGTCCACTATGGTGGTATCATCTGCAAACACGGAGATGGAGTTTGAGTGGAAATGGAGTAGAGTACATGCTGAGGGTGTAACCCTGAGAAATGCGAGTGTTTGGAATAATTGTAGTGGAGGTGCTGCTATCTATCCTCACTGATTACGATCTTTTGGTCAGAAAAGTCAAGGATCCAGCTGTAGAGGGGTGATTAACTCCAAGCATCCAGAGTTCGGTGATGAGCTTATTTGGAAGAATGATAATGAAGACAGAACTGTAGTTAATGAACTATAGTCTAGGTGCTTTTACTTTCCAGATACTCCAGAGATAAATGTAAGGCAGGGAGATGGCATCCACTGTAGATCTGTTACAGCAGTAAGCAAATTGCAGTGGGCAATTTTGGGTTATCTAATGAAATAATATACATACACATACGAGGAAATCTGCAGAAGCTGGAAATTCAAACAACACACACAAAATGCTGGTGGAACACAGCAGGCCAGGCAGCATCTACAGGGAGAAGCACTGTCGACGTTTCGGGCCAAAACATCGACAGTGCTTCTCCCTATAGATGCTGCCTGGCCTGCTATGTTCCACCAGCATTTTGTGTGTGTTGTTTTAATATACACACACAAATTGTCTAACCATGTTCTGTTGCCTTATTCCAAATATGAACTATTTAAAACAAATTTTGGTCGATTTAATTGTCTATTCTTTTGCACATGATCTTCAAATGAAGCATTTTTAGCTTGAAGTGATGGAAGAAGTATTGCTTTCTTTAAGCTTGCACTTTACAAGATTTTGGACACATGTGACATCTGCTTTTTAAACCGCTAGGTATTGTTTATGGTTAATGTCCTTGCTTTTGACATACAAGCTGAATCATTCCCAAACTGAGTCAAAGGTTTTCTGATATAGCCATTTAGAACAGCCATATTGTTCCCTTACTAGTCAACAGTGACAGAGTTAGCCATCGGCATGTGATAGTCAAATGTCATTATCGCCTGATAAGCACCAGTGGGTTCCAGCTGGTACATGCGAGAGACTGACAGATTCTGTGTTGTCAGTCACAGAAAACAGCAAACAAATAGCTTTTCATGCTACAAAGTCAACAAAAACTTGTCAAAGAGGAGTTCTCAATGACCTTCAATAAATCCAAGAGTAATGATACCATTTTCAGTGTCACTTTATAATGCTGTCATGAATACTTCAAAACACTGCATGTATGATGGGATGTCTAAAGGTTAGATGCTTACTTACAAGAATAGTTTACGATTTATATGTTGAATCATTAAACTACTGATGGAAAAAGACTGTTTCAGACTGCTTGTAACAATGGTTTCCACAACAGTAACAAAATAATTATTATATTATGTAAGGCAGACATGTCACCTCTAACATTTGGTAGGATCCCAATATGATTAAAACATATGAATATAGAAAGAACAGTATGTTCACATGTATGAATATGCTAAAAAATTAATCAGAGCTATTGACACAATGTATGGCAGCTAACTCCAAATAGAATCCATTTTTTTATCTTCAGAAAACCGCACCAGGAAGTCTCAATATTATGTACATTTCATGCTGATGGCTGTTCACATCATGCATCATGTTTACAGTTCTGTTAGAAAGTCCCATCTGAGTCATTAACCATTCTCTGCAAGTGTTCACTGATTGGTGGTTTCTGTTTTTAATGCAAAATTCCAATATCTATAATTCTTCACCACAGCTTTGTTTCAGATGAACACAAGCACTGTAGCTCTTAAACTTTCAACACATTGCTACTCAGGAGTGGTCAAACCTTCTGTTTGCTTTTATTCTAGAGCTACTTAAAATGTCTACAAAGTTCTCCAAAAGATGTGTTGCTTTGACAATGGCAATTTAATGGTTTACAGGATGCTCCATATTGCAGTACCATTTGGTGATATGGAAGCATTTTATATTAATTACATAACTATCTGTGTGTTTTCCCTTTGCGTACAAATTCTAGAGAATAGTGTGTAGTTAGATTTCAGATTGTCTTAAAGGTAGAGGTAAAAAATAACAGCTTCAGAGCTACATTACTTTAGAGTACACCTTTTTGTTATGGGCAGTGCACTCAAGAGGATTGCATGCAAAGCTGAGCTGGAGAATAAAATATTGAAAAAATAATGGATATTCAGAGCTGTTTGAGGGATGTGGAAAGGAAATAGAGGTGATAAAAGGAAACACAGCAAGAGCTCAGGCATAGCACTGCGATATGACATGAAAGAAGTAATTTAAACAAAGAATATTTTAACAGATATGAAGAAGCTGATGGAAAGAAAACCATGAATCATGAAACTCAATGGGATAAATTAAAACAAAAAAAGAGTAAGAAAAGGAAATAATTGATACAGACTTCAAAGGTTCTAAATAATTATTTGGCTATGTACATTTATAATTTTGAAAAAATATTGGCTTTTCTGTTTCAAATGAGTTAGCACAAATTGAATGCAGGAATAAAACATGAAGCACTGTTGTACTCAGATTTGACAAAAGAATTTCAACCTAAAATTCACCACTCTTTCTTTTTCCACGATATTTCATCACCCTCTAAATGATTAATTCTAATTTTGTTGTTGTTTTCATTTCAGATCGTTAACATCTGCAAACCTTTTTATTAATTTTATTGAACTCTTATCTGTTTTTTTTTCCTGAATTATTACTGAGAAGTAGAAAATGTTTTTCTTTCCTAGTTAAGGATCGAGGAAAACATCAATGTGAAAGGACCACGTCTCACAAATGAGAGATTGAGATTCATTGTCTTGGGAGTTTACAGCACAATGAAAACTCAGCAAAGTTCCTGGGGACAGGAATCCTTGATAATTAACAATTGAAGTACACTTACAACTTTGAAAGGATTTGGGAATGTATGTAGTAGTTTCTGGCTGATGGGATGGTACTGATCATTAGATCCACTGGATCCAAGTTTTGTTTAATTAAAACTCACTATTTGACCAAAGGCTGGTTGCTGCTCATATGTCCACGTTTGTTGCCTAAATTTTGGGGAGCTGGGAGGGATAGTCTATTCCAGACAATCTCCACCCTTAGTATGAAATCAGCCTTAAGGGACTTTAGCCTTACAGCCCTACAGCACTGGTGGAGTAAATGCTTTAAGGGTTGGTATTTCCTTATATACCATTTGTTTAACTGGACAGTCCTGACTCTTAAGGTGATTTCCTTACCTGACAGGGAATGGGTGTAGGTGGTATGATAAGTACAGTACCCGTGGATGGTAAGTGTAAGCAGGAACCGTATCTTGGGACAGTTGTATCATTGCCAAACGGTGTGAAGCTGGGCACTTGTTGGAAGCTGAATGGCACTTACTGGGTGTGAAGTTCCTAGATCTACCCGTTGTTCCCACAGGGTAGTGCAGTTGATATGTGCTGCTGTACATATGCCACCCCAGTGCCCTAGATGAGCACGTTGTCCATGCTGGTCAGTAAGAGGACTATTACAAAGGAATGAATATTTTCTCGGCTTGGTATGGCCAGACTGTTCTGGGAACTGATTTAATTACCTTCTCACAAAGGAAGGTTGCACTGTTAGTCAGGAATACTGCAGCTACTCTCCTGATGGGTTGGAGAACGTCACTCACCTGGTTGATCACATCTGAGAGCCAGTGTATAAGATCAAGTGGGGGGACCAGCTCATTAGCTGTTACACTCCAGGATGGAGGCTGGTGGACTACTGTAGTATACTGGGAAATAACTACTGGGTTTACAGTATTTGGGTATTGTACTCTTGTGTTTTATATGTAACATGGACTTTGTGAGAATTATATTAGTCTGAGGGTTAGATCATCACATTCACAACTTTTGATGGGTGGTAGGTCCTGCTGTGGGGGGCAGGAGCATGGTTTATTGCGATTGTTGAAAGTTGCTTCCATTGTAATTGGTTAGTTTAGGAACTGCAGCTGCTTTCTCCGATAGTTAGCTGCCTGGTATCCAGTTTCAAATATCCTGTGTATATAGAGAGTACACATGGGCTGTTCTGTCTCTCTTCCTTTGCCGAAGGTAGGCAGTGTATATAGCCACTGGGAAGGTATGCTCTGTGCGCACTTTTAGCCAAGTATGTTTGTTGAATCTTCAACTTTGTAGTGTCTGTAACTTGGGGAACACGAATGTTTAGCTGAATATTTACTGTTTGTAAATAAATGATTAATACACTTATTCACAGTCAGTTTTTTCTGTCTCACTTGCCAGACTCAGCCTGATTTAATATTATAACAGAGCCTGCTTTCTGTTCTCTTAGCCAATAAACACCTATCGCTATAGCTCACCTCTCCTTCCTCCTTCCTTTCTGAGCCACAGAGCTGGCTTTTGTGCCAGAGACCTGACTGCTATGGCATTTCTTTGCTGGGTTATTCCCCCCCCCCCCCCACCAGTTTTATCCAAATTTGATGTTGAGGGACTGCCTATCCCCGTTTTCCCTTCTGACGGTCACCAGTTACTTGTAACCTGAACTTTGGTTGTAACTATTTCTTTGTATGTCCTAAACAAGAGAAAATCTGCAGATGCTGGAAATCTGAGCAACAAACACAAAATGCCAGAGGAACTCAACAGGCCAGGCAGCATCAATGGAGAAAAGCATAGTTGATGTTTTGGGATGAAACTCTTCAGCAGGACTGAAGAAAAAAAAGCTGAGGAGTAAATATGTCCTGTCTATCAAGCCCTCAGCATCCTAAATGATCCAGCGCTCATCTGCTTCATAGAAACATAGAAAACCTACAGCATAATACAGGCCCACAAACCTGTGCCAAGCATGTCCCTACCTTAGAGCTACCTAGGCTTTACCCATAGCCCTCTATTTTTCTAAGCTCCATGTAGCCATCCAGGAGTCTCTTAAAAGACCTTATCATTTCCACCTCCACCACCGCTGCTGGCAGCCCATTCCATGCACTCACCACTCTTTACATAAAAACCTTACCCCTGACATCTCCTCTGTACCTAATTCCAAGCACCTTAAAATTATGCCTGCTCATGCTAGCCATTTCAGAACTGGGGAAAAGCCTCTGACTGTCCACACGATCAGTGCCTCTCATTATCTTGTAGGTTCCAGCTCCAACTCTTTAACCTGCTCTGTTAGAAGCTGCAATTGGATGTACTTCTTGGTGGTATAGAGTAGTCAGAGTTGACCATAACACTGATGAAATTGGAAGTAAAGGAGAATGCATGGATGAACTCGATGATGAATAAAATAACTGACCCAGGCCAAAGTTGTGGTCACATACAACCACATAGGTATTTATGAAATGTTTTCACCTTGACAAAGACTTAGATCATTGAATGAGAAATTGAATCAGGACCGTAAGCTCTCTTGAGGTAAGTTCATGGCTCCACTTGTGTTTCAAATTCACTTTCCTGTCCAATTCGCATGATTAGTGTTCAAATATGTATTCTTTTCATCTTTAGTTATAGTCAGAACATTGACAGCCAGAACACCACAAGACCATAAGATGTAGCAGCAGAATTAGTCCATTTGATCCATCGAGTCTGCTCTGCCATTCCATCATGCCCAATTTATTATCCCTCTCAACCCCATTCTCCTGACTTCACCCCAGAACATTTGATGCACTGATTAATCAAGAACTTATCAACCTTTGCCTTAAGTATATCCAGTGACCTGACCTGCACAGCTGTTTGTGGGAATGAATTCCACAGATTCACCACCCTCTGCTTGAAGAAATTTTTCCTCATCTTTGTTCTAACTGAATGTTCCACTGTTCTGAGGCTGGGCCCTCTGGTCCTAGACTCCCCCGTTATAGATATCCTCCCCAGATCCACTGTCTAGGCCTTTCAATATTCAATAGATTTCAATGAGATTACTCCGTCATTCTTCTAAACTCAAGTACAGGCCCAGCCTGTATATGGACCTATCATCCTCCACTCCAGAGAGAAAAGCCCTAGCTGCTCAACCTTTCCTCACAAGTCACGCTCTCTAATTCAGGTAGCATCCTGGAAAATCTCATTCGAACCTCTCCAAAGCTTCTACATCTTTCGATAATTAGGTAACCAAACACAATATTGAAGTGTGGTCTAACTAGAATATTATAGAGCTCAGCATTACTTCACAGTTCTTGAACTCAATCCTCCAACTAATGAAGATCAACACATCATTCACTTTTTTCATTCACTAATTTGTGGGGAAACTTTCAGTGTTCTATTCGTTTACATCTGATGATCCCCCTAATCCTCACACTGTTAAGAATCCTGCTATTCAACTTATTCTCTGCCTTAAACCTCCTCACTTCACACTTCCTCAGATTAAATATCAACTGCCAATTCTCAAATACATCTCAAAAATGAAGTATTCTAAAGGGAGGACGAGGCAACAGTGGCTGACAAGGGAAGTCAAAAGCAGCAAACCCTGTAAAGAGTTGACATGTAACATAACAAAAATTATTGGGAAGCTAAGGGTTTGGGAATCTTTTAAAAATCAACAGAAGGGAACTATAAAAGCAACAAGATGATGAAATTTGAAGGTAATCTAGCAAATATTATAAATTAAAATAGTTTTTTTAGAAATACAAGGAGTAAAAGAAATGAGAGTGGATATCAGACCACTGGAAAATGGCTGGAAAGAAACTAATGGAGGACAAATGTCAGTCTTCACTGTGAAAGACACTAGCAGTATAGCAGAAAATCAAAAAGTGCTGGGGGCAGTGGGGGGTGGGCAAGAGGGGTGGGGGGGAAGAAGCGAGTCTAACTGCTAATACTAAGGAAAAAGTGACTTGGGCAGCTGAAAGTTCTGAAGGTACACAGAGGCCTGAAAGCGTTCTGGACTAGATGTACTTCACCCCAGCATTCTGAAAGAGACAGCCAAGGAGACTGTGGAGGCATTAATAATATTCTTTCAAGAACCACTAGATTCTGGAAAGGTTCCAGAGGACTGGAAAATTGCAGATGTCATTCCATTCTTTAAGAATAGAGGGCGTCGGAAGATGGGAAATTATAGGCCAATTAGAGTGAATTCAGTGGTTGGGAAGATGTTGGGGTCCACTGTTAAGAATGAGATTTTGAGGTACTTAGAGACACATAAGCTATGCCAAAGATTTCATGGTCTCCTCAAGGGGAAATCTTGCCTGACAAATCTGTTGGAATTTTTTAAGGAATTAACAGGCAGGATAGACAAAGGAATGTCAGTGGATATTGTTTACTTGGATTTTCAGGAAGTCTTTGACAAGGTCCCATACATTACAGATATGATACCAGCCTGGATAGAAGATTGGCTGATTGGCAGGAGGTAAAAACTGGGAATGAAGGGTTCTTTTTTGGTTGACTGCCTATGACTAGTGATGTTCCGCAGGGGTCAATGTTGGGACTGCATTTTCCACATTATCTGTCAATGATTTGGATGATGGAATTGATAGCTGTGTGGTCAAGTTTTCAGATGATGCAAAAGTTGGTGGATGAGCAAGTAGTGCTGAGGAAGCATGGAATCTGCAGAAGAACTAGGACAGTTTGTGAGAATGGGCAATGAAGTAACAGATGGATTACTGTGTAGGATGTGTGTGGTCATGCAGTTTGGTAAAAAGAATAAATGGTAGACTATTTTCTGAACAAGGAGCCATGTCAGAAATCAGAGGGGCAAAGGGACTTGAGAGTCCTAGTTCAGGATAACCAAGGTTAACCTGTAGCCCGAGTCAGTAGTAAGGAAGGCAAGGGCAATGCTAGCATTAATTTTGAGAGGACTAGAATATAAAAGCAAGGGTGTAATGCTGAGACAACAACACACACAAAATGCTGGTGGAACACAGCAGGCCAGGCAGCATCGATAGGGAGAAGCGCTGTTGATGTTTCGGGCCGAGATCCTTCGTCGACGAAGGGTCTCGGCCCGAAACGTCGACAGCGCTTCTCCATGTTGATGCAGCCTGGCCTGCTGTGTTCCACCGGCATTTTTTGTGTGTTGTTGTTTGAATTTCCAGCATCTGCAGATTTCCTGGTATAATTCTGAGGCTTTGTAAAGCATTGCTCTGACTTAATTTGGAGTAATATGAGCAGTTTTGGGCTCCATATCTAAGAAAGAATGTGCTGATATTGTGGAGGTTCCAGAAGAGGTTTAGAAGAATGATCCTGGGAATGAAACAGGAAACAGTTAACCTATGAAGACCTGTACTCACTGGAGTTTACAAGAATAGCAGGAAGTCTGGTACCAGAGAGCATAGTTTCAAAGTGCAAAAATGTTCCCATTAGAACAGAGGTAAGGAGGAATTTCTTAGCCAGAGGGTAGCGAATCTGTGGACTTCATTGCCACAGATGGCTATGGTTACTGAGATTTTGGGTGTATTTAAAGAGGAGGTTGATAGTGTCTTGATTAGTAGGCGTGGTATCAAGACTTATGGGAAGAAGGCAAGAGAATGGAGTTGAGAGGGAAAATGGATAAGCCACAATTGAATGGTGAGAGACTCAATGGGCTGAAAGACCCATTTCTGCTCATGTGTCTTCTGATCTTATGAGCCACTTATTGTTTCTGATCATACCTAACAAACTCTGCCACATCTCAGCCTTTTGCACCGAGGAAATGACTATCAATATTATGGAAGATTTTTCACCCATGTCATCAACTCTGTTATAGTTGCACCTTTCCAAAATCTGACTCCTGATATGCTCCTCAGTGTCTCTGTAGCTATTGGGGGGAGGGAGGGAGGGATCTGTAGAATATTCCCAACTGAGTGATTGCTGATTGCTTCCTTCCCATTTCTGACTTCAATCCACATCCAATGGATAAATCCTCCCATTCTGCAGCTGTGGCACTATCCTGATTAGCAATGCCACTCCTCCATCTCTTAACCTCCCATCCTGCTCCTTTTGAAACATCTAAATCCTGAAACATCTACCAGCTTTCCTTGCCCTTTTAACAGCCAAGTCTTGGTAATGGCAAAAGCATTGTAGTTCCATCTGTTGTTCCATGATCTAATTTTTTCACCCATATTCCTAATACTTCTCACATTAAAGTAAACACATCTCTCCATCCAACTGGCTACACTTTTATCCTATCCACTATCTTAACACCAACTGCTCCATCATCTGCCCACACTCTAGTTCCACTTGCCTACCAAGCTACGTTTAACCCTCCTGAACATCATTTCAGGTCTAGCAAAGCTGAACTCAAGGACATCACTCTCTCTAGAGTTCTGATCTTTCCAGCAGTGATCTAAGAAATCCACAAAACAGAAACCTTGTCCCTACACTAGATCTTCAGTGACACATTCCACTATCATATCACACTGTTTCTACCCTCACTGGAGCATAGTACAGGCAGCATTCCTTAAAGTACCAGCCTTGATGTCATGCTTTTTCACTTCTTTCATAGCTCTGGATATTCACTGTTCAGGGTCTCATTCCTTTTCCTATCTACAATATTAGTACCAATACGTGCCATGATTTCTGGCTACCCACCATCCCCCTTAAGATATTGTAGACTCTATATGAGAAGTCCCTGACCCTGGCATCTGAGAGACAACCTATTATAAGGGAATTTCTTTTACATCCACAGAATCTTCTGTGAGCTCCTCTAACTATGGAATCCCCTCTGACTACTACACTCCTCTTCTTCTCCCTTCCCTTCTGAGGCTCAGAGCCAGACTCAGTGACAGAGATCTGGTTGTCTGGTTATCCCCCATCCCCAACAAATCAAGTCAGTACACTTTTTATTGAGGAGAATGGTCAGAGGGGTACTCTGCACTGTTAGCTTATTCCCTTTCCCTCTCAGGGAACTCTCCCAACTACTTGCCTCCTGCAATCTATGTGTACCTCATATCTATCACTTCCTTACTGTCTCAAATGATCTGTAGGTCATCCAGCTCCAGTTCCATTTTCCTAACACATCCTGTAAGCAGCTGCAGCTAGATGCACTTCTTGCAGGTGTTGTCATCAGGGACACAGGAGGACCCTGACTTCCCACATCAGGCAAGAGGATCTCTGGGTTCTATTCCCACTGCTCTATCAATGCAATAATAAAGAAAAAAAGAGAAACTTGTCGGAAACACTCCTCATTCTCTACCTCTTCTTGTGAAACCTCCTAGGCCAAAGCCTCAGTTCTCATTTCTAACCATGGCCACTCCCAGAATAGCCATTCTACTTCGTCTTCTTCTTGTTTTACGGCGGTTGGCACCCAGCTTAATGGTGCGTTACTGCCACCTTCTGCTCTGGAGTGTGGATCAGGCGATAGACTTACATTCTAAATCCCTTCACCCATTCACACACACACACATACCCACCCTAATCTACACTTTATGCTTTCTTCTTTAGCCATCCTAGTACCCCATTCCTGCTTATCCATCATATCCTATAAAAAACCATGTATCCATTAAGAAAGCTAAAAGCACCCTGATCTGTGTCCTCTCACCCATGCCCAGTAACCCTTTTACTGTGAATTCCTGCACCCCCAATTCCCTTAGATTAAGTCTCATCATCTCTTTCTGTATCCCATACTTCCTGCAACTCAGAATTACATGTTCTACTGACTCCTCTTCCTGACATTTCTCACACAATCCTGCCTGGTGTTTCCCTATTATTTTCAATGTTTTGTTTAGTGCAGTGTCCCAGCCTTAACCCAGTCCACACAGTTTCCTCTCTTCTGTATCCACTGCCTACCCTAGTACCTGTAACACTCTTTTGTATTTGATATAAATGCCTCCCTTTCCCCTCTGTCCCATCTTTCTTGCCACATTTGGATAATTCTTTCCCAGATTATATACTTAGCCTCTGCTTTGCTGATACTAATGTGCATTTCTATATTTCCTTTCTTTAACACCCTCTTTGCCAACTCATCCACCCTCTCATTCCCCTTCACCCCTACATGAGCTGGAATCCGTAGAAATTTAACCTGATCTCCCTGATTTGCAACTCTTGTGACTGACTGAAGGACTTCATAAAGTATATCTTGCCGGCTGTTTGAGTGAAAAGACCTTAAACTTGCTAGAACTGAGGATGAATCTGAGCATATCAACACTTTGACTAGTCTAGCTTTCTCCACCCATCGCAACGCAACCAACACTGCCAACTTCTCCACTGTATACACTCCTAACTTATTAGATGTTCTTCTGCTGATTCCAGTTTCTTTTGCTGGTATAGTCACCCCAAATCCTATCACTCCTGTTTCAGGTTCTTAGCACCATCCATATAAATTTGAGTATACCCACTATACTTTTCCATCACATGATAGTTAAATACACTTACCAAATCAGTTTTATATTTTCCTTTCCTTTTTACATCTGACAAATGGCAGTCAATGTTAGGCCATACAATCTTCCATGGAGCTACAACTGGATAAACTACTGAAGGACTTATCCTTAGATCAAACACTCTGCATTCTTTAGCAATATCATTCCCTACCCGATTATCCCTCCGAAACTTCCCATTTTCCCAACTCTCCTGCAACACTCCTTTTGCAGGGTTAGAATCATTGTGTCCCTGTAAATTAGCCCAGTAGTTTGCCATCAATTGCTTCCTTCTTAGCTCCAAAGGCATTACTCCCTATTTTACCTGTAGGGCTGATACTGATGATGTTTTAAAAGCCCCACTGCACATTCTCAAAGCCTGAGCCTGAATCACACCCAGTATCCTTATAAGAGACCCAGCTGCTGATCCATATGCAACACTTCCACATACATTCTCTTCAATGCTGAACAACTTGGTCCCCATTCCCTACCAGTCAAACATCTCATCACATTACTTTTTTACATTTCTCCTCAACTTTCCTGATATGATTCACGGTTAACATGGGCAGACCATATGTAACTCCCAGAAATTTAAGTGAGCCAACCCTTTCTAGTCCTATCCCATACATCCTTAACTTCTTCCCTACCTCAATTCTTTTCCTGGTGAAACATACAGTTTGAGTTTTTTCTACAGAAAATCCACATCCCCAATCATAACCCCACTCCACCACTTCATCAATTGCTCCTTGTAGCTTCCTGATTATATGTTCCATGTTCCTACCTTTTTTCCACAAGGCCCCATCATCCACAAACAGTGACCTACCTATATCCACTGGTACCTTTGTGAAGACATCATTGATCATAATGGTGAAAAGTAATGGGCTAATCACACTAACTTGAGGTGTGACATTTCCCACTATGTACTGATTTGATAACTGACCCAATCCGAACTTGAATTTTCCAACCAAACAAAAATATTTTATGCAATTAAAGACTCCCCCATCAAACCCCACCTTGTGCAGTTTAATTAACAATCCTTCCTTCCACATCATGTCATAGGTTTTTTCTATGTCAAAAAAACACTCCAACTACTGACTCTTTATTTGCCTGGGCCTTTCTTATTTCTGTCTCTAACCTTACCACTGAGTCCACAAAGTTCCTTTCCTTCCTAAAACCAGCATTCCCCTCTTCAAGCTCAAATGATAACCCGTCTGTTATCATCCTTTCTATTATCTTGCATATATTTGATGTTAATACTATTGGCCTGTAGCTAGTAGGTTTTGATAGACCCTTGCCAGTTTTCCTTATTGGAATTACTACTGCTTCTTTCCATGCATTTAGTAATCATCCCTCCTCCCACGCTCTGTTGTAAAGATGCAGCAACCTCAACAGCACTCCTTCTCCAAGATCTTTTAGCATAACATAGCATATCAGATCTTTCCCTGGGGAGGTTGGTCTCAATCTCTCTATTGCTCTCACCATCTCTGCCAGTGTAAATGGTTCATCAATTATATCATCAGTTTCTTCCCTCCTGTTTAACACACCTGGGTGATGACTCATTGTTCTTTCCCTTCTCCATTCTTCAGACAAATTTTCTGAACTATGTATCTTTACAAACGACTTGGCCATGATCTCAGCCTAATCCCTGCTGGAGACTGCTGTTTCCTCCTCATATATCATTCCCATTCCCTTCAATCTCCTCCCATCCTCTTAATCATTCCCTATACCTCTCCCACAGGTGTTGTTCTTCCTATTTTGTTGCAAAAACTCCTCCAACTTACCCTTTTAGCTTGACATATAGTTCTTCTCACCACTGCCTTCTTATATTGAATCAAATGCTGCATGTTATGGGTTCTTTTAACTAGTCTGAGTGCGCTATTTCTGTTTTTCACAGCCTGATAACATTCCTCTGTCCACCATGGTACCAGTTTTCTATTCATCCTATTTCTACTCCTGGGTATAGATCCTTCTGCTGCCATAATAATTGCTGAAGTCACCTGACTGTTTAATTCATCTGTATTTCCAGAAATGTCAATCCTTGTCAATGTTTCTTCACTCAACTTCTGGAACTTACCCTAATCTGCTTTTCCAAACACCCACTTTGGGATTCCACCACTTGATGTTACTTCAACTCTTTCACCCACTGAACATGAAACTGGTAGTGATCACTGCCTACTGTCTAAGTAGTCCAAACTCCCCGGTTAGTAACTCCAGCCAAGGTATTAGACACTAATACTGACTCAGTTCCTGTTGTTATGTTTATCCTTGTTCCTTGACCATCATTCATACAGACCAAATCCTTTTCTTCCATCAAATCTTCAATAACCTTTCCATTTGAATCTGTAAACAAATCCCCCCATATTGTGCTGTGAGCATTGAAATCTGGACACCACACTACTTTATGTCAGTTTTGTCCTTGTATCATTAGTAGGCTATCTAAATCCAACCTTTTACATGGATTACAGTAGTTAATTATAACCACTTCCTCCCCTCTCTCCCACACTTCCACCACTATGCATTCCTGATCATCTCCTTTTTCCGGTACCCTATATGGTATACCTTGCTTGATTAATATAGCACAACCCACTCCTCTCCCTAGATTTCTATCTTTCCTTATCATTGTATACCCATATACCAGAAAGTCTAAAGTTAGTTTCAACCAAGTCTCCTGAATACACACTACACCCCGTTTTACAACCATTTCTTTAATAAACTGCTTGAATTCCTGGCTATTGGCCAGTAAGCTCCTTGCATTCCATTGCAAAAGAATCACCATAATTAGTATTAACCAACCCATGACTCTTCCCTGGTTTGACTGATTAGTGAGGTTCTCCCTCACTTCTTCCAATGTCAGTCCTTTTTGACTTTACCTCAGCAGTACTATTAATCACTCATGCAATGAATGTTACTAGAGCCTTTTTGTCTACATAAATCCTGTCATTTGTTCTTTGTTGCATCTCTCACATCCCTCTTGCTCCCTGTTCATTAGGAGCATTATTCTGTTCTCTTGACATTCTTACAGCTTCTGCATAAGTGATTTGCTTTTCACTCATTTCTTGAATTTTATTCTCCCGTCTCATAACCTCACATCCACTATACACCACATTATGAGCTCCTCCACAATTACAGCATTTTGGTTGCACTCCTGTTCCGCACTTTCCATACTCATGATCACCCCCACATCTAGCATATCTCCTCTGTCTATTACAGTTTTTAGCTATAAGTCCAAACCTTTGACA
Source organism: Hemitrygon akajei (assembly GCF_048418815.1). Lineage (NCBI taxonomy): Eukaryota > Metazoa > Chordata > Chondrichthyes > Myliobatiformes > Dasyatidae > Hemitrygon > Hemitrygon akajei. Next base: position 61,063,665 of record NC_133133.1, read on the forward strand.
ATTATAGCACCTCAATGGCTTTGACACATACACCCTTACTGGGTAACTCATGAAACCCAGGAACACCTTCCCTGGTACTCTTTCTTCTTCAAATTCAATTCTGATTCACTTTCCTTTTTCACTCCCCCCTTTGTTGTTTTCAGTCTTTGAACATACATTACTTTCCCTCCTTTGATATTCCTCTTTAACTGCCCCATATTTATACTCATTGATACCCCTGTAATCACTCCTTTACATCCATCACCATTTCATGCTCCCACCGTCCCCGTGTATTCCACCTTATATTTTCCTATCTCTCTTAATTTGAATGTTTTCTCAAGCTGTTCCTCATTTGCACATCTTACCAATAGGTTGCCATCATTAAGGACTTTTGCAAATACTATTTCCCCTAACTTATTTGCCAGTGTTGTTGTTAGCACAAATGGGTTAATTTTCTTCATGCTTCCTTGAGCCTTCTCATTAAACCTTATTATGACAACACCTCCTCTCTGAACTTGTTCATCTTCCTCATTTTCAGAGCTCTATCCACTATCATTTCTTATTCTCCCTTTGTCTCAGTTTTCATTCATTCATCCCCTCACTATCTCCTCATTCCCTTTAATTCTCCCTTCACAACCATCCATTTCTCCCCAGCTGCCTCACCAAAGGCAGCAGTTCAGCGCCAGAGCCAGTTCAGGGTGCAACACTACCTCAGCACCAGCCAGCTCACCTGGTCACAGCCATTCTACTTAAACATAACTTCTTTTTATTGGTCCTTGCCAATTGCTTAATTACCCAATCAATCTGATATTGAGCTGAACCTTCAGAATAATTGACAGAATGAAGACATTTCTTCCATTTTGCTCTTAACTAGCTATTGGCTTGAAGAGCTAGTTCTCTAGTTTAAGACTTTCCAGCTTAAAAAGTGCCTTTCCGTGTCAACCTTCTCAATTCCAGTCAGTCCCTTAATGAGATCACTTTTGAATCTTCAAACCCTATTGAATTTATTACAGTCGTCCTCAATGAAGTGTTTTTCTGTGCACATGTTCCTCAATGCAGTGTTTAGAAATACATGAATATAAAGACAGATGCTAGCACATGTTCAGCTGGCTTATTCAAATCTCCAAATACATTGTTCATATGTTCATGCATAATACATAAAATCATGTATTTACTTAGGCTCCACTGCTTTTTCCTTTCTGAAAAAAAAACAAGTGATTCAATTATACATATTACTTACACACTGAGCTTATTCACAGGTTTACTGAGTCACTTTGATATTCTTGAAAGACTGTCAGCAAGGAAAGTTTCATTTCTCTCTTAATTCATTAAAATGTCATATTGTCTCTTCCACTGCCTTCACCATATAAACTTGTGTAAAACTCTCATAACCACATAACCCTTCAATATTCCCTTGTATATCTCTTGCTATAATTGCTTTCTTAAGTCTCTTTTTCCGCAAAACATCTCTTTGTACCACATACTCATTTATCAATTTAACATCTCACTTTAGAATGAGAGATAACATGTGGGGCTAACACACCAGCTTCACTATTTGGTTTGAATTGCTTCTCTTTGTCTTGAGTCATAATTTTTTATATTTAAATTCAGAATAATTTTATCACACACATTTGACTCCCCTTTAAAAATTTGGCAAAAATAATCTAAATTATACTTGGACTCTTGTCTGCCTGAGTAATTCAGAAGGAGTTTAAACTGTTGTGGGGTGTAGCAAAACTTTTGTGATTTGTTGCCTTGTTTTCAAACTTTGACCACTTTTGCCATAATTGTTTCCTCAGTGCTTTTGTGATAAACTTTGTCAATCTTTCCATTGCACCATATGAACTTAGATAACATGGTGATTATTTTGTTAGCAAGGACAAAAACATTGATGGAATTATGGATAGTGAATGAGACTGTCAAAGGATACAACAGGATATAGATCAGTTGGAAATTTAGGCAGAATAATGGCAGATGGTGTTTAATCCACACAAGTATGAAGTATTGTACTTGGAGACATCAGGTGTAAGAGGAAAGTACCTAGTATATTATGAGACCCTTAGGAGTATTAGAGCACAACTCCACAGCTCGTAGAAAGTGGCAACACAGAGAGTTCAGGATGGTAAAGAATGTATACAGCCTGCTTGCCCTCCCAGTTGATTACAGTGAATATAAAATTAGGGAAGTCATATTGCACCTATATAAAATCTTGATCAGTCCACATTTAGAATATTGTGTGCTTGTTGTGGTCTTCACTATACAAGAAGGATTGTTGGGGCCATGGAGAAGTTGCAGAGGATTGTTAGGATGTTGCCTGGATTGGATAGTGATAGCCACAGAAAGGGTGGACAAATACCATTGTTTAATCTGGAGCCTATAAAATTAAGCACATCTCTATAATTGTATATACTTCTGTTAGACACAACCTAACATAAGTATATACAATTATGAGAGACACAGACAGGCTAGATCGTCAGAGTTGTTTCCCCAGTACGTAAATGTCAAGTAACGACGGGAAGAGAATTATAGTGTGAAAGGGTTAGTTTAAAGGAGGTTTATAAGTAAACTTTTATTTTACATAGAGAGATGTAACTTCCTGGAATGTGCTGCCATGGGAGATAGTGTATGTAGATCTGAGAGCAACATCTGAGAGGCATTTAGACAGATACCTGATCAGGCAGTGAATAGAGGGATATGGACCATATACAGACAAATTGGATTAGCTTAATTTGGTATAATGGTTGTAAAGATATTATGGCTGCAGGGTCTGTTCCTGTGCTGTATTGCTCAATGTTTTATGTTCTTAAGTGCATGCATTATGACTATGTTTCTTCGAATGCTCAAACAGAAATAAATAAAACGGGATCTTTCTCCAACAGTAACTTTTTCTGTTTCAATTATAGCTTGAAAGTTATTGCCCAAGTTATAACTTGAAAGACTCCATGGTGGTCAGGCTTTCTAGAATCTTCCTGCATATAGCATTTGCCTTTTACTCTTCCCATTTTTCATCTGACTTCTGTAACTACTGTAGTACTTTCATTGCTGTAGTAAGATGTGGCAAAAATCTCACTTAAAATTGTACCAAGCTGAAGAATAACAAATGTTGCAATATTTAACAGTTCTATGCCTTCATAATTGCTCCCATCTTTTCTTTAATAAACATTTTTTGTTCAAAATCTTTTTTCAAGACTTGCTTTTTCTGAGCTGTTATGTTCATGAGTCACACGAGCACTCCTTTTGACTTATACCTTGTATTAATTTGTCCATTGTAACCTGAATGATCTCTGGGGATGATTTCACACAGCAAAGTGGTTTTATGAATGAATACAGGCTCATATGCATATTAATCGTCAAATATCGCTGACTCTCCTGAGCTACATACAACTGAGCAGATGTATGTGACAGGGCTAATTTGGTGAAAACCTTAGCTCATGCCAAATCTGCATATTAATGCTGTGAAGTAGACAGCAAGTGCTGCTCATTAACAACTGCCTGGTTCAATGTCAGATTGGAATTACCACATGGTCAATCCATCTGGTCAAATTCAAATATCTCTACACCGGTGTTGCCCAATTTCTCAAAACCTTCAATACTAGCAATCTATATTGTTCTCATTAACTCTTCCTACACTTGTTTCTTCAAAGCATTTGCTTCAAGTCAAGGCTGACTGGTGACAGGTTTTGTAGCTGCCTTGATATAATATGAACATTCTAGTCCTTGATATCTAATTTGGTGGTGCCCATGACACATCTATATATTCATAAGAAAGTCTGAAGTTGCTGGAAATCCAAATCAACGTACACAAAATGCGGGGGCGAGTTCAGCAGGTCTGGCAGCCATGATGGAAATAAATAAACAGTCAACTTTTCGGGCTGAGACCGTTTTTCAGGAATGGAAAGGAACAGGGAAGACACCAGACTAAAAAGGTGGGGAGAGGGGAAGGAGGGTATTTAGAAGGTTATTTGTGAAGCCATGTGTTTGGAAAGATAAAGGACTGGAGAAGAAGCAATATGATGGGAGAGGAGAGTGAACCATAGGAGAAAGGGAAAGACAAGGGTATCCAGGGGGAGATGATAAGCAAGTGAAAAGAGGAAAGAGGCCAGAGTGGGGAATAGAAGAAGAGGGAAGGGGGAAGGATATTTTTTTTACATGGAAGGAGAAGTCAATATTGATGCCATCAGGATGGAGGCTACCAAGATGATAGCCTCCAGTAGTGGTGTACTCCTCCACCCTGAAGGTGGCCTCATCTTGGCACAAGAGAAGACCATAGACTGATAAGTCAGAACAGGAATGAGAATCAGAATTAAAATGTTTAGCCAGCAGTAAGTTCCACTTTTGGCACATGGAGTGGAGTGTTCAATGAAGCAGTTCCCCAATTTATGACCGGTCTCCCTAGTGTAGAAGAGGCTGGACTGGGAGCACTGGACCCAATAGATGACCCCAGCAGATTTGCAGGTAAAGTGTTGCTTCACCTGGAAGGATTGTTGGGGGCCCTGAATAGAGGTGATGGAGGAGGTGAATGGGCAGGTGTAACACTTAGGCTGCTTGTAGCGATAAGTGTCAGGTAGGAGATTAGTCGGATGGGTCAAATAGAAAAGGGAATCAAGTGGAGAGTGACCCTTGTGGAAAGAGGAAAGTGGGAAGGAGGTGAAGATAAATTTGGTGGTGGGATCCCTTTAAGCTGACGGAATTTGCAGAGAATGATGTGTTGGACACATAGTTGCAACATGGTGGTTGATGAGGACAAGAAGAACGCTATCACTGTTAAGGTGATGGGAAGATGGTGTGAGCGTGGAGGCTTGGGAAATGGTGGAGATGCAGGTGACGGCATCATCAATGGTGGGGGAAGGGAAACCCCTCCTTTGAAGAAGGAGGACATCTCTGATGTCCTAGAAAGGAAAGCCACATCCTGGGAAAAGATGCAATGGAGGAGAAAGAACTGAGAAAAAGCAATAGCACTTTTAAGGAGATATGGTGGCAAGTTGAGGGAATTGATAGATTATAAAAGATACTGGTGGACAGTTTGTCTCCAGAGATGGAGACAGTGAGATTAAGAAAGGTGAAGGAGGTGTCAGAAATGGACCAAGTATGTTTAAGGGCAGGGTGTAAATTAGAGGCAAGGCTGATTAAATTGACAAGCTCAGCATAGATGCATGAAGCAGCACCAAATGCAGTTGTCAATGTAGTGGAGGAAGAATTGTGGATTATTACTGGGGAAGGCTTGGAAACTGTACTGTTCTATGTAACCAATGAAGAGACAAGCATAGCACCTACATATGTCTACATATTTGCCAATTGTATATTAAAGAGTAATTTTGAAACATCCCTATTAAACACCTATTTTCAGACTAGCTTCTTGCCCAGCAGTGTTGGTTGATTTTATAATTAACTGAGAGGGAATATAAGGCTTTCTCAAAATTAACTGCCTTCAGAAATGCAGCTTTATTCTATGCCTGCTATAGGGTTGCATGCAGGCTGTGACTGCAATTAGTGCGTCCATCGCTGAACCAACTTCAGTGAAGACTGGCACCAAATTTTGGAGACATAGATGACCTACGTCAGGCAAATCAGACCTCCAGTAATGCTCTGTATGCAAAATTCCCCCAAACCACTGTCAGGATAAGTGAACTAGCAGCAGAATCCTCTCCAAGGGCTACAACATCAGCTTCAGTGGGCAGGCTACATCATTTGCTTGCTCAGCTCCAGACACTCAGACATATTCTTCTACACTGATCTCCATCAGAGCAAAGGATTGCAACATGGAGAGAGAAATCCATTCAAAGATGTGCAAAGGAAGCAAGTCATACGTGACCCCCAAGTGGTCTACCTTAGAAGAAGATAGATAAAACTCTCTGCTGACACTTGTGACCCATTAAACATTTCATCTGTCCTGAAGTCCTCAATTGAACATGCTTTCAAGTTCATTGAATTCTATGTTGGTAATACTTGGTTTAACAAACTTAGGTATGTGCTGTATCCTTCCCCATCACTGAGCAATCAGGTGCTGTGCCAATGCATGTAGTGGTATGTGTATATACAGTACAGTGGATTCCAGTTAATTGGGACACTGCAGGACCAGTGCATTTTGGACCAATTAGCCGAAGTTTCATGGAAATAGTTTAAAAGGTACAAAAAAGACAAACTAACATTTAACAGAGTAACTGGCAGTGGCCCCAATGCACCCCTCCTCCAGGTGAACCACTGGCTTGAGGCCCACTCCTTGCAAATCCAAGATAAAAAACACAAAAAGAATATTAGTAAAATATAACCACACAATGTATCTATAGTCCAGATCCTTTAGACCATTGAAAGCTTCAGTCATCAACTAAATTCAGTGAGGGGAGAATGTAGGGCTCTCAGTACCATTAACGGTGGTGTTAACTGCTCAGGCTAACAAAATGGCTTCTCTGTATTGTTATAATGAAACGGCTTCTCTGTAATGGGTTTCTGTAGCTGGAATGTTTGGATTATAACTGCAGATAAGTGGGAGGTAACTAACCAACGGAGAATTGTTATGCTATCTTGTATGTGTCAGCAGAGCGGGAGTTTGCGGTCTTTTTCGGGAGGCGAGCGAGGAGGACAGACGTGTGAGGAGTGGACAGCGGTTCCAGGGCAGCGGATACTGGAAGTCGGCGGTCCGGACAGTGGCTGAAGGCTCAGGAGGCCGTTGTGGATGGAACCAGAGGCGTGAACTCCAATGTATTATGTGCACAAACTGATAAACTTGCTGATTTGGCACCTTTAGGTTATCCGTTTCTACTAACCCATCACTATGGAATAACTATAAAGCTGTAATTATTTACTTGCCTTTGGTGTATTGTCTGATACTTGACTTGGGAGCATGTACTGGGGGGGCATTACACTGTATTTACAGCAAAGTATTGCACTATTGGCGGGGTGACAGCAGTTCACCCTCGGTGATCAGGGGTAAATTGGGGGCACGGATGCTGCCTACTCATCAAATCTCTCAGGTTCTACCACTTAGCTACATAATATATTCAAATTAAATCAAATTAAGTTTAATTATCATTCAGACCATACATAGATGCAGATGAAAGAAACAGCATTCCTCTGGGGCCCAGGAGCATAGCATACATTCAAAATAGCGAGAGAGAATAGAGAAAAAAACAACACACACACATCATTATGCAAGTAAGAGGTTAGGGAGTTAGGTGAAAAGTTGAAGGACAGGATCTCCAGGGTTGCAATCTCAGGATTGCTCCCCGTGCTACGTGCTAGTGAGGCTAGAAATAGGAAGATAATGCAGCTAAATACGTGGCTAAGGAGATGATGCAGGAAGGACGGCTTCATGTTTCTGGACATTTGGGCTTTGTTCCAGGGAAGGTGGGACCTGTTCCGACGGGACGGTTTGCACCTGAACTGGAGGGGGACTAACATCCTCACGGGTAGGTTTGCTAGTGCTGCTCCAAGGAGTTTCAACTAGATTTGCAGGGGGAGGGGAACAGATGGTTAGAGCAGATAGTGACGTGGAGGAGGATAAAGGTCATGCGAGGACTGTAAGTATAGACAGAAATCAAAGGTTTGTATGTGATAGAAATGTTCTCAGGTGCATCTATTTCAATGCAAGGAGTATTGTAGGTAAGGCAGATGAGCATAGGGTGTGGATTGACACGTGGGATTATGGCATTATTGTTATTAGTGAGACTTGTTGCAGGAGGGGCAGGACTGGCAGCTTAATGTTCTGGGGTTCTGTTGTTTCAGACGTGATAGAGGGGGAGGGATGAAAGGGGGAGGAGTGGCATTACTAGTCAGGGAAAATATCACAGCTGTGCGTAGACTGGACAGCCTGAAGGGATTGTCTACAGAGGCCATATGGGTGGAGCTGAGGAACGGGAAAGGTGTGACCACACTAATAGGGCTGTATTATAGACCATCCAATAGTCAGAGAGAATTGGAGGAGCAAATCTGTAGAGAGATAGCAGACCGATGTAAGGAACAGAAAGTTGTAATAGTAGGGGATTTTAACTTTTCACATATGGACTGGGACTCCCACACTGTGAAAGGGCTAGATGGCTTGGAGTTTGTCAAATATGTTCAGGAAAGTTTTCTAAAACAATATATAGAGGTTCCTACGAGAGAGGATGCAATACCTGATCTCCTAATAGGGAACCAGACAGGTCAGGTGACAGAAGTATGTGCAGGCAAACATTTTGGATCCAGTGACCATAATGTCATTAGTTTCAAGTTAATTATGGATAAAGATAGGTCTGGTTCTAGAGTTGAAGTTCTAAAGTGGAGAAGGGCCAATGTTGTGGAAATGAGAAAGGATCTGGGAAGAGTGGATTGGGATAAGTTGTTTTCTGGCAAGGAAACTTCAGTAAGTGGAAGGCCTTTGAAGGCGAAATTTTGAGAGTGCAAAGTCTGCATGTTCCTGCTAGGATTAAAGGGGCAAAGTTAACAGGCATAGGGAACCTTGGTTTTCAAGGGATTTTGGCAATCTGGTTAAGAATTTCCTTTTGCTTGTTTTTTCTTTCTGCTCTTTTCTATAAGTGTATACCTCAGATAAATACTTTGTGGAGATTTGTGATATATATTGTTATGACCTCAGCCCCCTCCTTTGGGAGAATCGCAAGAGAGAGAGAGCCTTACGGTCTGGAATGTGGGCTGGCCATTCAGCAAGACAAAGCCTTGGACACAGCCATTGTCTTGGGAGGCACCTTTTGTGGAATAAGGACGTGGGCTACGTGCAAACCTTCAGGGCAATGTGAGATAGGTAATGGGGGAAAGATCGCCTCCCCCCCTCCCCCCCACCCTGATTGACATCTACAACCCTGCCAGTCCAGATAAAAAGGTGGGCTGCCGAGGCGGGGCCTCAGACGCACCAAGGAGACACACGAAGAAGACACGATAGTGCTTCCCGTCGGAGCGGGACGCCATTCTGAAGGAAGCCACGTGCATTAGATTCCGGATCGGGAGTCTGTGGCTGGAATCACGGACAATCGCTTTTAACTAACAACCGGGAAGCCTGCTCTTCTGATTCCACGGCGGTGCTCCGTAAGGACCCGGGCAGGTGAAGCTGTTTAATGACATCTCTCTCTCTCTCTCTCTCTCTTTCTAACAAAAGTGCACCAATGCGACACCACAACCAACGGCGGCTGGTGGAACTGCAGTGATCTAAAAGACTTTTAGATATCCAGCAAACGATATATATCTACATTACCCCTAAACAACGATAGAGCTTATTTCTGATTGATTATTACTATACCTGTGCTTTAGATTGAGTTGTGACGACGTTTATGATCTGAATGTTTTGTATTAACCATACGTTTGTGCCCCTTTATAAATAAAAACGTTTGAAAATAGTAGCATCAGGCTTTGGTGGATCCATCTATCTTTGCTGGAAAATTACCCGGTTACTGGGGAACGTAACAAGATGATTATATGATATATATGTACAATGTCCGAAATACATCTTATGGAAGTGTTTGTTCGATGATGAACTTCAATAAAAAATAAATTACAAAAAAAAGAAAAAAGAAAGAGGTGTATAGCAGGTATAGGCAACAAGGAACAGATTAGGTACTTGAAGAGTATAGAAAAAGTTAGAAAATACTAAAGAAGGAAATCAGGAAGGCACAAAGAAGACATGAGGTTGCTTTGTCAGATAATGTGAAGGTAAACCCAGAGGGTTTCTACAAGTATATTAAGAGTAAAATGATAGTAAGGGACAAAATTGGTCCCCTAGAAGATCAGAGTGGTCGTCAATGTGTGGAGCCTCATGAGATGGGGGAGATCTTAAACAGTTTTTTTGCATCAGTATTTACTCAGAAAACTGGCATAGCATATGTGGAAGGAAGGGAAACAAGCAGTAGTGTCATGGAACATATAGAGATAAAAGAGGAGGAGGTGCTTGCTGCCTTACAGCGAATAAAGGTAGATAAATCCCCCGGACCTGACATGATATTTCCTCAGACATTGAGAAAGACTAGTGTAGAAATTGCAGGGGCCCTGGCAGAAATATTTAAAATGTCCTTAGCCACGGGTGCGGTGTCAGAGGATTGGAGGATAGCTCATGTTGTTTTGTTGTTTTAAAAAAGGCTCCAAAAGTAAACCAGGTAATTACAGGCCGGTGAGCCTGACATCAGTAGTAGGTAAATTATTGGAAGGTGTTCTGAGAGATCGGATATACAGGTATTTGGACAGCTGAGGGCTGATTAAGGATAGTCAGCATGGCTTTGTGCATAGTAGATCGAGTTTAATGAATCTTGTGGAGTTTTCAAGAAGGTTACCAAGAAAGTAGATGAAGGAAAGGCTGTGGATGTTGTCTAAATGGACTTTAGTAAGGCCTTTGACAAGGTCCCATATGGGAGGTTAGTTCAGAAGGTTCAGACACCAGGTATCCATGGAGAGGTTGTAAACTGGATTCAAAATGGACTGTGTAGGAGAAGACAGAGAGTGGTAGTGGATGATTGCTTCTCAGACTGGAGGCCTGTGACTAGTGGTGTGCCTCAAGGATCTGTGCTGGGCTCTTGTTGTTTGTTGTCTATATCAATGATCTAGATGATAATGTGGTAAATTGGATCAGCAAGTTTGCTGATGACACTGAGATTGGAGGCATTGTGGACAGTGGCGAAGGCTTTCAAAGCTTGCAGAGGAATCTGGACCAACTGGAAAAATGGGCCAGAAAATGGTAGATGGAATTTAATGCAGACTAGTGTGAGGTCTTGCATTTTGGAAGGACAAATCAAGGTAGGACATACACAGTAAATGGTAGGGCACTGAGGAGTGCAGAGGAACAAAGGGATCTGGGAGTTCATATACATAATTCCCTGAAAGTGGCGTCACAGGTAGACAGGGTTGTAGAGAAGACTTTTGGCATCCTGGCATTCATAAATCCAAGTGTTGAGTATAGGAGTTGGGATGTTATGGTGAGGTTGTATAAGACATTGGTGAGGCCAAATTTGGAGTATTGTGTACAGATCTGTTCACCTAACTACAGGATATCAGTAAGACTGAGAGTGCAGAGAAGATTTACTGGGATGTTGTCGGGTCTTCAGGAGTTGAGTTACAGGGAAAGACTGAACAGGTTAGGAATGCATTCCTTGGAGCATAGATGGATGAGGGGGGATTTGATAGAGGTTTACAAAATTACGAGGGGTATAGACAGAGTTAATGCGAGTAGGCTCTTTCCAATTAGATTAGGAGAGATAAATGCGAGAGGACATGGCTTTAGGGTGAAAGTGGAAAGGTTTAGGGGGAACATTAGCGGGAACTTCTTCACTCAGAGAGTGGTGGGAGTGTGGAACGAGCTGCCATCTGACGTGGTAAATGCGGGCTCACTCTTAAGTTTTACGAATAAATTGGATAGATACATGGATGGGAGAGGTCTGGAGGGTTATGGACTAGGTGCAGGTCAATGAGACTAGCGGAATAAAGTTTCGGCACAGACTAGAAGGGCTGAATGGCTTGTTTTCTGTGCTGTAGTGTTTTATGGTTCTAAACATGAGTATAGTCCAAGTCTCTGACTGACATGCAAATTGATGGTACAGCTCCTGGCAAACCAGCCTGTCCTTCCGCTGGTCGAACACTGTAGGGCAACTCTGATGAGAGAGACCAGCCCCCAGCTGAGCACAGACTCCACACTACACTGCCCCCAGCGTTGTCTCATCTGGACTACAGCAGCAGAGAAGCCCGCTTGAGGCTTTGTCCTTGCTACTACCAAGGCCATGCTGCCATCTTGTTTCCTGTCTCCACCACCAAACAAGGAAAACAGGCCTGGGGAATCTCACATTATCAATGTCCAACAGAGTTTTGCAACCGCAAGAGAAATATCCAAGATAGTCACTCAAGGTTACACTGCACGCTGTTTTCGTGTACATATTCCAAAGTCTTTGAGTAACAGGCAGCACCATGGTCTGCACCAATGTTCCCTCTAATTTTTAGTAGTCAGTGTACGCAAAAATCTTATGTTGTGCAAATAGTTTTCCTGTGACAAAAGTATGTGCGCACTGAATGCACACATGGCACAGTTTGTGTAGGTTTACAAAATATTTGACATAAAACTTCACAGAATAACAACAAAATAACATACATATTTAAGTCACTTAGTTATTTTTTCTCTCCTGTCTTTGGCACATACCCATTCTTTATAAACTCTATCTAGACTGATAGAACTTCCATCCAATTGATAGCTTTTGATTCTCATTAACATATCCAAATGACATTCACTTAAACGGTTTATCAGCTTGTTTTTGAGTTGATTCATTAGGCTAAAACCTCACTCACAGTCTGCACTAGACACAAGAAAGGTTCCCCAATGTCCATCAACTGTGCAAGGTCACAAAACTGTACATTTTGAAGTACAAATGCCATCATTTGAGCAAAGTTACTTGCCAAATGATGCTTCAAAAAGTCAAATTTCCAAATATCATCCCACTTCTTTCCACTAGCAAATTCTCCAGCAACTTTCACATCATGACAATACAAACAGATAACTCCAGTTTCCAAATCATATATAAATATTTCTCATAGCTGAACGTTAATGACCTCATGAGCTTTCGGTGTAGCAGTTTCTACTATTTTGTTAAGCCGTTCAACTTTAAACAAATTTGCAGTTCTTTTGCGCTTCACACCCTTTGCTTCTCTTGAATTCGATGAAGTGAATCAATATCTTTTTCAATAAAAGCTTAGTAAGCTATCTACAGGATTTGAAACAGATCTTTCAAAACTTTATGATATGAAAACTGTCTGCCAAGGATGGCTGCCGCTGTGATGCAGCTGTGCAAACTGGAACAGGAAAGGTGAGGTGATGTAAATTATTGACGTGCATTGTGGTATTTGAAAAACCGACTAACTAGTTAACAGAACCATTTAGCTAAAAAATTATTTTCAATAAGTATAATTATTAATTACTACGTAATTTTAGGTAACTAACATTCTGTGTACATTTTCTCCTTCACCAGGCCATCTACTGGCTTCTCCTTTTCCTGCCCAAGCACCAGCTTCTCCTTCACCAGCCCGTCCACCAGCTTCTCCTTCGCCAGCCCGTCCACTGGCATCTCCTTCACCAGGCCGTAAACCGGCTTCTCCTTCTCCCAGCCACCTTCCAGCTCCTTCTTCTCCCAACCATCGGCCAGCTTCTCCTTCCCCTCGCCGAGCACCAGCTATTCCTACACCCGGCTGAGCGCTGGCCTCTTCTTCACTGCCATCTGCTGGTTTCTCCTTCTCTGGCCCATCCACTGGCTTCTCCTCCTGGCTAAAAACCGGCTTCTCCTTGTCCTGACTGACCACTGGCTTCTCCTACACCTGGCTGAGCATCGGCTTCTCCTCTGGCTTGTCCACCGGCTACTTTGACACCCCGGCCAGCGGCTCGAAACACTTAACAGCTCACATGATGCAAAGACCTGCTGTACTGGTTGATCTAGGAGTACAGTATAGGAATAAGACATTTTAAAAAGTAAAGTGCTCCTTTGAATGGCCCCTGAGAGGCTGCTGCGTTCGAACGCGTCGCCATCTTACCGGAAGTTACTAATATTCTAAGTGCAATTTACAGTAACTGTTTCCCTACTAATGGTGCATCTTTTGTATATGGGAGGAAACTGGAGCACGCAGGAGAAAGGGAAAAACGTGCACACTACACACAGTCTGCACCAGATGTTGCTGAATCTGAGAGGTGGCAGCTTTACTCACTGCAGCACTGAGTTGGAACATTTATTTGTACGTATGTCACCAATGTTCTCCGCATTCCGCTTTGGATTTGTAACATTTGCTACTGTTCGCTGTCTGTCTGTAAACTGCTGTTGGACTTGTACTTTGCATGAGAAGAATTTATTTTGCAATTCTTAATGCCACATCCACAGAGATCACAACTTTGCATGAAAACTTCTGTACTTAGTAATTCCAGCTGAATTTCCTCTTTTATTAAGTCTTCTCAATTCTGAGACAATATCGGTTGGGGTAGGATGATCAGTGGCTACAGTTAAATGTTGGGGATTGCCTTAGTAGGTGACAGAGGACAGGTATTGGAATGAGAGTCTGATGGGTGTGTTAGAGGAGAAGGAATAATCAGAAAATATTCATCAGAATGATTGATGGTCAGTTTAGGTAGAAAGTTTGAGATGCCAACAGACCAACAGAAGTCTTGGGGATGCTTGGTGAAGAGGGTAGTGAGAGGCGGACAGATCAAGAAATCAGGATGACGAATATAAGAGAAATTGGGGACAAGTGTGTGTGTGTGTGTGTGTGTGTGTGTGTGTGTGTGTGTGTGTGTGTGTGTGTGTGTGTGTGTGTGTGTGTGTGTGTGTGTGTGTGTGTGTGTGTGTGTGTGTGTGTGTGTGTGTGTGTGTTTACACACGTGCTCATGTTGGCAGGGAGAGTGGATTGGGTATCCAGAGGTATTAAAGTTACATAATAACCCCTATTTGATAGAGGTCCCAGTCCAAAGTTGCAGCAGAAAAACCAGGATATCCCAGGAGTGTATGATGATGCTCAATTTCTGGACAATATATTCTAATTGTGCAGTATCAATTTCATCCAATGTGCCCCAGTCTCAAAAACCTGTCAGAATGCTAGGTTTACTCAAGCCAAAAGTTGCACACTCACATTTTGTGGAGGGATGCAGAAAAGCCTAGAACTGGTTATTATCACGTTTCATTCCGGAAAAAGGATTGATTTTTCAACTGCATCACAGTGTAAAAAAAATCAGTGTTAATGCGTTTCACTTTCTGGGCCCCCAGTTTCAATAACACTTCTGAAACAGTCTACATTTCATGTTATTTTTAGTACCAACATTTTGCTAGTTCATTGACTGCAGGAAATATCAATACTCACAATACCAGTAAATACAGCAATATTACAGGATATGTGGTTTATAAATACACTACGTTGTGAAGCTTTGATTTCATCATAAAAAGTGCAGCAAATTCTTTAATTATACAGATGACAGTTTCATAACATAGTTCTTACAGTCTGAGGGGCAGGAGAGGTGGAATGGAACGGGTTCAGGTAGAAATGGATATAAATATAGCTTAAGGACTAAAAATAGGATGAAAAGAATCAGCCAATCATTAACAGTGTTGAAGCCAATACAAGGTCCACGACAGAATAGAGGTAATAGCAATAAAAAAGATAAAATACAGAATGGGTGTTAAAAGGCAAAGTGTTAGTTAAAATATGTGCTTTAAACAACAACGTAACGCATGTCAATTGCTCAATTAAAAGTTCTGAGCTAAAGCAAGTAGCATATGCAATAAACCAAATGAATTAATCCTAACTGCTACGCTGGATAGTTAGTGCTAGAGAACACAGAAATTCAAAAACCTTGATTCAAAAGTGCAGTAAATACCACTGGATAATTTGATCAAAATATCCCATTGCAAGCAAACTGCTTATGTCCAATACAATGGAATTTTATTGAAAAACCTATTTAAATAACTGCATCTGGACCAGAGCTCTTCCAGATTTTTCTTCCATGTCCACCTTGTGTATGATGTGTGCGTATGCACAAAAGCCACATTGTGACATTCGGAGGGTAAAACACATGTTTTCATCTCATATTTGCAAAATATGAGGAATGTGCTGTTGGGTCAATCCTGCACACTGAAAAAGCTTTAACTGGAGGGCTAAGCTGACTTTTTAGTTAAAGTGGGACAGAGCTGCCATTGAGAAAAACTCTCAAACAGCTTCTTCCCTTAAGTGGTATATTTAATCTTTTCATTTCCTTCCTCCCAGAAAATGATCCCAGCTCTCTCTAACATATTCATCTCTTCATCTTACTTCATTCACCTACAGCACCAAAAGGCAGGCCAGTTCTCTCTTTGAATCCCCAGTCACCTCAGCCATTATAGGCTTCCTGACCATCTCCCCAAGTGTCCCATTGATCCCCTCTAATCCCTTCTTGATCCTATTTAAATTCACATTGAAAACTCTATGTCTTCCCACTCCATCATAGACTATCTCTCCCTTTCCATTTGTACCACTCCACTGCTCACATCACTCTCTCTAATGAGGATCAGGGCCTCACTTATGAGATTCTTGCATAAATCTGGCTCATGCCTTCTCTGCAATCGTTCCTCTATATATATATCAATAATGGAATTTTTTTTAGCCACAGATTAGGCAGGCAAAACAGCTCAATTTCCAAAGAGTGGAAAGAATATTAACAATGATGCTGCCAGGACTTGAGGACCTAACGTCTAGGGAAAAGTTAAATAGATTGGAACTTTCCTCCCTGGAGGGCAAGAAAATAAGGGGAGTTCTTATACATACACGAGATTTTGTAGGTGCTGGAGATCAACACACAAAATGCTGGAGGAACTCTGCAGGTCAGGTAGTATCTATGGAAAGGACTAAAAGTCGACAATTTGTGGTAAGACCCTTCAGTTAGGGATACAAAATTATGAGGGACATAGATGGGGTGAATACATGCAGATTTTTTATTTCCCTCAGGCTGAGTGATAGTAGAACTAGAAGTCATTGTTTCAGAGTGAAGGGTGAAACTTTAAAGGGAAAACTCAGGGTGGTGTAAATATGGAATGAGTTGACAGCGGAAGTGACAGATATGAGTTCAGGAGGAACATTTAACAGAAGTTGCAAGGACCAAGAGCCACGAAGGCTGTGTTGTTTACATGGGTTCAGGACATGTCATCTAAGCTGCAGAGAAATTTGAAAGGGAAAGATCCTTGGTCCATGTGGGTTCCAAGATGTAGGAAGAACAAAGGAAGAGGTTCTGCTGAGGTAATTTTAGTAGCTAATGACTAAAGTAAAAGACAGAATGAAAAGTTAATCATCTCTGGGCTCTTACCTGAATCATGTGAAAATTGGCACAGGTTTAATAAGATCAGAGTGGTTCTAAGATTTGTGTGGGAGAAGCAGGCTATATGTGTGGGACATTATGATGGAGGAAGATGTTCCGATAAGACGAGCTCCACTTGAAGCATTCTGGGAATGAAATCCTAATAACTAGGGCTGTGGATAAGGCATTGAACTAAATAGTGGGGATATGGGTTCAAAAGCTTTGAAAAGCATTGATAAAGTAAAAGGATGGGAGAGTGCAGAAAAGGATTCTGAAGCTTCCCAAATGAAAAAAAACACAAAAAAGTTTCAAAGGTACATTTAATGTCAGAGAAATGCATACAATATACATCCTGAAATGCTTTTTCTTCACAACCATCTACGAAAACAGTGTCCCCAAAGAATGAATGACAGTAAAATGTTAGAACCCTGAAGTCCCCCCCAGCTCCCCTCCCTTCCATGCATAAGCAGCAGCAAGCAATAATCCCCCCTCCTCCCATCGGCAACAAAAAGCATCTGCACCCGCCACCGAGCTCTCAAGTGTGAGCAAGGCAACAACAAAGACACAGACTTGCAGCTACCCCAAAGACTACATTGTTCACCCTAATAAGAGGTATCTCTGTATCACAGTGAGAGGGGAGACATAACAAACAGCTCACTGGTTTATGATATTAAAAGTCCGTTGTGTTGTTTTTCCAAGCTCTGTGTCCAAAGATCTCAGGTTTCTGGGCACACAGCCTTAGATCTTCCATCTCCCACGACACACCAGTCTTCTGCTCGGACACCGACCTCTGATCACACCATCTCCAGAGCCACAAAAACTCGGCCCTCCGAAGGTGAGCGGAGCTCTTAGGCCCAACTCTTGGCGTGTCGAACAATGGCTAGTTATGAATCCCTGAGAGTGGGGTCCATTCCTGCAAAGAACCATAGTCAGCGTGTAACTCAATGTCAGGGTCTTCAAAAGAACCCTGAAAGGGAAAAATAAAGATATTAAAGATGGAAATAGAGCTGTTTCCAAAGATGCAAGCAAAGGAGTCGCAGTTAGGCGCCATTAGCCCTCCTAAACTCCGCCTTCCAAAAGTTTGGAAAAGAATAAATATTTAACTTCCAGCACCATGGAGACAAAACTTAAAAGAAATAGTGTTGAATACAGGACTGAAGTTGTTATATTTCGAATGATTGCAGATACTGTATAGAACAAGGTACACGATCTTGTAGCAAATTAAATATTGGCAGGTATTATGCTGTGGACATTACTGAGTCATGGTTGACAGAAGATCACTTCTGGGAGCTTGACATTCAAGGATACACATTCTATCAAAAGGACCCAAGCAGTTGGGCAAAAGGGGCAGGGTGGCTCTGTTGGTAAACAATAAAATTAAATAGAAAGAAGTGACATAGAATCAGAAGATGCAGAAATCTTGTGGGTAAGCTGCAAGGGTAAAACAACCCTGTTGGGAGTTATATAAAAGCCTTTGAACAGCTGCTAAATATAGGGTACAAATTACAAAGGGAAATGGAAAAGAAATGCAAAAAGGGCAATGTTATGAGGCTCATGGGAGAAATCCATTTGCAGGTCGATTGTGAAAATCAAGTTGATGCAGGATCCCAAGAGAAATAATTTGTACAATATTTACTAGATGACTTTTTAGAGAAGCTTATGGTTGAGTCCACTAGAAAAAACACAATTCTGTATTGGGTTCTTTGTCATGAACCAAATATGGTTAGGGAGCTTAAGGTACAGGAACCCTTAAGAAACAATGCTCATAATATGATGAGAATTCACCTGTAGTTTGAGATAGAGAAGTTAACTTTGATGTTTCAATACTACAGGTAAAAGGAATTTCAGCGGCATGCGAGAGGAACCGTGGAGCAGAAGTGGCTCGAGTTTCCGGGCATAATTTGGAAAGTGCAGGATTGGTTCATCTCAAAGAGGTATGAGAGAGGAGCTGTTTGTGGCTGATTGGAAAGGATCCTAGCAAGGATGACAGTAGAGCAGCAAAGGCTGGAATTTCTGGGAGTAACAAGAGGAGGAGCTTAGGAGAGATAATGGCACCTAATGGCCACTTTGTTGCTTGCATCTTCAGAAACAGCTCTATTTCTATCTTTAGTATCTCTGTTTTTCCCTTTCAGGGCTCTTTTCAAGACCCTGACCTGGAGTTACATGCTGACTTCCGTTCTTTGCAGGAATGGGACCTGCTCTCAGGGTTTCACAACTGGTCGTGATTCGATATGCCAAGGACGCAGCCGAGAAGATTAGCTCACCTTCGGAGTTCCGGAATTTCAGTGCTCTGGAGGCAGGCAGACCAAAGGTCGGTGCCTCTGCAGGAAATCAATGTGTCGTGGGAGATGGAAGATCGAAAGCTGCAAGCTGGCTGCTGGCTGTGTGCCCAGAGACCCGAGTTGTTTGGGCACAGAGCTCAGAAAAA
Source organism: Hemitrygon akajei (assembly GCF_048418815.1). Taxonomy (NCBI): domain Eukaryota; kingdom Metazoa; phylum Chordata; class Chondrichthyes; order Myliobatiformes; family Dasyatidae; genus Hemitrygon; species Hemitrygon akajei. The sequence goes on from NC_133133.1 coordinate 61,082,825, forward strand.
GTGATGCAATGGACTTCTAACATCGCAAATCAGCGAGTTGTTTGTTATGTCTCCACTTTTGCAGTGAAACGCAAACACCTCTTTTTTTCTTATTAGGGAGAGAGAGAGCCTGTGGTATATCGACTACCATGTGAATGAGTAGTCTTTGGGGTACGGCAAGTCTGTGTCTTTATTGGTGCTTTGTTGCACACTTGAGTGCTTGGCGGGGGCACCAATGCTTTTTATTTGTTGGTGGGGGAGGATGGGGTCGTTGTTTTGCTGCTGCTTACACATGGGAGGGGGGAGATGGAGGGGCTTTGGGGTTCTAACATTTAACTGTCATTCATTCTTTAGGGCACTCCTCTGTTTTTGTGGATGGTTGCGAAGAAAAAGTACAGTATTTCAGGATTTATATTGTATACATTTCCCCGACATTAAATGTACCTTTGAAACCTTTGAAACTTTTGAGTAATTTGGAAAATGTAGTATTGGTTCCTTTCAAAGAGGAGAAGTATTATAAAAGGAGGATGAGGCAACTATGGCTGAAAAGGGAGGTCAAGAACAGCATAGAAATAGAGACTGTGTACAATATAGTAAAAATTAGTACAAAGCTACAGGCAACTGGTAAAACAATAAGATGAAATATGAAGGCAAACTAGCAAAGAAGATATCAAAAGGTTTTTTTCAAATATATAAAGAATAAAAAAGAGGAAAGTGAACATCAGACTGCTGGAAAATGACACTAGTAAGTTAGAAATGGAGAACAAAGAAATGGCAGATGAACTTAATAAATATTTTCTGTCATTCTTCATAGTGGAAAACACCAATAGCCTAATTAAAATTCAAGAATATCAGAGGGTAGGATTGAGTATAGTTGCTATAAATAAAGAGATGGTGCTTGCAGAGCTGAAAAGTCTCAAGTTAAATTAACCACCTGGACTAGATGGACAGCTTACTGAATCCATGCAGGTTCACAGATCTCTATAATCATTTCTTTCTCACATTCATATCAAATCCATCCTGATACCCCCATTACCAACTGCATTGGGGACAATTTTCAGTAACCAATTACCCTCCCAATAAATATTTCTTTCAAATCTGAGAGTAAATTGGAGCACCCTGAGGAAACACATTCAGTTCGAGGGAGAACATGCAAACCTCATAGGAACAATGCCAGAGGTAGGGACTGAATCAAGGTCACTAGAGTTGTGGATTACTAACAATAATCACTGTGCCACAGTGTTGCATAATCCATGAAGATATTTTGTGCAAAGGGTAGTGGAGATCCCCTAAAGAGGTAAAATAAGAAAGAAGGAATTACTATGGAAATATTGAGCCTGCAAAATGAACTATGAATAAATTCTTTCAGGAATCAGCAACCAACAAGAAAGACTTCTGAAATAGCTAAAGAAAGAGATTGGTTTCAAAATATAAAAGACAAAAATAGGTTGTATCCAGTTTATTGATCAAATTTTCCTGAGAAGTTTATTAGTAGTAACTGAGGATTTATACAAACATGATCTGTTGGAAGATTAGCCAAACAGATTTAAAAAGATAAGTTAAGCAAAATGATACAATTGATTTTTGGAAGAAGAAACACCAAAATAAGAGCAGGCTCCTTATAAATTCTATCAAACGTGTATGTTAACTTTTCTTATTTCTTCATGAATCATAGTTCAAACAGAAACCTTCCAGCAGTTTTTTTTAATTGATAAATGAAACTTTAAACATATTATTTAAAAGAATTTCCAGAAAGATTTCAAGAAGATTCAGCATGACAGACTTTTAACAAAAATTAGGGCATATAGAATTAGATGCAGAGGATTATATTAGATCAGAAATTAGTTAGAGTGCATAAAGCAGAGTGCAAGGGCAATGAATATGATTACTAGACCATTGTCAGCCAAGATATTATTAAGAGATTTAGAACTGTTGAAGAGCCTTAATATCACCTATCGTATAAATGAATAGCTGAACAGGCTCAAGGGGATGGAAAAGCTTTTGTTCCAAATTGCTTAAACTGGAAGATCTATTGTGCTGAATTCACTCTGTACTTCCAGTTGCTAATTACTTTAGTGTTTCCTGGAAGAATAAGCATTTAATTAATAATTACTTACCACCTGTCAGAGAGAAGATTCTAATTTATTGAGTCAGCTTGGGGCAGGATTCCTCATGATAATATATGTGTCAGGTTATGGGTGTACAAATTTAGACAAGTAAATTGATCAAAGTACAAAATGGGAAAAGGCTGTATTACACATAGCAAGTAACAAAAATTATGTATTTTTCATTGTAGAAACTTCTACAACATCCCAGTTAGATGCCATTTCATGTTAATAATTTTTCAAAGCCAATATGTTTAAATATTTGAAACATATACATCAACAAAATGCTGGAGTACTCAACAGGTCTGCACTTGTGCAACAAGGAACCAAGCTAAGCTTATCAGGCTGAAGACTATTTGACAGTACTGGAAGAATCAAAAAGCAGGTTTGTTTTAAGTTGCTAGTTAGAGGTTGGGAGGTTGGATAGGTCAAGGGAATATCTTTGATTGGATGAGGTCAAGTTAACTGTGATGATAAGTGTTTCACAACGCCACCTGGTTGATGGGTTAATGAGGGCAGTTGCACAGAGAGATAGCTCAGACAGAGGAATATATAAAATCTGAAATGCATGATAGCGTAAAATGCCAAGCCACTCAGTTCACCATAGTGGAGAGAAAGAAAAACTGAGTCAGTATTGCACATAGGTAACTTGAAGTGGAACTAGCCAGTGTGATACAAACATAAAAATTAAGTTGTTGACATTATTATTGGGACACAAAGGCTACAGTCTGTCCACACAGATGATGAGGTGCTGATCCTCAAGCTGACATTGACCCTCATTATAACAGTGCTGGAAATTACAGGCAGATAAGTTACAGTGGAAGAAGGATGGAGGATTTAGGAGACAGGTAGCCTGAAGCTTAGAGTATGATCTATAGTGTGTCTATCTGATTTCAATTACTCCAGCCTAGAGGAGACCATCTCCTAAACGTTGAATGCAATGCACTAAATTTGAAGAAGTGCAACTGAATAGCCATGTCATCTGGAAAATCTATGTGGATCCATGAATAGTGGAAAGGGAAGATGTGAAATGGGGAGTATTGTATTTCCAGCAGTTGTGTGGGAAATTGCTACAAGAATTACATTAATTGGGAATGGAGGGAAGGAGTAGATGATCATGAAGAAAACAGTCCCTTTAGAATATGGAAAGGGAAGGGGTGGGGGTAAAGAAGTGGCAGTAGTTACAGATTTTCAGTAGTTGCAGTTTTTTAAATTTTCATTTACTATTTAGTACAATGTATAATACTTATGACAGTGTAATTTTTAAGCCACTGCTTTCTTCATGTATGCTGACATTAGTGCACATTGATTATTTGGGACAAACCTGAGTAATATGCTACCTATGTAATCATAAGTACAGTTTTGAAGTTCAAAGTTCAAAGTAAATTTATTATCAAAGTACATACATGTCCCAATATAAAACGCAAAGATTTTTTATTTTATTGCTGGTATTCACAGTAAATACAAGAAACACAATAGAATAAATTAAAGACTGCACCTAACAGCCAAAGGACAACAAACTGTGCAAATACAAAAGGAAAGAAAAAAATAATAAATAAGTCAGCAATAAATATCGAAAACATGAGATGAACAGTCCTTAAGTGTAAGTCTGTAGGTTGTAGAAACAATTCAGTAATGGGATGATGGAAGTTAAGTAAAGTTATCCCCTCTGGTTCAAGAGTCTGATGGTTGAGGGGTAATAACTGTTGCTTAAGTTGGTGGTGTGGGTCCTAAAGCACTTGTACCTTCTTCCTGATGGCAGCAGCAAAAAGAGAGCATTGCCTGGATGGTGGGGGTCCTTGATGACGGGTGCTGCTTCCCTGAAACAGCACTCTGTGTAGATGTACTCAATGGTGGGTAGGGATTTGCTAAATATGGACTGGGCCATATTCATTACTTTTTGTAGGCCCTTCTGTTCAAGGGAATTGTTGTTTCCATGCAATGACGTGATGCAAGTAGTCAATATACTCTCCACCACACATCTATAGAAGTTTGTCAAAGTTTTAGATGACATGCTGAATCTTCACAAACTTCTAAGAAAGTAGAGGCACTGTCATGCTTTCTTCATAATGGCACTTACGTGTGGACCCATGACAGATCCTCTGAAATAATAACACTCAGGAATTTAAAGTTGCTGACCTCTTCTGATCCTCTGATGAGGACTGGCTCATGGACCTCCGGTTTCCTACAAAAATCAATATTCAGCTCCTTGGTCTTGCTGACATTGAGAGAGAAGTTGTTGCTGTGGCACCACTCAGCCAGGTTTTCAATCTCCAATGTCAGATTTCCAATGTAAGAGCTAGTTTTTTTTTGTATTGTGAATAACTGCTGAATTTGTCAATTAACATCTTAAGCCGAATGTAAACAAATCTAACAGGCTCCTGGACCTCCGGTTTCCTCCTACTAAAGTCAATAATCAGCTCTTTGGTTTTGCTGACATTGAGTGAGAGGTTGTTGTTGTGGCACCACTCAGCCAGGTTTTCAATCTCCAATGTCAGATTTCCAATGTCAGAACTAGTTTTCTTTGTATCGTGAATATGTCTTTAAACCGATTAAGTCGAATGTAAACAAATCTAACTGTATGTACTTGTAGATCTTGGTAACAAAATAATACAGATAATGACATTGACAGGAAACAAATATTTATTATAAATTACTATAATTGCACATTGCACATTTAGTAGGAGATGTAACATGAAGATTGTTACTCCTCATGTATATGAAGGATGTGAATAATAAAGTCCATTCAATTCTTTCAATATAAAAGGGAAAATTATGAATTTATATAACATTATCACTCAAATAAACATTAACCCACACTAGGTTCTAACACTGATAAATATTCGCTGAGTATTAAAATCACCAAGACATAAAATGTATTGACCAAAAGCTAGTGAACTGGATTAGTATAGGTGTGTAGTTGATGGCTGACAAGTACATGATGAGCAAAAGAATTCTTGTATGGTATAACTCTTGAAGTATCTGTATTCTTTGATGCTTTGTGCTTGAGACAAAAAAAAGTTATTTAAAACAGTTACATGTTTGTTGCTTTGATTGTAAAAGATAGAATGGCTTAATTTGGAATCAATAAATGCAGGAAATGTGTTCCTGTATCTTATATATTCAGTAACACATGACTTTTTCATAGCTGGGTCCTAATAATAAGTAGGTTTTGATTCTAAAACTTCATACTGGTGATCTGCTGACTGTGATTGTACTTCCAGATGATGCAGGCTACTAGTTGAGAGTGGAATACATTCCCGCTATTTGTTTCTAGTATCTTAAATAGACATATCAGCCTTGACACTCACTTATCAGATCTAGTTTCATTTTTATAAACATGCAAAAACCTATGCTCACTTGAATGCTAATGTAAAAAATCTTAAATATTGTTATCTTGACAAGCAATTAACTATTCTCCATTTTCTCGCCTATAGAGTTCCTTTATAATCAAATCAATGTGGTTGATTATTTGATATAGAAGACTTTAGTAGCCAAAGATATTTCTGATGGTTTCAGATCAGAGTTTCTAACTGGACAATTGCTTGCAAAAGTAACTGAACTATTAATCCTCCTTTAATATATAACATGTAGCAAGGTTAGATAGATGCTGTGTTCCACTACCTTACAAATTAACTGTGGAATCCATTGTCACATTTTTAATCACTTCTTTTGCACAATGTTTCCTACCCAGTCCCAGTGCACATCCCACAATACTGGAAAAGAGTTGACAGTTCAATTCCTTTTTAGTATGATCTGTAATTATAATATGTACTACATTTTATTTTGCAGGAATACTCTGATGAATGTATTTTGACTTCTTTCTCTGAGTTCCCATTTCCTTTACATAATCAAGAAGACTGTTCTTTATTGTAAAACAAAGACATTTAATGAATGGCAGCCATAGTTAAACTATAAATTCTATGATAATAACATCTCTAAATATTGATTGCTCTAGCATGTGAAATAATTATAACCAATGTTTCACAAAAGATTTTGTAAATTGCTTACAAATTTTGGGTATTTGATCAAAGTTTGTCATACTGATTTTCAAAATAACAAATGGTTAAATTGCTAAAAGATTATGTGTTGAAGTTAGTTTCCTGATGACAGATGACAATAAGCAATTAGCTTGCTTTATGAATCAATAGATATTTCTTATTCTATGCATGAGGAAGTCTTTGGTTCCGGCACTCAGCTGGGGTCATCTGCTTTAGACCTCAGGTAATGAACTGAGATAAAAATAAGGCTGTGACTTGGTTTACAAGACAATCTGCTTTGCAAATTGGAAGGTTAGAATGAAGGAGTATTATTAGAAGCTTTCTTATTTGTTTGGCAAGGTTTGCAGTAGGGTGTGCCATTTTAATATGTAGAGAACATTTGCTGTAATTCCAATGAGTTTACTAACAACTATGGTTCTGTATATTCTTTTGCTTTCTCTGAAATATGCCAGTTTCACGACCTCTCAAGATGAAAATGAAAGGGTCAGAGCTACACCCTGGCTAGCACGGTGAGAATTAACCTAACTAGAGTCTGAGATCCTCCGCTTGTGTGTTGGCAGACCACTGAATTTAATTTTCTCCCTCATCACTTCCTGTTGGATGTGGTGTAAGCAGCTGTTTCTGCCACCCCACCACCTTCCTCTGTTTGCCTGCTCAATTGCAAATGCTGCTGTCTGGACTGGAGAGAGCTGCACAACAAAACAGTCATCCAGTCAAGGATGATGAAAAGGACAGTGAGATCTTGGCGATGAATCAACCTATGGAGCTGGCAATACCAAGCAATGGCCCCCACTTAGTACATTCTGTCCTGCAATGATTACTATTTGTGCTGATTCTATTTGCACTCCTAGTCCTGGGAAGATATCCTTACTGTTAAGCAAGGTACAGTGTACGTCAATGTTACAATGTACAGAACTATTTAATACACATGATCCTCCCCACATCCAGCTGCATGCTTCTCGTCCTTCAATCCTGAACATGAGGCAGAAGAAACACTCAAGCAAATAGGCAAAACTAAAGGCAAAAGCAGTGATAATCACTTAACAAATTTCCTTGATTATGTTATAAAATGTTTCTCAATTACAGTGCCTTCACTGGAGCTTCCACATTGCGCTATAGCACACGTGAGGTGACAGATTGCTTCAGTATCTCGAGCGATGGTTTCACTATGTGTCACCATGTGTAATTGGCAAGACATGTAACAAACGCAGTTGCTGTACTGTCTGCATGCATAGACTCTTGCCAAAGCAGTCCGTGTTCCACTTGTGACTTTTGAACAACTGTGAGTGTTTTTATTGTCGCCAAAGGTTCTCCAGGACTCCATGTTACAACATGAATAACAGAAATTCAAATAACAGAGACCTGATGCCAGTGCTACAGAAGGTAGTTGCATTAGATAAACATTGTAATATACTATTGAGAGCATGTCAAAAATCTATTTTAAACCTATCAGAATACTAATTCAAAATAAACACAAATGCTGGAGAAACTCAGCCAGTCAAGCAATATATGTTGAAGAGAAACCAGGTAATGTTTTGGGTTAGGGAACCTTCCTCAGAACTGGGTAAAGAGGGGAGAGGTATCATTTTTCACTGCTGAGATGGGAGGAAGAGTGAGGGTGTAAGACTAAAGACCAAATGGAATTAGGTTAAATGATAAGGAGCATGAGCATTGACTAGCAATGAGATGCCAGTCTCATTTAGAAACAATGTGGGAAAAGCACAAAAGCATGATAAAATAGAAAACAAGGGGAAAGTAGTGTGCTTGAGATTGCAAATTAATTCTGGAATGTTGCAAAGTGCCTGGACAGAAAACTAGATGCTGTCCCTCAAATATTTAGCCTCACCAAGGAGGAGGAACATTGATGGAAAAGAAGTGGAAGTGAAAATTAAAGAGGCATGGAACATCAAGTTCAGAATCTTCCCTTTAGACAAAGTAATGGCACTCTGCAAAACAATCTTCCAATATGTGTTTGGTTGCTCCTTTGCAAAGAAGGGCATAATACAGTAGCCCAGATGGAAAGAAATGCAAGTGAATCATTACTTACATGGAATGAAGGTATGGGAATCTGGATGGTCCAAAGATAAATAGAGATGGGCAGGTGTTCCATCTCCTTCACTTGTATGTGAATGTGTAGTGGGATGTAGAGTTATGGGATTCTGCTGGGAATCAAAAGGTTCGTCGTCCCTCTGAAATGCAGAAAAGGAAGGAGCTATGAAGATACAGGAAGTAATGGGATAATGTTGGAGCTGGCCAAAATGATGAAGGTTAGTTCTTTCAACATTTCTGCTTTTGGTTCCAGAGTCCAGCATTTGCTGTTTTGATTGTTTACCAGAATACGACTTCAGTTCTAACAGCAGCAATTTCATAGCCTGGACAAAATATAAACTACAGATCGACTATATGCACAGATCTTTTATTGGTAATATCAAGCATGACCTGAGAAGTTGCAAAGCAGATGAAATTTGTTTGTTATCTTCCAAAGGGTTCTTTTGTCTCTGTTTAGCAGGAGTAAGGATGGTGGTGGGTTGATTTTGAAACAAATAAGCTTATGGGAAAGTAGCTTGAATGGAGTTTGTCCCATTGTCATTCTAGAATTTCTAAAGCTCTTCCTTTGGAATCATTACGATGAATAAAAAACCCTGCACAAAAGTTAACTCCAGTCCCATGGCTGTTTCTGTTTTGATAGCAGAGTAGCTTAATAGCAACCTATGAGGGAGGAAACCTGAATTAATTTTCATTGCCAAAAAATAGAACAGCAGTTTTTGGTAAAGATTTACTGACATTAGAAATAAATGTGAAACAAAAAATTTCAAAATGAAACACTGATCTGATCTCTTTGAAGTTTTTGCCTCCAGTTGTTATACTTGTGAACAAATTAATTATATTCTATACATCAATGTTCTATCAGAACGAGGGGTCACAGTTTAAGGATAAAGGGGAAGTCCAGAACGAGGGGTCACAGTTTAAGGATAAAGGGGAAGTCCAGAACGAGGGGTCACAGTTTAAGGATAAAGGGGAAGCCTTTTAGGACCGAGATCAGGAAAAACGTCTTCACACAGGGAGTGGTGAATCTGTGGAATTCTCTGCCACAGGAAACAGTTGAGGCCGGTTCATTGGCTATATTTAAGAGGAAGTTAGATATGGCCCTTGTGGCTAAAGGGATCAGGGGGTATGGAGAGAAAGCAGGTACAGGGTTCTGAGTTGGATGATCAGCCATGATCATACTGAATGGTGGTGCAGGCTAGAAGGGCCGAATGGCCTACTCCTGCACCTATTTTCTATGTTTCTATGTTTATCACTAAGTTTGAAACTACTCAATAAAATAGGGTCTTCAGTAATGCTGCTTTGTTTGGCTGCATTCATGGGCTTTCATGAATCATCAAATGACAATTAAACTTGACCTTAAACACTTGCTGAAGGAAGTCTTGGTCCAAAATGTTGACTGTTTATATTTTTTCCATAGATGCTGTCTGACCTGCTGAGTTCCTCCAGCATTTTGTGTGTGTTGTTCTGGATTTCCAGTATCTGTAGACTTTCTTGTGTTTATTAAACAGTTGCTGACTGATGAATCATTATAATGAAACAAAAGAAATAGAAGTGTGTATAAGCACTTTCATTCATCATGCTTATTCCACTATTATGACTGATCTTTTACACCAACACCAGTTTTCAGCAAACATCCCATTTCCTTTGATTCCCTTTATGTACAGTATATGTATGTACATATCTCTGCCATAACCCTTCAGGGTAGAGAATTCAAAAGATTCCATGCCCTCTGGCTGAAGTAATTTCTCCTTGTGTGTCCACACCATATACTATTATTGATGTTTTGCATTTTCATTTTATTTATTAATCTCCTGTTTGGGATTTTATCAAAAGTCATCTAACTGAACTATTAAACAGCATTTCCCTCATAAATCCACGTTAACTCTGTTTACTCCTATTATTATCTTCCAAATTGCCAGATATCACATCTTTAAGTTTACACTGCAGCATCTTCCTTACACTGATTAGTTACACGTAAACTGAGGTAAATAAACAAAGGATCAGTCACCTTAATTTTCCTTTTATTCTGCAGCCACAGTTGCTGTATCATTATGATCATAAGGGATTCTGCAAGGAGTGGAAATCCAGAGCAACACACACAAAATGATGGAGAAACTCAGCGTATCAGGTAGCATCTATACAGGGGAATGAACAGTCAACATTTTGGGCGGAGACCTTTCATTTAGATCGGAAAGGAATAGGGCCTGAAGTGAGAAGCTGGGGGAGTATTGGGTGGAAAAGTTACTTCATGCCCCTCCCCACCCATCCACCTTCCCCCTCACCTGGTTTAACCTATCATCCTCCACCTTATACTCCTGACCTTCTGAGTTTATCTGGCATTTTGTTTTTTGTTAGTATGTAATTATAATTATAAATTCATAATGATAAGAAACCTCAATGATAAAAAATGGTAACAAATAGAGAGCCATTGGTGCGTTACACCAGATCAAATATTCCATTTCCTGACTTTCTAGCTATTTGTTCTGCATGTCAGTGAAGCTATCTGCTACACGTATGGTACATTAAGTAAAGTTCTAAACAAGGAAAAAGACCAATGTTGTCTGTTGTGTTCAATTTAGTACTCCCTAGAGTGCATATGCAGGGTCATTTTGAAGAGATTCTGAATATTTCTGGCTGTATGTATGAGTTTCTATTACCAAATTGGCTGAGAAACTAACTAATTCATTAGGTGTTTACAGTTGAGAGTTTCAGTGTCAGCCATGAGCAGAACTTAAACCTGTGACTTTAGTGTAAAGACTATTTTGCTATTGACCTACCCAAATGGCCCATTCTAGAGTGCATCTGATATTGATTGGCTGTCAGGATGTGCAGATACAAACATTGCTATTCTAATAGCTTTTTCATTTCAGACTCCTTTATTATGAACCAAATCTCCTCAAAGGGATTTAGCTTTCATTAACCAGTAGTGTCCTATTTCCCCTCTGATAGCTTTTGCACAATGACAGCCAACAGGTTAGAACAAGGAATGGGCTTCTTGAAGTAATTACACTGAATTCTAGTTTCAGCATCAAATGTTTATAATACACTTAGCAGAATGAAGAAAGATGGTCATTGCTGAAAAAACTTACTCCTCTGCCTAAATATAAATCTGTTGAATCAATTATTTTGGCTTAAAATATCTATCAAACATTTCTATTTCACAGGTGTGTATAGCCGTAGATGTGATTTGTGCTATGTGTGCAGCAGAAATTCCATTGATAAACTGTACTAAATTATTAGATAGTCTCGATATATTATGAAAGATACAGATTGACTATAAAATGAATGATGCAAAGATGGAAATGCAACAACAACTTAACTGATGCCTACCATTTGTATACTTAATTTAAATATTCACATCAATAACTTCCAGATCATTTGAGTTATTTTCTAATATAGCAAGTTACTGGGGATTTTATGATGAGTGTTGCATAGTTCTATAACTTTATAAAGGTCAAAGCTATGTAAACACATAGCATATCAATTTGTCAGTATATCTATAAAAACTGGTCTTCCAATTGTTACGCCTGTGTCCCAACTCTGAGGGGCCGAAGGGTACAAAGCAGCCCCCTCCTTTTTGAGAATCGCAAGATCGCTATTAATTCAGGTCAGGAGACCCAGGAAATGAGAGAGAGAGACGTTTGGAATGTGTCCTGGCCTCCGCGATATAAAGCCACGGATAACGGCCATTGTCTCTTGGAGACGGAATTGTGTATTGAGTACTGTACTATTCATTGAAGCCCTCAGGGAATGATCAGAGGGGGCTGGGAGAGGGATTGCATCATCCCAACCTGATTGACATCTGAGACCCCGTGAGTAAGGATAAAAGAGGGTCTGGGGAACAACCCCTTTAGACGCACCAGGAGAAACGCTAGAAATCCCGTGACAGCGTTTAATAGCGACAGCCAGTGGGGCCCGCGTGCGTCCTTTCCCATTGCCTGGGATTGGCGGGACTTACCATGGAAGAACGGCTTTAGCTAAAAGGAGAAACCACCCCCAACGACATTTCGAAGGATCGACATCATAAAAAGGAAACTCTGGCAAGTTCCAAAATCTCTCTCTCTTGACTCCAACCAAAGGCTGCAGCCTGAATGAACTAAAGTGACTCTTATATTTCCATCGGACAATACATTATCCCCTAGACAACGATAGAGCTATTTCTTATTGATTATTATTATACTTGTGCTTTTAGATTTAGTATTAACGACGTATATTATCTGTATGTTTGCATTGATATTATTTTTGTGTATTTTTATCAATAAATATTGTTAAAAATAGTACCATCAGACTTCAACGGACCTCTCTATCTTTGCTGGTAAGTGACCCAGTTACGGGGTACGTAACAACTTGGGGTTCTCGTCTCGAGATTTGATACCAAATTGGGAGGCCAGTGAATCGGGCTTGTAAGTCCAAACTTGGATCTGGTTACGCGGGTAGCCAGACGGGAAACCAGCAAAGACGGACGTGGATGAATTTATAGAAAACCCGACGCTAGAGGCGGCCACCAAATCGGACTTGATAAATATTGCGAAGGGACTAAACCTCGCAGAGGTGAGGTTGTCAATGAAAAAGCAGGAGGTGCGGAGGGCCATAACTCAGTATTATATTGGGAAGAGTGTGTTTTCAGCTGAGGTATTGGAAAATATCCCTGAAAAGGTACCCGCTAGTGGGACGGCTCAGTTAGAGTTGGAGAAATTAAGGTTGGAGCATGAAATTCAGTTAAAACAACTGGGAGCAGCTGAGAAAGAGAGAGAGAGAGCTGAGAAAGAAAAGGAAAGAGCCGAGAAGGAGAGGGAGGCAGAGAAACAGAGGCAACATGACTTGGATATGGAGAAGTTAAGGCAAGAGCGAAGAGCTCAAGGGTCAGACCGAGAGGAGTGGTTCAATGTTAGTCGGGAGTTGAGGGTAGTACCTCCGTTCAAGGAGACGGATGTTGATAGTTATTTCTTGCTTTTTGAAAAGGTGGCAGTGAATCAGAAGTGGCCCAGAGATCAGTGGGTGGCGTTGTTACAAAGTGTGTTAAAAGGAAAAGCACAACGGGCATATGTGGCGTTGTCCATAGAGGAGGAAGAGGTGGAGAATTATGACAAAGTAAAGGAGGCCATTCTCCGGACCTACAAATTGGTACCTGAAGCGTATAGACAAAAGTTCAGAAATTTAAAGAAAGGGTGGAATCAGACGTATACCGAGTTTGCCTATGAGAAGGGTGTGCTCTTGGATCGTTGGTGTACAGCAGAAACAGTGGAAGAGGATTTTTGGCGTCTCAGGGAGTTAATTATGATTGAGGAATTTAAAGGTTGTGTTTCGAAGGATATCCGGATGTATTTGAATGAGAAGCCGAATAAGTCCATCTCCGAATTTGCTAGGTTCGCAGATGAATATGCCCTAACCCACAAGACAGAGTTTTCCTCGAATAAAAGTTACCAGAGAGACCGTGGGAACGATAGAGAAAGCCCACCAGCTGAGGCAGAGGTCCCGCTGGGAGCTAGTGGTAAGATTGAGGAGGAGAGGCAAGACGGCCAGAGATTTCCGGGCTTGACCTGTTTTAATTGTGGAAAGGGGGGACATATTGCATCTAGGTGCTTTGCTCCGAGGAAGGAGACAGGAAAATGGAAAGCCGCAGTCCCTATAGGATGTGCCGTGGTAATCAGTAAATCGACAAGAGAGCCCCGGGTAGACAGAGTACGAGAAGGGTCTGAGACTTGTATACCAAACGGAACCGTGTCTGTGAGAGAGGGAGACCCACCAGTTCCCGTGCGGATCTGGAGAGACACGGGAACTGAACTGTCATTGATTAGCAGTGAGGTACTGGATTTTGGTCGCAAGACGGGAATGGTAGCTGTGAAAGGAATAGGAAAAGGGACAGAAACGGTGCCCTTGCACAGGATCATTATGAATTGTGAGCTGGTATCTGGACCAGTTGAAATGGGGGTGCGATCAGAATTCCCGAGAACTGACGTGGACGTCCTTCTGGGTAATGATTTAGCCGGTGGTAAAGTTTGGTCAGCAATGAAGCTGATGAGACAGCCAGTGGAGGTCCTGCCCCTAGATTCCAAGATCTATCCCGCATGCGCGATCACTTGCAGCATGTCGAGAAAGGCAGCTGAGAACGAGAGCAGTTTAAATCCGGCCAGTATCGATTTGGCCGAGACGTTTTTACCGACCCTGTACCACGAGGGTTTAGAAAGTGGTAAAACGAAGAGTAGTAAAGTGAAAGAGAGTAAGGGAGAGGAGGTAGGCCTGTCCTTAGCGAGGAGAAAATTTATAGAGGCACGAAATAAAGATGAGAAACAGATAAAGCTGTTAAAAGGTCCAGGGTTGGACATGGATGATATGTCTGGTTTGGCAGAACTGTTTGAAGAAGTTGAAAATTCTAAAGGTGTTCCCGATAATGAAATGAGGGCAGTCCTAGATGAAAAGGGTGCCCTTACCTTGAAGAAGTCTGCTGGGTTGGCAGATGAGGTTGTTTCAGCCTGCGGGGTTGAGTTTACTCCGGAAGGGAGTTGCCCAGAGAGTAGCTGGGAGGATCAGGGGAATTTAGAATTTGAACAGGGTACGGGTGTTGAAAGCCTGGAAGAGGCAAATGTCCCATTTGAGTGTGTCCAAGATGTGGATGCACGTGGTACTGAACCTAGCAATGGAGCTCAGAAAAAGTCTGAGGTATTTGATTCAGTTGAAAAGGAATGCAGTCCTTGTGGGTCAGATGGACTTGGTTCAGTGAAGAAAGGGTTAACCTTGGTAATAGAGGGAAGTGAGAGTTCCCAGCTGTTTGTGCTCGAAGGTGTGTTAAAAGTGGTGAGGTGAATATTATTATTGAAGGAAAAGGGAAAAGTGTAGTTTCCAAATCGAATGAAGAAAATTTAAAGTCTGGATTGATGTCAGACGCAGCAACCAGGCTACCGAGACAATGGCTTGGTACCGCGGTGCCTGTGAATCAATTACAGATTGAGTTGGAAGGTAAAGGGGCCCCACACGCTATTGTTATTTCACAGTGTGGTGTGAAACCGCAGAATTCGAAATGCTGTTTGAACAAAGAGGGATCGCTGGCATTGAGAACTAATCACCTGAAGGGTCCTGAAGAGAAAACTAGCAACTTGCGTAAAATTAAAGAATTGTGTGGAAATTCGGAAAATGGTCTAAGTTTGGAACACATTGTTGATAAAATAACTCCTATGAAAGGAGCGGGCGAAAGTCTATTTCGCCAGGGTGCACAAGCTCACCACGTGGGAATTAACTGGAAAAGAGGCGAGGCTTAATGGGACGCCATTTTTAAATAGCAGAAGTCGGTTTTAAGGGATTTCAACAAAGCATGTGAATAATAAAGACAACCCCCATGGAAGCTTGACTGTTAAGTTTGAAAGTAACATAAAGATTAGTATTTTGCATGAACTTTTGTAGTATACACGTAAGCTAAGGTCACAACTCTTTAGTTTTTGTTTGCTGAAGGAAAGAAAATAAAAAAAATAGGGGGTTATTAAATTGGAGTCTGATGCTACAAGACTTTAGTAAGGTACAAGATGTTAAGATATTAAAGGACGTGACAATGTAATCGTTAACTGTTTAGATGCTGAATTGAATGTATAACTGTATTACTCTGTAGTGAAAAAAAAACACTTTTGTATTGTGTTAGATTCTAAAATCCTGTAAGACTCTGTATTACTTTGTTTTTACCGATGGTAAAAATGCATTGAAGAAAGGGGGTGTTACGCCTGTGCCCCAACTCTGAGGGGCCGAAGAGTACAAAGTAGCCCCCTCCTTTTTGAGAATCGCAAGATCGCTATTAATTCAGGTCAGGAGACCCAGGAAATGAGAGAGAGACGTTTGGAATGTGTCCTGGCCTCTGCGATACAAAGCCACGGATAACGGCCATTGTCTCTTGGAGATGGAATTGTGTATTGAGTACTGTACTATTCATTGAAGCCCTCAGGGAATGATCAGAGGGGGCTGGGAGAGGGATTGCATCATCCCAACCTGATTGACATCTGAGACCCCATGAGTAAGGATAAAAGAGGGTCTGGGGAACAACCCCTTTAGACGCACCAGGAGAAACGCTAGAAATCCCGTGACAGCGTTTAATAGCGACAGCCAGTGGGGCCCGCGTGCGTCCTTTCCCATTGCCTGGGATTGGCGGGACTTACCATGGAAGAACGGCTTTAGCTAAAAGGAGAAACCACCCCCAACGACATTTCGAAGGATCGACATCATAAAAAGGAAACTCTGGCAAGTTCCAAAATCTCTCTCTCTTGACTCCAACCAAAGGCTGCAGCCTGAATGAACTAAAGTGACTCTTATATTTCCATCGGACAATACATTACCCCTAGACAATGATAGAGCTATTTCTTATTGATTATTATTATACCTGCGCTTTTAGATTTAGTATTGACGATGTATATTATCTGTATGTTTGCATTGATATTATTTTTGTGTATTTTTATCAATAATTACTGTTAAAAATAGTACCATCAGACTTCAACGGACCTCTCTATCTTTGCTGGTAAGTGACCCAGATACGGGGTACGTAACACAATGTAAGAATTCAAAAACAGAATAAATACAGTAGGTACTTGGAATCCAAATTGAAACAGCAAACACTGAAAATGCTCAACAGATGAGGGAACATTTAGAAAGTTAATCTCTAGAGCAATGCAAAGAAAATAGGTGAACTATTTTACCTGAAGGATGATACATAAAGAATTAACAATTTGATAAATTGCCTGAAACATTCTTGATTTAGATTGTTCATGCGGAATGTTGATAAGGAGATCACAACACCTCTTTTTGAATAACGTTCTGTAATACTCAGCTTTCATTTGAAGAGTCACACTTCTGGGAATTCAGCATCTCATCAAGTTGTGTCTTGCTTGACACCTCAGCAATTTCACAGAATTGCACTGAAATGTCAGTCTAAAATATGTGTTCATTTTCTGGAATATGTGTACCCAAAACAAAGAAAAGAGGATGAATTTTTAGAAGCAGTAGTACTGTATGGCTTGTTTCTCTTATTAAGAATGAAAGTTTTGTTTACTATTTGTTGTTGCCAAGTGGTACTAAAGGCCTTTCTTACAAGGATTAGCTTTCTTTAGTATGTCACTCCAAGGAAGATAGAGATAGTGGTAATTACTATAGCCACACTTTTTCTGTTCACTTATTTCCATCCTTCATAAATAACAGCTTTTCTTTTCCAACACTGTGACTAAATATTTTGTCCTACACCATGCTTGCCAGCTACTTCTTTATTCCAGCATTAACTTACAAACGTTTGTATATCTTTCAATACTGTTGTTGAACACATTGCTAGCTTTCTGTTCTCTTTAGCTCTAGGCTGGCTTTAATCGCTTTTATCATTCCTAGACACAACTCTGCTTCATCTCAATTAAAATTGTTCATTCTGAATTCTCCCCATGCAACTTAGTAGTCAAGGTATTAAATAGTATTTTGGGTTAATCGTGCAATATCTTGGGAATTTTGATACCTAAGTAAAGGTAGCACAGTAGTTAGTTCTACAACCTTACAGCTCCATGGATTTGGGTTCAACATTAACATTGGGTACTGACAGTATGGACATGTATGTGCTCCCTTTTACAGTGTACAATTGCTTTGGCTTCTCCTAACAATCTAAAGATATGCTGGTAGGTTAATTGTTAATGTGAAAGATTATCCTCTAGTGTAGTAATGGCAAATGAATACAAAGATGAGTTGCTTGGTACATGAGAGAGAATATATTCAGGTGCCACAGGGATATAAAGAGCATGACACTGATTTGATGGGCTAAATTGATTCCTTCTGTATCATTAGCAGTACATTCCTATTTCAATATTTTCTTTGCATACAACACTAAACTACTTTATTTTCCTCCAACCTCTGTGCTCTGGAGTGTAATTCTTCCTCACTTTGATTGCTTCTACTTCTCGATGCATGAGTTCCAGTCGAACATTCCAGTAACTACTTACACATCAAACATAGTTACAGGCATGGTTATTCTACCAATAATTGTTCAAGTTAATGTCTATTGTCATTCAACTGTATACATGTATACCACCAAATGAAACAATGCTTCTCTGAACCAAGGTGCACAACACAGTGCATATATTGATACCCATGACAATGCTAAGAGAAGGGAATAGCTCCCAAAGAGAGAATATATGGAATTAGGCAGAAAGCTGAAAAGTAGGACCATCAGAGTAGTAAACTCTCAATTGCTGTACCAGTGAAGGTAAGAATAGGAAGATTTGACAGATGAATGTGTGGCTGAGGAATTGGTGCATCGGAGCACAGCTTCAGATTTTTGGATCATTGGGATCTCTTCTGGGGAATGTATGACTTGTACAAAAAGGACAGGTTACACCTGAACATAAGGGGGACCAATATCCTTGTGAACAGGTTTGCTTGAGCTGTTGAGAAGGGTTTAAACAAATTTGATTGGGGGGGGGGGGTATGGGAACTAGAGTGATAGGGCTGGGGATGGGACTGTTGGTATACAAGTAGATGCAGTGTGCAG
This sequence comes from Hemitrygon akajei, assembly GCF_048418815.1. NCBI lineage: Eukaryota > Metazoa > Chordata > Chondrichthyes > Myliobatiformes > Dasyatidae > Hemitrygon > Hemitrygon akajei. The sequence continues at coordinate 61,101,457 of NC_133133.1, forward strand.
TAAGACTGTTTGGAAGCACAAGCAGATGATAGGACAAAATTGCAGCCAGTGGAATGAGTTGCAGTGTAACATGGGGACAAAATTGAAAAAAAAAGGTGCTGAATATAGGACTGAATGTGTTATATTTGAAAGCACACAGTATACCACATGAGGTAAATGATCTTACAGCACATTTAGAGATTGGCTGATATGAATTTGCAGGCATCACTGAGTCATGATTGAAAGATTATAGTTTGGAGACTAAGATCCAAGGAAACAAATTGCATTTAAAGGACAGAGAAGTAGGAAGAGAAGGTGTGGTGGCTCTGCTGGTAAAAATAAGAATCAAATATTTAGAAAGAGGTTACATAGCAGCAAAAGATGTAGGGTCCTTGTGGGTAAAATTAAGAAACTGGAAGGATATAAGTCTCTGAACAGTAGCCAGTATGTGGGATATAAATTACAATGGGAGATGGAAAAGGCATGTAAAATGGCAATGATATGATAGTCATGAGAGATTTCAATATGCAGGTAGATTGGGAAAATTATGTTGGTATTGAACTTCAAGAGAAGGAAGTTAGATGATGCCTATGAAATGTCTGTTAAAGAGAAACTTATGGTTGAGCCCAGTAAGGAAGGTAATTCAGGATTGCTGTTGTGTAATGAATCAGATTAGAATAAGAAGCTTAAGGTAAAGGAACCCTTAGGAGACAGTGATCATAATATGATAGAATTCATCCTGCAGTTTGAGAGGGAGAAGCAAAAGACAGATGTGTCAGTATTACAGTAGAGTAAATGAAATTATAGAGGCATGAGAGAGGAGCTAGGAAAAGTTAATTGGAAGGGGACACTAGCAGGGATATCAGCTAACAGTACTATCTGGAGTTTCTGGGATCAATTTGGAAGGAGCAGGAGAGATACATACTAGGAGGATAACACAACAATGGCTGACAAAGGGAGACAAAGATAACATAAAGACAAAAGAATAGATATACGATGTAACAAAAAAAATTAGGAAATCGGAAGATTGGGAATCTATTAAAAATCAATAGAAAGTCACTAAAAATTCATAAGGGAATAGACGAAATATGAAGGTAAGCTAGCCAATAATATACTTCTCAGTATTTTCAGATATATAAAGCGTAAAAGAGAAGTGAGAGTGAATATTGGACCACTAGAAAATGATGTTCGAGAGGTAGTAATGGCGGGGGGGACAAAAAATGGCAGACACATTTAATAAGAACATTGCATCAGTCTTCATTGTGGAAGACACTAGTAGTATGGCAGGAATTCAACAGAGTCAGGAGCAGAACAGAGCTATTACTAAGGTTAAGGTGCTTGGGAAGCTGAAAGGTTTGGAGGTAGACTAGTTACTTGGACCAGATGGACTACATGTCATGATTCTGAAAGAGGGAGCTTTAGTAGTGATCTTCCAAGTATTGCTAGATTCCAGAATGGTTGAAGAGGACTGCAAACTTGCCAGTATCACTCCACTCTTTAAGAAGGGAAGAAGGCAGAAGAAAGAAAATTATAGCCCAGTTAGCCTGACTTCGGTACTTGGAAAGATTTTGGAGTGCATTATTAAGGATGAGGTTTCAGGATACCTGGAGGCACGTGGTAAAATAGACCAAAGCCAGCATGGTTTCCTTTAGGAAAAATTTTGCCTAACAAATGTTTTGGAATATTTTGAAGAAAAAAACAGGAAAGATAAACAAAGAAGAATCAGTGGAGGTTATTCACTTGGATTTTCAAAAGGCCTTTGAAAAGGTGCTGCACATAAGGCTGCTTAACAAGATAAGAGCCCATGGTATTACAAGAAAGGTACTGAACATCGAGAGAAGATTGGCTGACTGGCAGGAAGCAAAGATTGCCAATAAAGTGGGCCTTTCGTAGTTGGCTTTAATGGAAGCAGGGAGTCTGCAGAAGGACTTGGACATATTGGGCAAAGAGATAGCAGATGGAACATAGTGTAGTGAAGTATTTGGTTGTGCATTTTGGTAGAAGGAATATGGGCAAGTCTATTTTCTAAATGGGAAGCAAATTTTAAAAAGCTGAGGTTCAAAAGGTCTTTGGAGTCCTTGTGCAGGATTCTCTCAATGTGCGCTTGCAGGTTGAGTTGGTAATAAGGAAAGCAAATGCAATGTTGTCATTCATTTCAAAAGGTCTGGAACATAAAAACAAGGATCTAATGCTGATGCTTTATAAGGCATTAGTCAGACTTCTCTTAGAGTATTGTGAGCAGTTTTGGGCCCCTTATCTGAGAAAATATGTGCTGGCAGTGGAAAAGGTCCAGAGGAGGCTCACAAGATTGATTCTGGGAATGAAAGGTTTAACTTATGAAGAACAGTTTGATGGCTTTTGACTTGTACTCACTGGAGTTTAGAAGAATGAGGGAATGCAAATAAATGATGACAATAAGACATAGAAACAGGATTAGACTATTCGGCTCATTGAATCTGCTCTACCATTCCATCATGGCTGATTTATTATTCCTGTCAACCTCATTGTCTTGCCTAATTCCCATAACCTTCGGCACCCTGACTAATCAAGAACCTATCAACCTTCACTTTAAATATAGCCATTGACTAGCCTCCACAGCCGTCAGTGGTAATGAATTCCACAAAATCACAACCTTCCAGTTAAAGAAATTTCTCTTCATCTCTGTTCTAAATGAGCATCCCTCTATTCTGAAGCTGTGCCTTCTGGTCCTAGACTCACCCACTTTAGTAAACATCTTCTCCATATCCACTCTAACTAGGCCTTTCAATATTCAAAAGATTTCAATGAGATCCTCTCTCATTCTTCTGAACTCCAGAAAAAGACAACAAACTGTTCAAATACAAAAGAGAAAAGAAGTAATAAATATCAACAACATGAAAAGAAGGGCCCTTGAAAGTGTGTCATAGCTTGTGGGAACAGTAAATTGATGGGGCAAGAGAAATTGATTGAAGTTAATCCCTTTGCTTCAAGAGCCTGATGGTTGAGAGGTAATAACTGTTTCTGAACTTGGTGGTGTGAGCCCTGAGGCTCCTGTACCTTCTTTCTGATGGTAGCCACAGGACGAGAGCATGACCTAAGTGGTGGGAGTGCCTGATGATGGATGTTGCTTTTCTGTGACGACACTCCAAGTATATGTACTCACTGGTGGGGAGGTCTTTACCCCTGATGGACAGGGCCATATCCACTACTTTTTGAAGGATTTTCTGTTCAGTGGCATTGGTTCTTCCATACCAGGCTGAGATGCAGCCAGTCAATATATTTTCCACCACATATAGAAGTTTGTCAAAGTTTTAGATGTCATGCTGAATCTTTGCAAACTTCTAATGAAGTAGAGGTGCTGCCAAGCTTTCTTCGTAATTGCACATACATGCTGGGCCCAGGACAAATACTCTGAAATGATTATGCCGAAGAATTTAAAGTTTCTGACCCTTTCCACCTCTGATCCTCCAGTGAGGACTGGTTCACGGACCTGCCATTTTCCTCTCCTGGAGTCAATAATAAGCTCCCTGTTTTTGCTAACATTGAGTAAGAAATTGTGGTGGCTCCAGTAAGCTAAATTTTCAACCTCACTCCTGTATGCTGATTCATTGCCACTGTTGCTTCAGCCAATGAGAGTGGTGTCATCTGTAAACTTAAATATGGCATTGGAGCTTGCTTAGGCACACAGTCATAAGTGCAAAGTGAGTGGAGTAGGGAAGTATTAGAAGTATCAAAGTTGCTGATATTCTTAAGTTCAAGTTCAACTATCATTTAACCATACATGAATACACTTTAATACAACCAAATGAAAAAGCATTTCTCTGGGGGCAAGGTGCAAAGCACAGGACCAACCATTATACTCAGCACAAGCCACATATAGCACATAGAAGATAGCAAGTAAACAGACAGTCACACAAAAAATGTCCCTGAGTTTCATGTCTTGTAAATTGATGGTGCATGAGTGTTATTGGCAAGAACAGCCAGTTCTCAGCAGTTTACAGATGAACGTATGCATCCACCCAATCCAGCTTGTCATTCCACGCTTCACATACTGGAGTTCAGGACTGATGGAAGAAGCCAGCCCCCAACCCAGCGTTTATGCCGTGCTACGCTGCCTCTGGTGTCTGCTCTCCTGAACTGCTGGACTGCAACAACCGGATACCCCACCAATAAACAAGGGAAACAGATTTTCAGCATTTTACTTGATCAATATCCAACAGGGTCTTGCAATCACAAGAGAAACATCCGACATAATCACTCACTGTTAGACTGCACACCACCTTTGTGCATTGACTCTGATGCCTTCTTGTGGCAAGTAGTAACGTGGTCCGCACTAAGTACAACTACACCACCAACGAGCAGCTCACTAATCGGTAGACCTGAAGTTCTTTTTTTATGTAATTTTTTTTTATTGAAGTTCATCATCAAACAAACATTTCCATAAGATGTATTTCGGACATTGTACATATATATCATATAATCAAATATGTCACAAATCTCCACAAAGTATTTTTCTGAGGTATACCAAGATTGTCCTGCGATCATAAAAAAGACAAAACCACATTGGGTTGGCTCCCAAGAAGACCGGTGCATCCAAATGTGCTGCCGTCTTACCAGAACAGGTAATAGGATGGGACTACAGATATCAGAATATAATAACAATAACAATACAATAGCAATCATGTAATTGCTGGAATTTCTCAGCAAGTTCCAGTCCAAAGTATCGTTCACATGGGAATTCAGAGTAACATTGTGAGTTTGTCCTCTTTCAGATCTTATTTTACTCCACGATCCCCTTCAATAGCTTTCAGTAGGTACATTTAATGTCAAAGAAATATATACAATATACATCCTGAAATTCTTTTTCTTCACAAACATCCATGAAAACAGAGGAGTGTCCCAAAGTATGAATGACAGTTAAATATTAGAACCCTAAAGCCCCCCAGCTCCTCCCTCTCACACACAAGCAGCAGCAAAGCAATGAACCCCCTACCACCCCCACCAGCAAAAAGCATCAGCACCCCCCACCGAGCACTCAAGTCTGCAGCAAAGCATCAATAAAGACACAGACTGGCAGTACTCCGAAGACTACTCATTCACCCAGTAATTTGACATACCACAGTCTCGCTCTCTCCCTAATAAGGGAAAAAGATGTGTCCCTGTTTCACTGCAAGAGGAGAGACATAACCAACAGCTCGCTGATTTACGATGTTAAAAGTCTGTTGCATTGCTTTTTCTGAGCTCTGCGCCCAGAGAGTCAGCCCAGAAGGTGTAGCTCTTCGGACACACAACTGACAGCAACTATCCTGCTGCTCCTGATGTTCTGTGTTCTCCCACGTCACTTTAGTCATGAGCACTGGCCTAAAATCAGCCATGAAAATTTGGAACCCTGAAGACATGCTAGTCTACTAGGCCTAGACCTTGGGATATCAAAAAACGGCTGGTCGTGAGGCCCTGAGAACGGGTCCCATTCCCGCAAAAAAACAAAGTCAGCGTGTAACTCCAGGTCAGGGTCTTCAAAACAACCTTGAAAAGGAAATAAGGAGATAACAAAGATAGAAATAGAGCTGTTTCTGAAGATGCAAGCAAAGGAGTCGCTGTTTTGTGCCATCATGATTTCACTCTGCCCCTCCAAGATCTCCCCTTCAGCAGTTAACTCCAGCAGTAAACCAGGCATTCTCTTAATAGTTTGAGATGTACAAAAAAAATTGTTCAGCTCTCTGTTAAACCATTAAGATTTAGTGGTATATCTTCATTTGTTTAATGTGGATCACTAGATCACTAAACTGCTTGTAATAGTTTAACTACTTTGTATAGGTTATCACTTCATAATTGGACCTCTACTGTATGACCCATTAATCTCCACTGTTTCATGAAAACTACCCCAAGCTTTCAAATCTTGCTTTGTACCCGGGACATTGTCTCTGTATTAGAAATAAATGCAAGTTGATGTTTGTCCATTTAAAATCTCTCATGGCATATTATCTCTGGTTTGTTCATAATTTTTCCAGATTCACATTCAGATTAACTTATTGTCATATACACAATATGCAATAAAGTTCTTGACTGTGTGAAACTCACGGAGTAAACAGTAGGGATGGTGATGGTGATGGTGATAACGAATGCAACAATAAACACAGAGATGAGCGCAATACCACAGAATGGTTCAAAATACAATAGTGCAATCTGAGGTAGTGCAAAATGAAAAAAGGTTGAAACATGGAAGTGCAAACAGCAATGTAAAATCGCCAAGGAATGACTGATTTTTTAATTTTACATTCCTTGTTATTTTTTCGCCAAAATGTTGTTTACTTCTCTGGAGTTGTACATTCAGTTCTGGTCACCAAAAAAAGGAAAGATGTTGAGGCCATGAAGAGTGTGCAGAAGAGCTTTACCAGGGTGCTTCCTGAACTGGTGGGTACGTGCTATAAGAGAAGTTGGACAAACTAGGGTTGTTTACTCTTGAGTGGCAGAAGCTGAGGGGAGACCTGATGAAAGTTTACAAAATTACATGAAGCATAGGTAGAGTAGATAGCCAGTATCCTTTTTCCCAGGATTGAAATATTGAATACCAAAAGGCATGTATTTAAACTGAAGAGGAAAGTTCAAAAGATGTGTTGGACAGGTCTTTTAGACAGACAGTGTTGGGTGCTAGGAATATGCTACTAGGGATGGTGGTGGAGCAGATATGACAGACATGTTTAAGAAATGTCTTAGATAGCCAAGTTAATACGTCATGAGTGAGGTTGGTGGTGAGAAGGATATGAACTACATTCAGGCAGAAAGGATTAAGCGTCGTTAGCTAACACTGTGAACTGAAGAGGCCTGTTCTTGTGCTGTACTGTTCTCTGATTTAAGTTCTACATTCTGTGATCTGTGTTCTCTCAGCTAAAATACGAAAGCAACAGAATTAGTGTGGTTGATTTACTGACCATTCCTAATTACCTCAGGGAGGAGGAATATTAATCAATGGAAAGTTGTGTTGGAAATAGGCTCTGTGTATCATGTACTATCTCTTAGGATGGCACATTGAGACAGCAATTAGCCCTATTGTGCTTCAAGTTGAGATTTGATCTTAAATTCAGGCATTGTCTATTTTCAATTTGCATATTCACTCCCTGCCGGTATGGAGATATACCCAATGCTTAGGTTTCCTCCCATAGCTTAGCACCATGCAGCCAAGTTAACTGGGTATTGTAAGCTACTGTTTTCAAGCAGGTAAGTATCAAAAATATCGAAGGGGAGTGATGAGCAAGTGAAAGTGTTACAGTGTCTCGTGTGTCATTTTGCATTAGCTAATGGAATTTAATCCCAACAAATGCCAGGTGATGTACTTTGAGGTAGGACAATTCCAGTAAATGGTTGCCTACTATGGAGTGTTGATGAATGGAGAAACATAAGGTTCAAGTTCACTGTTCCCTGAAAATGGCAATAGAAATCAAAAGGATGGTGAAGGAAATATTTAACATGTTTGTGTTCATGTGTCAGAGCACAGAATATAAAAGTTGGAATGTTATGTTGCAACTTAACAAAATGCTGTTTAGGCTGCACTTAGAGTATTGTTGCAATTCTAGTCAGCATCCTATAGGAAGGATGCTATCTTGCTGGAGGGAATGCAAAGGCAATTCACCATAATATTGCCAGGATTGGAGAACTTTAGTAATGGAGAGAAATTGAATAGGTTGGAGTTGTTTTTCCTAGAGCACAAAATACGGAGAGATGTTCTGATTAAAAATATACAAGATTATGAGAGACAGTCATTTATTTTCTCTTGGTAGGCATATAAAAAGCAAGAAGGCATATATTTAAGGTGAGAGGTTGGACTTTTAAAATCGATTTTTCATACAGAGATTGAGCGATTTCGTGAACATGCTGCATGATGGGAAGGTGGAATCCAAAGTATTATTAAGCTCAAGAGACAATTAGACACTCCAATTGGCAAGGCATTTGGTCTTAATACAAGCAAATAAAATTAGTGTAGATGGGTAAACAGGTCAGCATAGACATGTTGTCTGAAGGGCTTGTTTCTTTGCTGTACATCTCCAAAACACTCTGATTCAAAGCAGTCCTGCCTCTACACTCTGCCCTCTGTCATCCAGAAGTGAGAGATCTGCTTCACTCTGAGTGTTGACAATACGTTCCAAACGTGGCTGCTTCATCCAGGGTTGAAATGGCATTTCAAAAATGTCAGCCTGACGTTTTCCAATTTTACATATTTGAATTTTTGGCACTTGAATAGGATGGCCACTTTATACAAGTCCTAGACCTCAGTACACAAGTTGATCTAACTATTCAGTTGTTAACTTTTCAGCAAGATAAGTTGTGTGACATATAATGGTGCTAGAATGATGTGAAAACTATAGAGTTCTTTATTTCTGTATAAATATGATCTAAAATGTGATCAGATCTTCATGTAATTCCTAAAACTAGATAGGGAACCCAATTAAATAAATAACACAAAAACATTCTTTTTTTATTTATTGACTGACAAAACTAATCTAATATTACATGTATTTGTCAGAAAAATATATGTGAACCTTTGGTTTCAGTAACTGGTGTGACCCCCTTGTACAGCAATAACTTCAACCAACCATTTCTGCTGACTGTTGATCAGTCCTGCGTATCAGCTTGGAGGAAATTTAGGCCGTTCCTCCTTACAAAACATTTTCAGTTCTGGGATGTTTTTGGGCTTCCCTGCAGGACTGCTTACTTCAGGTCCTTCCACAATATTCCCATAAGATTAGGGTCAGGATTTTGACTCGGCCATTCCACAACATGAATATTCTTCTTTCTAAACCATTCTGTTGTTGATTTACTCTTGTCTTTTAGATCATTGTCTCGTTGCATTATTCAACTTCTATTAAGCTTGAGGTGATGGACCATTACCTTGATATTCTCCTGTGAAATGTTTTGGTATGATTTTGAATTCACTGTTCCCTCAATGACTGCAAGCTGTCCAGGTCCTGAGGCAGCAAAGTAGCCCCAGCCATGACGCTCCTTTCACCATGCTTCACAGTTGGGATGAGGTTTCGGTGTTGGTGTGCAGTGCTCTTTTTTCTCCAAACATAGCAATGTGCACTTCTGCAAAAAGTTCAACTTTTGTCTCATCTGTCCACAGAACATTGTCCCAGAAACATTGTGAAACATCCAAGTGTTCTTTTGCAAACTTGACGCATGCAGCAATGTTTTTGTTTTGGAGAGCAGTGGTTTCCTCCATGAACACCATTCTTGTTCAGTGTTTTCATTATAGTGGACATATGAACAGAGACTTTAGCAAGTTCTGGAGATTTATGCAGGTGTTTTGCTGTTACCCTTATTTTCTATTTCACCTCCTCCAGCATTGCACAGTCTGCTGTTGGTTTGATCTTTGTAGAATACCCACTCCTATGAAGAGTAGCAACAGTTCTGAGTTTCCTCCATTTGTAAACAATTTCTCTTACTGTGGACTGATGAATGCTCAGGTCTTTAGAAATGCTTTTGTAGTCTTCTCCATTTTCATGCATCTCTACAATTCTTCTAACATCCTCTGAAAGTTATTTTGATTGAGACATGGTGCACATAAACAGATCTTCCTTGAAAAGAGCAGGCTCTGTGAGTAACCTGACTTTGTGTGTCTTTTTCATAGATCAAGGGCAAGTCCAATATCATCTCATTGTTTGGAACACCTGATTTTAAATAGTTTTCATAAAAGGCATCACCCCAGAGGTTCACATACTTTTTCCAACAAATACATGTAATATTGGATCATTTTTCTCAATAAATAAATTAACCAGTAAAATGTTTTTTTTGTTATCTTTTTAAATGGGTTCTCTTTATCTAGGTTTAGGACTTACATGAAGATCTGACCACATTTTAGGTCATATTTATGAGGAAATAGAAAATATTCTACAGGGTTTACAAACTTTCTTGCACCACTGTATACAAAGGCCGTAGCTCCAAAATTAGTCTTTAGCTGAGTAATGCTGGTCAGCATGGGAAAATATTAGTCATCTGCTGAGTTGTTTCTCACAGCTTGCTGGTGATAATCTGTTAAAACCCATCCTTGAACCAGTCCATACTCAGACATCAGAATAGAGTCATTGATAGAATCGTAGTATGATGTTTTAAAAATAGGATCTTCAGTTTAGCATATCCAGGTGACCATCAAGTATTTAATTGTACTAATCCCACATTGATGCTTGGACCATACTGTTCTTTACATCAATGATTAAAGAGCTTAACAAATGCTTTTCAAATTTGTGTGAGCACTTACCTCCACCATCCTCTTCGGTAGTACTAACCATAGTCTGTGTACAACACTTTCTTCCTAAGATCCTCACCAAACATCTTATTCATTCTCCTAAATATTTGCCCTTTTATATACATTGGCTATGGGAATGTTCCTACAATCTATCTTCAAAATTTTGCATTCATCTATCAACTATCTCCTTAACTTTCTATATTCCAAGTTGCGTTCCAAAACGAATTTAGCCCATGTAGTTTTTCCCAAAAATTGTAATACTCCATTCCAGATGTCCATAGTGGATTTCCTTTGCATGTTCTCCAGTGCAATTACATTAAAGTGAACAAGTACTGTACACAGAATTCCAGCTGTCGCCTAACCATGGTTTTACAAAGATCCTTTCTGTTATATTCTCTGACTTGGCTGATGAAAGTAAGTACTTCCTATGCCCTCTTCAACACCTTCCTATATTAATGAGAAATTTCATATTGTAATGACAATTATTACAAGAAGCTGTTCAATTAAGTATTTTGGCCAAGAGCAAGTGGTGTTTTTGTTTAAATGGTCTCAGGCTTTGACATCCCTGAGAATGAACTGGTGACCTGTCTTGGAGTTGCGGTAATTATAAAATCTATTTTGACACATTTATTTGCAAAGTTTCACAGACATTATTCTTCAGGTATGAAGATCTGGTCAAAGTTCCTTCACCTGGAGAACTGAAACTCTATATCAGAATTTGACTATGTAATGTGAATTGACATTTTGATTTCACTCTTAGAGTCTACTGCATTGCTGCAAATGCCAATGAAACCTTAAAGTAGCATTTATTTGCTGAAAAAATTGATGTAAAAAAAATCTATAACATTATTCAAGCAATTTAAAGGAATACTGCCAATGTTTTTTACAGATATTTATCTATCAATTAATACCATAAGACCATACGACCATAAGATATAGGAGCAGAAGTAGGCCATTTGACCCATCGAGTCTGCTCCACCATTCAATCATGGGCTGATCCAATTCTTCCAGTCAACCCCACTCCCCTGCTTTCACCCGCTACGCTTTGATGCCCTGGTTAATCAAAAACTTATTTATCTCTGTCTTAAATGTACCCAATGACTTGGACTCCACAGCCACTCGTGGCAACAAATTCCATAGATTTACCACCCTCTGACTAAAGTAGTTTCTTCAGATTTCTGTTCTAAATGGACGTCCTTCATCCTGAAGTTGTGCCCTCTTGTCCTAGACTCCCCTACCATGGGAAATAACTTTGCCATATCGAATATGTTCAGGTCTTTTAACATTTGGAATGTTTCTATGAGATCCCTCCCTCATTCTCCTGAATCTTCTCTGAATCCTCTCCAACGTCAGTATATCCTTTCTAAAATAAGGAGCCCAAAACTGCACACAATACTCCAAGTGTGGTCTCATGAGAGCCTTATAGAGCCTCAGCATCACATCCCTGCTCTTATTTTCTATACCTCTAGAAATGAATACTAACATTGCATTTGCCTTCTTCACCACCGACTCAACCTGGAGGTTAACCTTAAGGGTATCCTGCACAAGGACTCCCAAGTCCCTTTGCATCTCTGCATTTTGAAGTCTCTCCATCTAAAAATATCCTATGTCCATTTATTTCTTCCACCAAAATGCATGACCATACACTTTACAATATTGTATTTCACTTGCCACTTCTTTGCCCATTCCCCTGAACTATCTAAGTCTCTATGCAGGCTCTCTGTTTCTGCAACATTACCCGCTCCTTCACCTATCTTTGTATCTTCAGAAAATTTAGCCACAAATCCATTAATCCCATACTCCAAATCATTGACATACATCGTAAAAAGCACCAGTCCTAACACTGACCCCTGTGGAATTTCACTGGTAACCAGCAGCCAGTCAGAATAGGATCCCTTTATTCCCACTCTCCATTTTCTGCCAATTAGCCAATGTTCCATCCATGATAGTAACTTCCCTCTAACTTCATGGGCTCTTATCTTGCTTAGCAGCCTCATGTGCAACACCTTGTCAAAGGCCTTCTGAAAATCCAAGTACAGCACATCTGCTCCATCTCCTTTGACTACCCTGCTTGTAATTTCCTCAAAAAATTGCAGTAGGTTAGTCAGGCAGGTTTTTCCTTTCAGGAAACCATGCTGACTTTGACCTAGCTTGTCATGTGCCTCCAGTTATTCCATAATTTCATCCTTAACAATCAATTCCAACAAATTCCCAACCACCAATGTCAGGCTAACAGGTCTATAGTTTCCTTTCTGCTGACTCACACCCTTCTTAAATAGCAGAGTAACATTTGCAAATTTCCAGTCATCCGATACAATGCCAGAATCTATTGGTTCTTGAAAGATCATTGTTAATGCCTCCGCAATCTCTCTAACTACTTCCTTCAGAACCCGAGGGTGTATTCCATCAGCTTCAGGAGATTTATCCACCCACAGACCATTAAGCTTCCTGAGCACCTTTTCAGTCGTAATTTTCACTGCACAAACTTCACTTCCCCGACCCTCTTGAATGTCGATTATACTGCATATGTCTTCAATTGTGAAAACTGATGCAAAATACACATTCAGTTCCTCTGCCATCTCTGCATCTCTTATTAAAGTATCTCCAGCGTCATTTTCTATTGGTCTTATATCTACCCTTAACTCTCTTTTACCCTTTCTATACTTAAAAAAGCTTTTAATATCTTCATTGATATTAGTTGCCAGCTTCTTTTCATAATTCATCTTTTCCTTCCTAATGACCTTCTTAGTTTCCTTCTGCAGGTTTTTAAAAGCTTGCCAATTCTCTATCTTCCCACAAGCTTTGGCTTCCTTGTATGTCGTCTCTTTTACCTTTACTTCAGCTCTAACCTCATTTGTCAGCCACAATAGTGTTCTTCTTCCATTCAAAAATATCTTCTTATTTGGAATATATCTGTCTGGCACTCCCCTCATTTTTTGCAGAAACTCCAGCTATTGCTGCTCTGCTCTCCTTCCTGCTAGTGTCCCTTTTCAGTCAACCTTGGCCAGCTCCACTCTCATGCCATTGTAATTTCCATTATTCCACTGAAATACAGACACATTGGAATTTACTTTCTCCTTCTCAGATATCAAAGTGAACTCGATCATATTGTGATCACAGTTTCCTAAGGGTTCCTTAACCTTAAGCTCTCTTATCACCTCTGGATCATTACACAACACCCAATATCATACAGCCAATCCCCTAATGGGCTCAACAACAAGCTGTTCTAAAAAGCCAACCCTTAGAAATTCTACAAATTCTCTCTCTTGAGGTCCATTACTGGCCTGGTTTTCCCAATTCACTTTCTCTTGCTGTAATTTGTAATCCACATCCTGGCTGCTGTTTGGAGGCCTGTATACAACTGCCATTATGGTCCTTTTACCCTTGCCATTTCTTAACTGAACCCCTAGAGACTCTACACCTTCTGATCCTATGTCATTCTTTTATAATGATTTAATATTATTTCTTATACACAGGGCCACACCACCCCCTCTGCCTACTAACCCATCTTTCTGATACACCATATATCCTTGGACATTCAATTTCTAATGGCAGCCATCCTTTAGCCAAGTTTCAGAGATGGCCACAATATCATAGTTGCCAATTTGTAGCTGATTCCAAGATCATCCATTTTATTTCTTATGCTGCATGCATTCAAATACAACACCTTCAGCCCAGTAGTTTTTGCTTTCTATTCTAACTGCACCATGCCTCTATTGCCCTGTAACTCATCCCACTGGCTGTGACTATGTCTCATCTCTGGCCTGCCCTATCTTCTCTGTTGCATGCTATCTTTGATATATTTCTGTTTTCCCCTTCCTCAGCCCTATCACTCCAGTTCCCTGCCAAATTAGTTTAAACCCTCCCTAACAGCTCTATTGAACCTGCCTGCAAGAATATTCAACCTCTTTGGGTTCAGGTGTAACCCATCCTTTTTGTCCAGTCGTACATCCCCTAGAAGATGCCCCAATGATCCAGGAACCTGAAGCCCTGCCCCTACACCAGTCTCTTCAGCCACGTATTAATATGCCTGATCATGCTATTCTTGCACTTGTTTTCAGAGGTCTGACTTTTGAAACAAATGCACCTCCATTGTTCCCAACAAAACAGTAGTAAGAAGCATTTCAGTATTCTTCATTAACCATGCCGTTTTGGGAGCATTTTGAAAAGATGATCAGCATGGCATGTTTGTACTTGTCTTTGTTGATCTCTATTAAACTATAGATTCATACTTCAATGCATGAAATTGTGTGTGTGCTTCTGTGGTTGAGCCTTGACTCCAACAATCCCTCCAGTTGCCTTCTCAGGCTACCTGAAGAAATATGACTCTGAGCAAATTGATTTTAATAGTTGAACAAGGAAAACAGTAAATTTCCCATCATGGAATGAACATTACTACAGTTGTGATTTGCAGGGATGCACAGCATGCTAGGCTGAAAACAAGCATTATGAGACCAAGCAATTCCGTGGTAAGTAGTTCATTTGGGAACACTTCTGGGACATAGCTCTGATATTGCCAGTTCCTTTATGTGCAGGTTCACATATGGAAAAGGTGTTGGATGGGCACCTGGACACTATGGTATCAAGTAATTAGAATATTATCTGAAGCTATTTTTACTGCTTGTTTAGAATGATTCTCAAATAGATCAATTCTTGCTGTATTATCATAGAAAACAAAGTGTTTTCAGTGTGTTAAGAGCTTAGGAGCTGAAAATATTTGTTACTGTTAAAAATGCAGATAAAAATTACAGTGTCTAAAATAACTTGGACATTTTACCCTAGCATTAAAGATTTTAAACGGAGTGTTGTAACATAAATATCACAGTATATGATATTAGAGATTTCAGGTTTTGCTTAACTCAAGTAAGATTTCATTATACTTCATTAGGTATCATTAGGTCTTCTGAATTAATATGTTATAATTTTAATTAAACATGCTTTGCATGATGATATATAATTGTTTTATAATTACATTAAGAAGAAAACCAAATATCGGTATAAGAGAAAACAGATGTTCCTCATGGTAACACTATCTCATGAAAGTCATTCCTGATTGAAAATCACACTTTATGACGTTATTTTATTAATGCCTTTTGCTAAATTTGGCAACAACAAGCAAAAGACTACATGTTCACAGTTTTTGTGGACAAAAATTTGGCATCCGTTGCAGCCAAGTTAAAAATATATCGGATGTATACCTCTGACAAAACATATTCTAAAATTATACATTTGGCTTCCAGGTTTTTAAAAACCACATTACTTCCCAAGCCGGTTAAACTGTATCCTTTATATTAATGAGGGGATTTGGCTTCTGATTATAGCAGAAAACTTGTGAATCTCACTGGATCTGAATTATGGCAAGTGATGCAAAACTATTTTGAGAAAGTGGAGTCTAGCCTTTTCAGCTTTGCATCAATTGTTGTAAAGCTGCAACACTAGTTTTAAATAATTGATTGGCAGCTGGAAAAAAATACCTTGTAAATTTTAATTTTTATTTGAAAATTTTTAAGGTTGACACGAACACTAGTTTTCAGGCAGTGAAAGAACACTGCTTTTCCCATTTGTCGGCAGGAATACAGCAGTTCTGAACTAGAAAGATGCATTGTAAAAGCATTATTCACCTTCCTGTTTAACAAAACACCATTTATAAAAACAACATCAATACATTTCTGCATTCAGTTAATTCCCACCACAACATTAACCCATCCATTAACAGGTACACTATTCAACAATGTGATATTGGACAATTTTAAATACTAAAACAGAAAAGCAACTCTTTAATGGTTAGTGTTCCAAGCAAAATAATGTACATCTATTCAAGAGCAGTGGAAAGTGCAAATTTAAATTGAACAGGAAGTGTATTATTCTCAATGAGTGAGGCAAAAGTAAATTTATTCTTAATTTTCAAAATCATTTGTTAATAATTACAGTGTATTTTAAAAAGGAGATAAGAATATTGACTGCCAAGCCATAACCAAAACAGATGATAAATTCTATCACATTAGCTGCAGCAAATAGAATATTTATATATCATTTTAATGAAACATGTCTAGAAACCTTCATCTGATGATCACTGAGTGATTTTGGAATAATTCTTTTTTAGGATGCGCATTGTAATTTGAACCATATCACAGAAACAGACAGAAGCACTGAGAGACACATACTAATTATTCAACCTAATTATTTTGGTCAGTCATAATGAAGCAAGCAAAACGTCACAAATAATCTATTTTTCTGCATTTCCATGATGTCTGCATGCATATAAATTATGCAAAACACCCAAGAACAGAAAAGGTGAAATGATTGCTAATTTTTAAACTATGGCATTATTGATCATGTTCGTACCTTACAGTTAGCTTTTATTAGTCCTGCAGATATGGCATGTTTTTCTCTCGGATATATTCAATGTATTAGGTTATGTTCAAAGGGTAGGAACTCCCAATTCTATTCATTGCAGACTTACTTATTCAGTTTGGTTAATTTTAATGGAAAATAAATACAGCATTTTGCAAAATTCTTAGGCACATATATATAGATAGGGTGCCTAAGACTTTTGCACAGTACTGTACATTGGTTAAAATGGGAAGCTGGATGGGAAACAGTATCTAGCTTTTTATTAGTTCAGTAGTATTAAGTTATTTGGTAACTGTAAAGACATAATATACAGTACTATGCAAAGGTCTTAGGCACCCTAGCTATAAATATGTTCCTTTGACTTTTGCACAGTACCATATGTGCACATAGAGAATAATAAAGGGGAGCTTAATCAGGAAAAAAGTTGTACCATTTGTTGTGTATTTAGTATTTTGTAATACTTAAGTAATGTTGTTAATATATTGTTTGATTAAGCATGATGATCATTTAAATAATTCATTGCAGGTTATATGTAAAATTACATGAATGGCATATGTTACCACACCACCATGTCATAAGTATGTGTCTTAATTTAAGTAAAAACAAAATTTATACATATCTTTCAGGCTCTGTTGATTTACTTTTAATTAGTTTTATGTTTTAGAGTTACAAAACATAACACCATTACTCAATATCATCGTGTTCCATTCAGATCAATGGCGATGAGTGAGATTTAAAATGAACCTGAGCTGACTACCTACCTATTGAAGTGCAGTGAGATGTTTGATTTTTTAAAAGCACAGCAAATGCTTCTTTGGGATGGAACAGAATTGGTTGAGTTAAAAAAATGGCTCAAAATGGACAAATTCACCTGGTCATAAACAGTGAGTACCAGGTGATTAGAATCAGAATTTTTAAAGAAAAATGAGCAGAAATGGCTGACTCAATCAGAAAGCTGGACATGTTTAATTGCACAAAATATAACTGGATATTGTATACTGAGCAAATTGAGCAAATGAATTAACCAATGAAAAGTGCATGCCAGATTTGCTGAGTGCATTAGATGGAAGTGCATAGAGTTTGCTTAGAGGTTTAATTGCTCCAACAGAACCAGCTGAAATGAGATTTACTGCATCATGAAAGGAATGCAGGCAAATTTAGAACTTAATTCACTGTTCATTGCTCATTACTTAACACTTTAGGTATCATTAAGTGGAATCAAAAGGAAAGGGAATCAATTTCAGCTTACGTGACTGAATTGAAAAGATTTTGAGTTCAGTAATGAGCTTATTGATGCACTGAGAGATCGTTTAGTTTATGGAATCTTACAGTAGTTCAATAGCTCAGTTTCCATTTAATATCAAAGCCTGTATACAACATACAAACAGAAATTCTTGTTCTTCGCAGACATCCAAAAAACAGAAAGTATATCCTAATGAATGTGTGACAGTAAAAAGGTTAGAATCTCGAAACCCTCCTATTCCCTCCTCCCATATAGAAGCTGCAGGAACGTATCAACCCTCCCCCTCCCCCATTTACTTCAGCAAAAAGCTTCAGCTCCCTCCATCCTCCAGGCAAGCAATTGCAAAGCCCCCAAGAAAGACCATGATTTGCAGTACAACGAAAACAAATCATTTACCCAACAGTTCAACATACCACAGACTCTCTCTCCCTAATAAAGGGGTAGAGAGGTTCTCACAGTGAGAAAGGAGACTAGTAAGACCAAAAAACTCAAACAGACAGTTGCTGATTAATGGTGTTAAAGTCTGCGGTGTTGCTTTATTTTCCAAGTATTCTGTTTCCTCCCACGGTGTGACACTGGCTCAGAATTGGCTCATCCCCAGGGTGGTAAAGACAGAACCCTGAAGGTGCACCCATCTTGCAGGCTATGTCCTTGGGATATCAAAAAAATGACAAGTTGTTGAGTCCTGGGAGTAGAAACCATCATCATAAAGAACCAAATTTTGAGTGCAGCTGTAAGTCAGGGTCATCGACAGAACCCCATCCACCTTGAAAAGGAAAAGAAAAGAGACATTAAAGGTAGAAGTTAAGTGTTTCCATAGATGAACTCAAAGAAGCCACTCTCTGTTGATGGAGGGACTGACATACACCAAAGTTAAAAATGCACTTTTAAAGGCAAAACTTGCAGAAGATGCAACAAAATAACACACATGCAAAAGAGGATGTTGGGCAGACAAAAATAAATGGACTGCACAGGGAAGAGATACAGATTTTTTAAAATCATTGCATTTTCAAAAAAAAAAGCACTAATCTGCATAATGATGAGATTTACACAGAACTGTGTAGCCTTAAGATTTACATTGTGAAAACAAACAAGAGGCAAACAACATGGTTTACACTAGAAGTGAACAGCAAATTAACTAACTTGATTTGGATACTGGCTTGGCTGTTTCAGTCATTCCACAACGTGAGTTTCAAAGATACTGAATTGAAGCCAGCAGATATCCAATTAAGAACTTATACTGGAGAAAATATAGCTCTTCTGGGAATGACATTTGTAACAGTGAAATACAACAACCAACAAGTCAAATTGTGCTTGCATTGGTATAAACAGGAGGGACAGCAATGTGGGGACATGAGCGGCTGAGACAACTGCAACTTGATTGGACATCCATCCACTATTTGCATGCCATATCCCCTGTCCAGTGCCTTGAAAAAAGTATTCAACCCCCACAACTATTTTCACATTTTACTGTCTCATTTTCTAAATTTAAAATGTATTGAAATAGGAATTTTGAGCTAATCTTCAAATCATTGTGCATCACTTCAAATCAAAAGAAAAATGGTTGTCCCTGTCAACGATTTACTTAAAATGAAAAAAATAAAGTAGTGATGCTGAAAAGGTATTCATTCCCTTTGTAATTACTATGCCAACTGTCCTCAGGTGCAAAATATTACCTGACCAGCTCACCCAATTTGTTGATGTAGAAAATTGGAGGATCGCCGGTTTTCAATTAATTCATAGGAATATATACACCCTCTCTCTGTAAAATCCAACAATATAGTAGATTTTCAACAGACTAAACCAAAACAAAGACACAAGGTTATTCAAGACAAATTATAATAGAAAGCACAAATCTGGGGAAGGGTACAATGCCATCTCAAAGGTACTAAACATACATTGGAGCTCAGTTCAGTACATAATTAAAAAGTGAAAACTATATGAAACCACAGCCACACTGCCTAGGTTAAACTGCCCCTCTAAATTTAGTCACCGTAGAAGAATTGCAGTTGTAAGAGAGGTTACTGTGATGCCAACACTCTGAGTGAGCTGCAACAGGAGATGAAGTTCATGATTCCACAATCTCTAAGACCTTGCACAAAAAGGTATTTACAGAAGAGTGACATGGAAGAAAGTGTGGCAAAGAAAAAAAATCATACCCTTGCCCGTAAAGAATTTACAAAGCGCCACTTGGAAATGACTGTCTTGTGGTTGGAGGAGACTAAAATGGAACTTCTGGGCCTCAACACTAAGCAGTATGTGTGGTGTAAAGCTAATACTATGCACCAGCTAGGTAACACTATCCCTACTGTAAAGTATGGTGTAGGTAGCATCATGCTATGGGGAAGCTTTTCAGCAGCAAAGACTAGAAATCTAGTCAGGATTGATTGGAAGATAAATGCTGCTAAATACAGAGAGATTCTGGATAAAACCTGCTAGCCACTGCCAGAAAGCTTAAACTGGGAGGAAGTTCATCGTTCAGCAGAGCAACACCCAAAGCACTCTGCCAGAGAAACAATGCGGTGGCTTCAAGTGAAGAAAATTGATGTATTTGAGAGGCTCAGTCACAGTCCTGACCTTAATCCAATCAAACATCTTTGTTAAAACTTAAGATTGCTGTCCATTGCTTCCCCTCTCCTCCGCCCAACTAAGCTGGCATTGGGCAAAGCTTGCTCCATCACATTGTGCATGGCTAATTGAGACTTATCCAAAAAAGACAACTGGCTGTAATAGCTGCGAGAGGTGGTTCAACTAAGTACTGAGCAAAGGGGAATGAATATTTTTGAACAGCTCATATTCCAATTTTTGGTTTTTCAATTTTTCATGCTTTACAATTTTCCATGTTTATTAGGTTCTACTATTAAAAAAGGAGCATGTGATTCACAAATAAAAATTCCCAATTTAATTGATCAAAATTCCTGGTTGTAAGACTTATTTACATGAATAAAGGATTGTGGGCTGAATACATTTACAAGGCACTGTAATACAGTCAACTGAAAGTGAATTAAGTCAGATATATCAGTATTACAGTGAGGTAAAGGAAATTATAGAGGCATGAGAGAGGAGTTGCTCAGAATTGATTGGAAAAGAACACTGGCAGTAATGACAGCAGAGCAGCAATAGTTGGAATTTCTGGAAGTAATTCTTAAGGCAGAAGATACATATATATTCCAAAGAGGAAGAAGTATTCTCAAGGCAAAATGACACAACCATGGCTAACAAGTGAAGTCAAAGCCAACATAAAAGCCAAAGAGAGGGCATATAAAATTAGTGGGGTTAGGGGATTGGGAAGCTTTTAAATACCAACTGAGGGCAACTAAAAAGGTTATTAAGAAGGTAAAGATGGAATATGCAAGTAAACTAGCCAATAATATTAAAGAGGATACCAAAGTTTCTTCATATACATGAATTGTAAAAGAGAGGTAAGAGTGGATATCAGACTACTGGAAAACAACATTGAAGAGGCAGAAATGGGGGGTAAGGAAATGGTGGATGAACTGAATAAGTATTTTGCATCAGTCTTTACAGTGGAATACACTGTAAGGTGGAAGCTCTAGGTGTCAGGGGTCATGAAGTGTGTGAAGTTCCCATTACTTGTAAGAAGGTTATTAGGAAACTGAAATGTCTGAAGGTGGATAAGTCATCTGGACCAGATGGTGTACACACCAGGGTTCTGAAAGACGTGGCTGAAAAGATTGTGGAGGCATTAGTAATGATATTTCAAGAATCTCTTGATTCTGGATTGGTTCCAGAAGACTAGAAACTTTTAAATGTCACTGCACTCTTCAAGAAGGGAGAGAAGCAGAAGAAAGGAAATTACAGGGCAGTTAATCTGGTCTCAATAGTTGGGAAGATGTTAGAGTCGATTGTTAAGGATATGACTTTGGGGTACTTGGAGGCACATGATAAAATAGGCCACAGTCAATGTGGTTTCCTCTAGGGAAAATCTTGCCTGACAAATCTGTTGGAATTCTTTGAAGAAATAACAAGCAGGATAGACAAAGGAGAATCAGTTGATGTTGTGACTGATGCTTTGGAGCTGTAGTCCTAAATGTCTGATGGTATTGAATTGAATTGACTTTATTTATTACGTCCTTCACTTAAGTGAGGGGTAAAAATTTTCATGTTACGTCTCCATCTGAATGTACAATGTACAAGTTGTACAGTCAGATATACAACAGAGCAGTCAATATAGCTTAAAAATACAATTGCGTCAGCATGAATTAATCAATCTGATGGCCTGGTGGAAGAAGCTGTCCCAGAGCTTGTTGGTCCTGGCTTTTATGCTGAGATACCATTTTCCGGATGATAGCAACTGGAACAGTTTGTGGTTGGGTGACTTGGGTCCCCAATGATTCTTTGGGTCCTTTTTATTCAACTGTCACTAAATGTCCTGAATAATGGGAAGTTCACATCTAAAGATGTACTGGGCTGTCTGCACCACCCTCTGCAGAGTCCAGTGATTGAGGGAAGTACAGTTCCCATACCAGGCAACAATGCAGCCAGTCAAGATGCTCTCAATTGTGCCCCTGTAGAAAGTCCTTAGGAGTTGGGGGCTTATGTCATACTTCTTCAACCATCGGTATGTACAGACCAGGTGACATCCTCAGTGATGTATATACCAAGGAACTTGAAGCTGTTCACCCTCTCAACTCCAGGTCCATTGATGTCAATAGGGGCTAGCCTGTCTCCGTTCCTCCTGTAGTCCACAACCAGCTCCTTTGTTTTTGTGACATTGAGGGAAAGGTTATTTTCTTGACACCACTGCATCAGGGTGATGACTTCTTCTTGGTAGTATGTCTGGTTATTATTTGAGATAAGGCCAATTGATGTAGTATCATCTGCAAACTTATTTATCAGATTGGAGCTGTGGGTGGTGACAGACATGGGTGTATGGAGAGTAAAGGAGGGGGCTTAGGACACAGCCCTGGGGACTCCAGTGTTGAGGGTCAGAGGGACAGAGGTGAGGGAGCCCACTCTTACCACCTGCCGGTGATCTGACCGGAAGTCCAGGATCCAGCTACACAAAGCAGGGTGAAGGCCAAGGTCTCTGATTTTCTTGTCAAGCTGGGGGAAGTTATGGTGTTGAATGCTGAAGGATAGTCCATATACATCTGTATTTTTGCTATTTTGTCATTGTTATTTTGCTATTTTTTGCAGTGAAAATATTGTTGCATTTTTTTCTATTTATTTTTGCTTCTGGCATACAACAAACTCCTTTGCACTAAATGTGCTATTATGACCTGCCAACTGATCTTTAAAGTCCACACCTTCATAAGCACAAATGACCCTCACCAAAACCCAATGGTGTGACAACTAGAAAATACATTTTTAAATATCTTTTGTAGGACATTATGTCATTGCTGTGATGGATTGATTTTGCTTTATTTAAGTATGATAAGCCTTGTTAGAGTAATATTAATCAAGTGAACAAAGAAAATTACCAAGATATATTTTAAAGCAGTTTATCTTTAATTGTGTTTTAAGGCACTGCCGAAAGCAGATCAGATTTTGTGTCTGGTGATTTACAAAGTGTATGTGAAAGGAAACATGGGGAACAAAAACATTTTTTCAAAAGAGGTGCAATTTGTAGCCTGCTTGCCCAAATACAAATTGTTCCCATCGTAGGCAAGGCTATCAGACTGCAATGTAAGACTAACCTGTGTTTCTCTACAGTTACTATGTAAGTGTTAAGAAGTTTGATTGGGAAATCAGATGTGTGATATACTAATCCAATGAATCATGTGCGTGTACACTGGCAATGAATAGTCTGCCATCTCAGTTAACAGCTGGGAGAATTCAAGAGGAACTGGGTCTCCACTGCTATTAAGCTAATTCAAAGCATTACATATACTTGGTTTGTTCATAGCACTGGGTGAAGTGTATTCAGTACATGCTTCCCCCCCAATCCGAAGGTAGAGTGTTCCTATGAAACTGTTTGTAAACCGAACTGTCGTAAAGCGAAGAAGCAATTACCGTTAATTTATATGGGAAAAATTTTTGAGCATTCCCAGACCCAAAAAAAACCTACCAAATCAAACCAAGTAACACATAAAACCTAAAATAACACTAACATATAGTAAAAGCAGGAATGATATGATAAATATACACCCTATATAAAGTAGAAATATTATATGTACGTTGTAGTTTCACTTATCAAAATTGGGAAGACGGTGAGCCAAAATCGATTTGGAGAAAAAAAAATTGGCATGTACACGCATGAGCATGTACACGCCTATGCACGTACATGCATACGTACGCACATGCGTACACACATACACACATACGCAAGTACACACATGTGCAAATAACTGCCTGCACAAGGTTTCACGGTCTTTGTAGTCTTTCTCGGAGTAAACCCACGTATAAAGCGGGCATCTTTTTTCGTAAAAGCGAAAATCCTCTTTGGTTAGTGAAAACAGGTACTAATGTAGGTCTTTCGTAACAGTGAGTTGTCGTAAAACAAACGTTCGAAAAACGGGGGACGCCTGTACCTCCCAAATCACTAAAATAAATATAGCTGAGAAACTTCTTTATGACATGACATGTAGCTAAGTGCTTCCGTTCCAGCAGGGAACAGAGGGAAATTGTCATTCTTCTTCATCTGCAATGAAGGAGACTTGTATGCCTGTGAACAATAATGTTTAAAACCGATTATAATAGCAGGATCATTGGAGTGATTTGTGAAGAAAGAATTATAAAACTTGAAGTATAAATATTACAGCACACACAAAATGCTGGAGGAACACAGAAGGTTAAGAAGCATCAATGGAAATGAATAAGCAGTCAATGTTTCAGAGTAAGACACTTCTTAGAATAAGAAGAATAATATGAGCTACCTTCATGACTATCACCGGGTAGCACTCACATCGACAGTGATGAAATGCTTTGAGAGGCTGGTCATGACTAGACTGAACACCTGCTTCAGCAAGGACCTGGAACCATTGCAATTTGCCTATCACCACAATATATCATCAGCAGATGCAATCTCCATGGCTCTTCACATGGTTTTACACCACCAAGACAACACAAACATCTACTGTTCATCGACTATAACTCAGCATTTATTAACATCATTCCCACAATCCTGATTGAGAAGTTCCAGAACCTGGGACCCTGTACCTTCCTCTGCAATTGTCCTCAACTTCCTAGCCGGAGATTACAGTCTGTGCGGATTGGTGATAACATATCCTCTTCGCTGACGATCAACACTGGCACACTTCAAGGGTGTGTGCTTAGTCCCCTGCTCTACTCTCTACATACACATGACTGCGTGACTTTCTTCACAAATACCATCTACAAATCTGCTGATAATACAACCATTGTTGGTAGAATCTCAGGTGGTGACGAAAGGGCATACAGGAGTGAGATATACCAACTAGTGGAATGGTGCCACAGCAACAACCTGGCACTCAACATCAGTAAGACCAAAGAGCTGATTGTGGTCTTCAGGAAGGGTAAGACGAAGGAACACATACCAATCCTCACAGAGGGATCAGAAGTGGAGAGAATGAGCAGCTTCAGGTTCCTGGGTGTCAAGATCTCTAAGGATCTAACCTGGTCCCAACATATCGATGTAGTTATAAAGAAGGCAAGACAGTGACTATACTTTATTAGGAATTTAAAGGGATTTGGCATGTCAATAAATATGCTCAAAATCTTGTATCGTGGGGAGCATTCTGACAGGCTGCATCACTCTGGTATGGAGGAGCTACTGCACAGGACCAAAAGAAGCTGCAGAAGGTTGTAAATCTAGTCAGCTCCATCTTGGGCACTCGCCTGCAAAGTACTCAGGACACCTTTAGGGATCGGTGTCTTAGAAAGGCAGTGTCCATTATTAAAGACCTCCAGCACCCAGGGCATGCCCGTTTCTCACTGTTACCATCAGGTAGGAGATATAGAAGCTTGAAGGCACATGCTCAGCAATTCAAGAACAGCTTCTTCTCCTCTGCCATCCGATTCCTGAATGGACTTTGAAGCTTTGGACGCTACCTCACTTTTTTAATGTACAGAATTTCTGTTTTTGCTCATTTTTAATGATAAATATGTAATCAATTTACTTGTTTATTTTTTATTATGTTTTATTTTATTTATTATTATTTTTTCTCTTTCTGCTAGATTATGTATTGCATTGAACTGCTGCTGCTAAGTTAATACATTTCACGTCACATGCCGGTGATAATAAACCTGATTTTGATTCTGATTCTGATTCAGGGCTGGAAAGGAAGGGGGAAGACACCAAAATAAAATGGTGGGGGAGGGAAAAGTTAGCTGAAAGGTGATAGGTGATGCCAGGTGGGTGGGAAAGGTCAAGAGCTGGAGAAGAAGTAATCTGAAAGGAGAGGAGAGTGGACCATAGGAGAAGGGAAAGTTACTGGGGACCCAGGGGGAAATAATAGGCAGGTGAGAAGAAGTAAAAGGTCAGAATAGAGGAAGAGGGTGGGGAAAGGGGGAATTCTTTTCACCAAAGGGAAAGAGATCAATGTTCAGGCCATCAGGTTGGAGGCTACCCAGATGGAATATAAAGTGCTGTTCCTTCACCATGAAGGCAATATATAAATTCTACCCTCAGGTATTCAAACCTTGATTTACAAAGATGAAAAGATAAAATATATTTCTATTATTTCTTGGCAACACTTTACATCATGTACCTACCAAGATTTTATCAGGTAAAAGAAAATTGGTCAAGGCTTTTTAGTTGTTGTGTCGAGAAGGTAATTAATTTGTAAGAGACAGACATGTACAGAGAAGGGTAAGAAATGGAAATAATGCTGAAACTGCAAGATACAAAATTGAAATAAAACAAAATGTTGGAAAAGCTTAGCCAGTCAGAAAGTATCAGTGGATAGAGAGAAGAACTAATCTAATGTTACAGGCTATGATCTTTTATCAGCTCTAGCACAAAAAGGGTGAATTTCCTGAGTCCTAGCTGGACAGATTTAGATGATGTTCCTTAATTTTAAGTTAAGCTTTTTGGTTGTGTGAGAGGCCAAAGTGAAGGACATAGTAGGGGTTGGATGAAGAATTAAAAGGACAGACAATTGAATAATTGATTTGGATCATTGATGAATGTTCATAGATTACTTAGGATTCTTTAACATACACATATGCATCTTATATATGTTGATATCTTTGTTTTTGTGGCTGCCATAAAGTATAGCATCTTTAATATCTTTAATGTTTAACTCAAGTCTAAATGGGCAGACTTTTAATATTAAGTCTGGCCTCCTGCTTATGCCAGGCACTTAACACTATCCTGATGAATGGTGTCCAGATTTGGCAAATTTTGGAAACGCAATGTAAACAAGAATAAACTTTCATTGTTAAGTGTGTTATTGTGTCAGTAATAAGGTACAAGCTGTATTCTGACCCGATTATTTAAAGAACCAGCCATTCAGTTTTATCAACCTTTAACCTCAAAAGCTGTCAAAAGGATAAATGCACAATTGAAATATTTGGCATTTTAAATAAAACATTTTTTCCATATGACTTGCCTTAACTTACTAAATTGGTTATATGTCTTTGTAAATGCTCTCGATATCTCATAATATCTGTCCTTTTAGTGCTGCTGAAGTGCAGCTTCCTGTGTCTCTTCTAACAAGCTCACAATGTCATGTTCTATGTGTGTGAGACCTCCTGCTATGAATTTTGTTCATTAAGTTTAGCTGACATTCAGTCAAATGGGAAGTTTTTGCATTAGACTAGAAATTCTTTCCTCATCCTGCCTGTTGGACCACTGAATCAACATGAATTTTACATGAATGTGATATAAATGGAAGATATTGGCATACATGCTCTTCAATTAGCATTCTGTGAGTTCAGGGCTAAAACCTGTTAATGTGACTCCCAATGGTAATGCAAATTATTGCACCAAAGTTTTTTTTTAGCAATATACCAATGTTTCTTTAATACAGGTGGAGAATGGTAGCAGGCTGGAAGGGGGAAGAATTGTGCACTTGGCATGTAGCTATTTCCAATAATATAGGGATTCTCATCTGTTTTGTACCCTAACAACAGTATCCAAGCCGAAACATTATACCAAGTATCCACATGAACCCCACCACAGAATTACATCATATGATATTTGGTAACATAGAAGTACTTACTGGACCTAAAATCCAAAACCCTAGACTAACTAATCCAGTGAATATGAGTTCAAATCCCATTGGGGGATCTGAATTTGAATTGGGTTTATACACTTAAAATGAATAATTCACTGGTATTATTAAAAATTACTTCAATGGGAATTGGATTGTCATAAAATCAAGAAGCTTCACTAATGTTCTTAAGGGAATGAGTCTTGATACCTTTATATGTGACTGAAGTCCCACATTAAAACTGCTTAATTTTAACTCTTGTCTGATATGACCTTGAAAACCATTCAGTTGCATTAAACTGTTACAAAGTGGAGCAGTTCAAAAGAAATCACAAAAAACCTCCTCATATCAAGCAGGAAAGAATAATACATGACGAGCCTTGTCAGAGATGCCAAGATCCTATGGACACACTAAAAATCTTCTTAATTCAGACACTTCTGATGTTTGCATGGTTAATGATATTAGTGTATCAAGATAATCAAATAGTCATTTTTGCAGATGACTGTTTGTATTCTTCATCTTTATTGAAATTATTATTTAAAAACAAACATGGCAGTTTCGCAAAATGTACCAAATAATTTCACAGGTGGAGAAGCAAATAAAATTTGAAA
Organism: Hemitrygon akajei; assembly: GCF_048418815.1. Taxonomy (NCBI): domain Eukaryota; kingdom Metazoa; phylum Chordata; class Chondrichthyes; order Myliobatiformes; family Dasyatidae; genus Hemitrygon; species Hemitrygon akajei. The sequence continues at coordinate 61,129,960 of NC_133133.1, forward strand.
CTATACCACAAAGATCATTAGGAGAAATAAAAGAAAGAACAAAGTAATGTTTTAAAGAATGCCTAGAAGAAACGCTATGAAAAGGGGAGAGAAGCCTGAAGTCCCACATCATAAGTTACAAGAACAACTACTTCCTGTTAGCCTTTTGTTCTTCAACCAACTGGCATACCCCTAATCTTAGCAACAGTATGTCCACTTTGATTACTTCACACTAAAATAGATCTTGTGTTTTTTGTTGTAATGATGCTCTTTCTTGCATTTTTTTAAATCATTTATGCTTAATTTATGTTTTTCTAGTGAATGCTGCTTATATGATGTTATTTGCCTGTGATACTTGCCTACTGCCCGTTATGCATGCTGGCAATGAAGGTCCTCTATCTCTGTCAGTCAGTGATTAGGGCTTCCTTCATTGAGCAAATAGCTTTCTTTTGATTTTCGCCACTGTCAGCAATGCAAGTGCCAGGTGGAGTCTCAGTAATACTGTCACACAGATGTAGAAAGATTCTTCACTTCTGTTTTGGACACAGTTTTGTTTGATCAGTGTGGGCCGTTAGCCCTGAGTTGTACTCCTGAACCTGAAGGACCCGTGGACCAGTCCTAGTCTGACCACTGTGTTCTTTGACCTGTATGGCATGGGTGGCTTTACCAAGAGCCAAAGCATAAGCCCTGACTCCAGCCAGCATAACTCTCAGGGTCATTGAGGCACACAAGTCATGAAACCAGAATAAGGTCTTCTGGGAGAGTGTGCCTGTGATAAGTTTTACATTACGTTACTGCAACCATATACAGTAGTGTGCATATGACAATAAACTTGGGTTTAATTTTGACATTGAGAAGAAAAAGATGGAGAGGCAGAGGGGCTTTGAATGGAAATTCAGGAGTTAGACTGAGATTACTGTAGGGAACTCATGGGATAGTGCTGAAAAATGGATGCAATTGATTATAAATAAGATCATGCTAGATTTAAACAGCTAAGCAAGAATCTTTATCGAATACACAAACTGAACTCCAAATTTCATTCTATAAAAAAAGAGAAATATTCAGTATGTTAAAATGGAAGAGAGCAAAATCCCCAAAAAAATCCAGTGATTTCATGAAAATTTCTGAGACAACAATGTATTGAGCAGAATATGTGGAAGCAAAGGGATGGTTAATGTTTCACGTCAAGATCCTGCATCACAACTGAGAGTGTGGAAGGAAGATATCCAGTTTATGGAAGTGAGAGGGAAAGCAGTGAGGTGATAAGAGGAACTAGATGGGATGAAATGTTGGGCACATGGAGGCAGGTCAGTGAGGAGAAGAGTAATGTTGAAACAGAGGCTTGAATATGGTTGGTGGAAATCGAAGAAAAAAGTAGGAAGTCAGAACCAGGCTAATGATGAGACAGGAAGGGTGAACCAAAGGACGAGGAACCCAGGTAGCTGAGTACGTGGGTGATGGACAGCTGTAACTGAATTTGGTGGGGGGGGGTGTGGGCAGAGCATATGAATCTGGGTATCAAGGGGGAGAGGTATAGAAAAGGTGAACAAAGGGGGAGAGACAATGGATGGAGTTGTAGGTGTGGGAAAATAACATGTTAGGAGTGGGTTATCTGCAACTGAAAAATTAAATATTCATAATATTAAGCTATATGCTGTCCAGGCAAAATATGAGGTTCCTTCCTCTTGTTCTGTGTTCAGTCCTGCTATGACATTGAAGAAGGCAGAGTACAGACAGGTTGGTGTGGGAGTGGAAAGCAGAGTTAAAATGTTATGCAATTAGAAACTCAAAATGGTCACTGTGGATAGAGTACAGGTGTTCTGCAAGAAGGTTCTTTAGTCTACACTTAGATTTGTCAAAGTGCAGGAGGCCATATTGTGAGCACTGAATATGATAGACAAAGTTTTTGTAGGGCTTATCAAACTCTGTCTCTCCTGGAAGGGCTAGTTAGGTCCCTGAATGATGGGCAAGGAGTAGGTGCAAGACAAGTGTTGCATGACAACAGGAGGGGAAAATGGCAGGGGATATGGAGAGGAGGGTGGGAAGGGATGAGAAAACCTGGACGTTGCAGTGAAAATGATCCATATAGAGAGCAGAAAGGAGAGCGGAGGGAAGATGTGACTGGTGGTAAGATCGCACTGGAGTTGGCAATAATGATGAAGGATGATATTCTACTTGCAGAGGCTAGCGGGGTGAAAGGTGAGGCACAGAGGAACTATCTTCCTGTTCTTCCAGAGGAATGGGTGGCGGTGTGGGGTGGGAGGGGGGAGGTAAGCATTGAAAGCAGATGTGCAGGAAATGGAAAAACTGCAGGTGAAGCAGAATGGTTTCATGCTCAATACTAACAATTGTTCAATTGTTAGTACTCATGGCAGTAACATACTGTATTTTGGAAATTGTTAAGGGGCAATTATTGTTGACAATATTAAAGTTCAAAGTTCAAAGTAAAGTATATATCTGTTATTGTATACTATCTTGAGATTCATTTTCTTGCAGATATTTACAGGACAAAAACGAAATACAATAAATTTCCCAGAAATTTATATATAAACAAAGACTGACTACCAACGAATATATAAAAGAAGACAAAATGTTTAAGTAAAAAATACTGAGAATAAGAGTTGTAAAGAGTCCTTGAAAGTGTGACTGTAGGTCATAGAATGAGTAGAATGAGTTCAGAGTAGTCGTGATTGAAGTTATCCAAGATTGTTAGCATATTCTAGTTTCTAATCCCACATGTCCTGGTCTATAAGAGGAAAAAAATCTAGAATTCTTTTTGATCTACAGTATGATAGATTTTCATCAAAGATTATTTATTAAAAATATACATGAGTAGGAATCATGTTTCGTTAACTCCACTAATTGCAATTTATAATGATGGCATGAAAGATTAGAGAAAGTCTTTCAGCCTTGTATAAATAGTACAATATTGTCAGTATTATATCTCTTATAGGCTCAATGCATAAAATCTTACAGACGTGGTCAAGAGGTTCAGTTGTTTTTCAGACCGAACACCAGAATGGGGAAAAAATGTGATCTAAATGATTTTGACCATGGAATAATTGTTGGTGCCAGACAGGGTGCTTTGAGTATCTCAGAAACTGCTGAGCTGGACTTTCACGCACTAGTTTCTGGAGTGTACAGAAAATGGTGTGAAAACAAAACAAAGAACATCAATGAGCAGCAGTTCTGTAGATAAAAATGCCTTGTTAATGAGAGAGGTCAGAGAAGAATGGCCAGTCTGGTGCAAGCTGACAGTAAGACAACAGTAATTCAAATATCCATACATTACAACACTGGTGTGCAGAAGAGCATCTCTGAATGCACATTATGTCAAGCCTTGATGTGGATGTGCTACAGCAGCAGAAGACTACCAATATACAGAAATATGTTCACTGGCTACTTTATTAGGTAGAGGAGGTACTTAATAAAAGTGTCCACTGAGTATGTATGCTATCATTCCTTTTATTTCTTTATCTTAGCCTTGTTTATAAAACCCAAATCAACACCTATTAGCTCACATATAAAATATTATGATTTGAAATCCAAGATTAATTTACCAACAGGACTTTGCTAAAGCCATGGTAAACAACAAAGCTATCAGACAAGTAGAAATCACAGAAAGTTCCCCAAGCTTCCTACTCAACTATTACTGCTTCGACTGTGCATTATTGACAGAGGACTAGGGCCAGAGGAAATAATCTGAAAATGTTAAAATTGAGATAAAATCTACAAATACTGAAGAAAATAAAAAGATAAAAAGACAAACTACATGACAAGTGAAATCAATTGCAGAAAATTGTAACATTATAAAAAGATTTAAGAAAGATAAACGTTATAATTTAGATGTTTTAGAGAACAAAAATATAAACTTTGGGCTGCTTATGCACAAATGCTTGGCGATGATAAAGCAGTGTTGCCAATTAAATACAACACAAGTTAAAATACCACTTAATGCCTTTGTCTAACATTTATACTTCTTCATTCATCACAACTGATTCAAGTAACTCACTGATTTACAGTGTAGTTTCAAGCAATTATTTAGCTCTTTAGTTTTACAACATTTTAATTACACGCACTACTCGTTAGCTTACTATTGCAACTTCTAAAACTCACTACTTGTATTCAGACATTACCCACTATTGATGAACCTGGATGGGATTTGATCATGGTGGGCCCTTCTCTGAGTCCCTGACTTTGTTTTCTTCTTTAGTTGTTGGACTCCAGAATCACAGCTGTTGGTCAACACATGAGGTAACCTTTTTAATACGTTTCTCTGCAAATCTGCCAAATATCACTCCGCCCTTTGTTGCCTTTATACAGCACAATTCCAATCCTTATCCACGTATTTGCTTTTTTCTTTAAATTCTTGCTGGTAAATTACTTGAGTGTTTATCTGAGATTGGAAATGTATCAAATGGTACTTTCCCACTGCACGTTAGGTCCCAGATTAGGTCTGCATGTCTTCTGAATAGCTCACAGTGATACTCTATGTGTACAATGTGATAGTCCACAGGGCTGTAGAGTTCTCTCAGCTATGTTCTTAACTAAGATTAATCAAATGTCAATTACATAAAGCTCCTTCCCTGTACCCCTTCAGAGTATCCTCCCAAAGCTTGATAGGATTCTTGACATTGATCTAAGTGCTACAACGGGTTAACAAAAAAATTAAATATACAGAATCTGACTTCATAAATATAAGCTTAGAGTACAAAAATCAATGAAAATATTTGAAAAAAACTAGCTCAGAGTCAATAGCTCAGTAAAACCAAATATCTGAAACAGAACTCACACAACGAAAGATGATCTATCTACTTTAAGTTTCCAGGGAGTAAAAAGAAAATCAAAGTGATTCAAGTGAAGATAGCATGTTGAAAAATATTTTTATGCAACAAGCATAAAAATATTTAGAATGCACTACAGGATTTAGAATGAGGGGTAGATGCAGATCAATATCTCATATGATAGAATTTGAGACGTAGCTCAGCAAGAAAATTTTAAAGAGAAAATGGAGGAGAATGAGATTAATTATATTGCTCTTTGTAAGAATCTGAATAAACTCAATCATCAATAGCCTCATTTTATTTTAATATTTCATAAATCCAAACTCTCATCCATTTGCCACAGCTTCTTTTCAAGGGATTTTCACTCAAATAAAACTGTCTTTCAACAACCTCCACAATCTTTTCACTCTTTGCCAATGTACTTTCTTTTGTTTAATCAGCACACTTGAATAGTTCTTCCTCTGCCTAAATCCACTTATAAAAGTTACAATGGGCTCTCCAGTTGTAGTACTTCTGAGCTTCCTGCAATCTTTATCCACTTCAAGCTTCATATCTCATCTTTTTTACTCATGCTGACTCATTCCTGAATTTGTCCACATTCCTATCCATTGTGCAGATCACTGATATGTTCGCAAAATTAAAGCCTCTGAGATTAAAAGAACAATGTCTGCATGGTTATATAAATCAGTGAATGAATGGTCATTTTCTACACCAGAGAATGACTTACTATGCTCTCTCCAGTAATCAGTATTATAATAACTGTTTCTTTTGATTTAAAATAGTAAACCTGGGCAAATCTTCATATTTGTTAACAATGTGAAGATTTGTAGCAAGTATTAGGAGGAGCTTGACTGATAATGTGAATAGACATAGGTGATATAAGATGAAATACTACCAAATATAAAACAATGCTTTTTGTGTAGAAAGAAGGAAAAGAGGCAGCATTAACTAAATGGTATAATTTTAAATGGGATTGAAGGGATAGAGAAACATATGTATTAATTTACATAAGTCAGTGAAAGTGACCTAATAGGTAAAAAAGTCCTTTAAAGTATCAGGATGACTTCTTTACCAAGACAAGCAACACACACAAAATGCTGGAGGAACTCAGCAGGCCAGGCAGCATCTAGGAAAAGAGTACAGTCAACGTTTTGGGTCGAAACCCTTCAGCAGGACTGGAGAAAAATGGCTGAGGAGTAGATTTAAATCTTTTTTATCTTTTAAATCTACTCCTCAGCTCTTTTTCTTGCCAGTATTGCTGAAGGGTTTCAGTTCGAAATGTTGGCTGTACTCTTTTATATAGATGCTGCCTGGCCTGCTGAGTTCCTCCAGTACTTTTTGTGTGTTGCTCAGATTTCCAGCATCTGCAGATTTGCTCTTTGTGATATTTACTAAGACAAACAAGGTTTTCTGACTTGTGATAAATGTACTAACTTAGCCTCAGGTGAGTATTGTATTCAACACTAGTGAAAATTTTTTTAAAGAATGTCACACTATTGGAGGGATTACAGTAAAGATCAAATAGAATGATATAAATGATGGGGAACTTCAGTTTTATGGGAAGATAGGGCAATGTAGAATGTCAAAGATATTAAAATAATGATGTACTACAACTAATTAATAATAGAAGAATGGTTTCCAAGGTCAAAATCAGTGCATACAAGTTTAAATAATTTGGCAAAAGGACCGGAGGCATTTGAAGTGATGTTATTTAATACAATGAGTTGATGTGATTTGGAATCCTGGAAACATTTTCAATAGTAACAGTCACAAAATGAATGAATAAATACTTGAAGACTAAAAGAGCTATATGGGTTATGGGTAAAGACCAGGGACTTGGAATTAATTGGATAGTTGTGTTAATAAAGCATCATAGACAGGGTGGGCTAAAGTGAGTCATTCTGAGATCTCCACAGTTCACTTTAATGTGGAAGAAGCCTTGAGGTTTTCAGAAAGACCTTGAGGAGACTAGCTACAAAACACTAGTAGATATTTCAGTGGTATATGGACATGTTTCTTGCAGTGGCATGGGTCTTTACTTGGGTTATGGTCACATATTAATCAAAGGGTAGAGGAAGTATATTAACATAGTAACTACCATATTAACTACATTTGCAATTAAATAATGGTAAGTTAATAACAACAACTTTCATTTGTATTGCACTTAGCACTTAGCAAAATATTCAAAGAGGCTTCATAGGAACTTTACCAAACAAAATCTGACACTGTACTGCAGCCTGTATAAAAAAGCAGGTTTAAAGAAGCAGCTTAAAGGTAGAAGAAGAGGAATAGAGCAGATGAGCTATGATGGAGAATTGCAAGTTTTGGTGCATGGCCACTAATAATGACAAATAGGGGATAGCAAAGAGACCAGAAATAGTTTAAAAATGTGTATTGTTCATGTAGAAAGTTCAAGTACATTAAATAAATTTTGATTTGCCAATGAAAGAATTTGAAACAGGTTTTTTTTTAATGTGTGCATTGCTAAACAAAGAGTCAAATATATCAGCAAAGGGAGATTATTTTGCAAGTTATGACATGGGCACTAGCATTATGGCTAACATTTAGTTTATGAAGGGATGAATCAGGAAGGCAACCAGGAATAGTCTGAAATAGTCTCATGGAGTTTGAAAAGTAATTAATAAGGATTTAAGTGGCAGATGAGCTCAGGAAGGATATGACATGTTGCAGAATTAGAGTGATGACATGGTATTGGGACAACCTTGAGAAATCAGTTTAAACTATTAAAATTATGTGGTACTGAATATAAATTAGTTGAAAGTTTGCAAAGTTGAAATATATTCATGTATAGTTTTACTTTATGAACAGAGACTGGGTATAATTACCAATTGTTTGATCACATGGGTATGATAAAATGTTTTCTGGCATTGAACAATCAGATTTTGTGACAAGATACTGCTCTTGCTTTATTGCTCCTACTTGATGAAATTCCTCTGAATAAAACATCTGTCGCCTAATTTTTCAGTGTTACATTTCATTTATCCATTCGATGCTCCAAGGTTTAACATTTGCTCACAGTCGACAGAGATACTTTCCCTATCTCAATCATCTTCAAATGTCTTTGTGCTGTAATAGTTGAGTCCTGTAGTATATTTATGCATTTGACATAACTTTAGCAAGTTCTCCAAACCTTTTAAAAAATGTTTTCAAAAATCCAAAAATATGACAATCACATCATTCAGCTTTATTGTATTTTCTTTCCTCTAGATATTTGACATGACAAATCTAGATTAGACACTTTTAACAAACCTATTTTATTTCAAGATATATTGATTTAAAACTGCATTGTGGTCTCTATAAACAAGACAGAATATGAGAGCTAGCCAAAGGGTATCGTAATGTGGATGTTTGAAATCAATTGCATAGTTGTAATTGTTGAAATACCCCCTGGGTCAAGGTAACAACCAAACAGAAACAGATGTTAATGTTTTAGGCTGGTGTTATTTTGTCAGAACTACAAAAGGTTCTTAGAAAAAAATGTCGGAAAAAGTAATGAGGAAAATAATACTAGTGAATGTCTGCAATAGGAGAGAAAGCAGAAGATTCATTAAAATAGTAACAGCACAAGACAAGAAGATGTTATACGGAACAATAAGGGGAAATGCTAACTGAAACAAAGGCTCAGGTTGGAGAACGAACCTCACATTCCACCTGGGTGGCATCCAACCTCCCCCCTCTCCTTTTCTCTCATTTTCCATTTCCCATTCTGGCTTCTCTCTGACCATTTCTCTTCTCCTCACCCACTTATCATATTCCTCTGGTGTCCCTCATATTTCCCTTTAATCCATGGTCCTTTCTCCTCTCTTAACAGATTCCTTCTTCTTCAGCCCTTTGTTTTTTCCACCAATCACCACCCAGCTTCTCACTTCACCATCATTCCCCACCCTCCCACCTTCCCCCTCACCTAGTTTCATCAATAACCTGCCAGCTTGTACTCCTTCCTAACTTTCCTGTTCTAGCTTTTTTCCCCCATTCTTTTCAGGTCTTGATGGAGGGTTTCATTCCAAAACGTCAACTGTTCGTTCGTCTCCAGAGATGCTGCCTGCCCTGCTGAAGTCCTCCAGAGTTTTGTTATGTTGCTAACTAACACAAAATGGTAATGCAGTGGTTATGATCTGAATTCATTAAATGTGATATTGCTTCTTGTGGTCTGTGAAGTCCTGAATAAAAAGAAAATGTTTCTCAAACATCCACTGAACATCACAGCTCCAGTATAGGAGGCCAGTAATGAAGTCACAGGACCTCAAAAATTTGTCCCATAGCAGGAAACCATTGATTACATAGTGTTCATACCAATCAAATATGGTCTTTAGATTAATCCCACATTCTAGCTCATAACCCACAACCCACCAAGTTATGGCTCTTTGGGTTCGAGGTAGTATTTAAATGCAGCTGAGTCAGAGAACTACAAACAGAAAGTGACCTGAATTTCCAGATTATACTATGGATTGAATACAATTTTTAGCAATGCCATTGCCCAACCAGCATCAGCTGCAAGTAGCACAGAATTAAAGAAGCACATCACCAGCTGATGCTTGCACTGAACAATGGTACAGGAGGAGAAGCAGGTGATGGAAGAATGTTTGAGAATGTTACTGAGGAAGCAATCTCTTCAGTATGTTCAAAGGAGGACAGTAAGTGCTGTATTAACACAAAGCAAAATATTGTATTGCAAACACTAGGATAAAAATAGAAAATGAAAATCAAATTTCATTGTGGAGAGAGAAAAACAAGATTAATATTTCAACTCAGTGATCTTTATCTTGAAATCTTAATTCTTCACAGATTCTGCCAGAACTCATTAGTGCTTTCAATATTTTCTGTTCTTATTTATAAATGTTAGTCTGATGAATTGTGGATTAATTAATCGTCAATTTGAAATGTGATATTACATTGTAAACACTCTTGCTTATCATTTACATCCGATTTTGTCAGGTATTACTCATTTAGCAGTATTCTTTGCCACCAAATATATTAAGTTTTTGGACAACACACACAACATGCTGCAGGAACTCAGCAGGCCAGGCAGCGTCTGCAGAAAAGTGTACAGTCAACATTTCATGCCGAGACCCTTCCTGGTGCAGGGTATCATTCCAAAACATCAACTGTTTGGTCCTCTCCAGAGATGCTATCAGTCCTGCCGAGTTCCTCCAGCATTTTGTGGGTGTTGTCTGGATTTCCAGCATCTGCTGATTGTTCTTGTTCCTGATTAATTTTTGGACAATGTCTCTCTCTTTCAAATTCATTAAAAACAAATTATTTGGTTATTACCACATTGCTGCTTATGCAACATGCCAAGTGCAAACTAATTGTTTTCTTTAGGCTGTTACAGTGAGAAATGGTAGAAATGATTGTCCTTATCTTCAAAGGTTTGTGAAAGACTATAAACATCAGTTGTGCATTTATTTAACTATGGTAATAACTTATCATGCCAATTGCACTTTTGAGTTCCATTTATTTCAACACCATGTTCTTATCTACATGTCACACTTTCACATACTGCTCTAATTAATTGCATGATATCATTCCTCAAAGCAAAATATCAAAGCAATATATCTCCTGTTTTCCTTCATGATCCAAAGAAAGGAAATTCTATTTCTATTGGCCCTTTCCTTAAACAATGGTTTCACTATTTTTCCCCAAAGTGTTTTGTACAATTTCTCTTTTATAACCAGTGCATTTTTTCATCATACCTTTCCAGAGCCTGTAGAACCTGCTTTTACATTGGTTTTTGCAACCCATTGGTGTTTAGCAAATTTCTCTTTGGTACTATTCCACCTTAACTAGATAGATTGCTAAGATAGTTTGTAGTTACAATTTCTTCACTCTGTAAAGCAACTCCAGATTTTGTTACACCACTTTTGCATCTAATGAGAATATGTCTAATTTATATCCTAATTGCTTTTTTTTAAATTTACATTGTTTTGTTGAGAAATCTCTTAAGTGTCTAGGTTACTTTTTTGGCTTTACTGAATTTGGTTTCTTTTAAGTTAACTTAATTAGCCTTTATTTCATTAGTTAAGTGCACTTTTTCTTAACTTTTTTTTTCAAGCATGATGACATTTTAGTTATTGATTCCAAGATGATCTCATCAACTTGTAGGATTAAATAAGTAATAATTGTTACAATGTACACTGGCAATATCAGAACCAATGTGTGGAGAAAAGAGAGATTTCAATGTAGATGTCACATGGGGACAGGAGGCTGGACCCAAGTGCAGGACGCAGGCACTGAAGTACTAGGGGCAGGACAGGAATAACTAAGGGATAGAACCAGATGGGGAGAACAGGGTGTGCAAAAGAGATAGGGCATGCTAGGGGTTCAGAGAGAGTTCATGGCTAGGCTGGAGAGCTCCCTGGGCAGCCACATAACTCCTGGGCAGGGCCACCTCCCAGGCAGGAACACAGAGGCCCAGACAAGATGCAGAACACCTGGGCAGGTAGCAGGCACAACCCATCAGAGGTGACAGGTAGGAAGGGGACAGAGTCCCCCTACCAGGCAACAGCAGTCCAGCCTGCTACCCAACAGAGGCAAGGGATCAGAAGGAAACTTGGTCCAGGGTAACTCCAAGGCTGACTCACAGAACTTGAGGATGCAGCCATGGGCCCTCCAAGCCAGTTCAACCAGAGCCAATCAGACAAAACACCTCAGACCATAGCAAACCAGCTCATACAAGACAAAGCAGGATGACACCCCAAGTAAGTTTGGTCCCAGAGTCCCTTATATCCACCTGCCAGCTGATAGGCAACAGGTGCACCTTCTTAAGCCAAGATGATCCTATTTGGCTTAAGGGTAACAGGAGGGATGGATGCAAGACCTGGAGTCCGGAGTCTGCGGACCAGATCAAGACCCGGAATGTGGGCTACAGACCAGACCATAACAGTAGAGGCAGCAATCAGAGTTTATACATAACAATTCCAACAGAACATCAGTGGCCAGGCTGAGCAACACCATGTGATGTAACATTCTCAAATCTAAGACCCTACAATTAGTGTTAATCCGGCATCCACTTAAATAATACAAGTAATGTGGAATTCCCGACCCCATTAAAGTAAACTTAACAAGTTTAAATAGAAAGCATCAGGAGACCACATTAAAGAAGTGTGAGTCACTTAAGAATATAACACAAGGACCCTGCCCCCTCCATTAAACAACTTAAAAACCTTGGAGCCCAATGCTCTCTGGCTCTCCACACAAGCCCTATTACAGCAAAGGACTCATCCCCATGCCATTCCATTCCTCTTGACTCATTCTGTGTTCAGCAATTAAAGTTAGAATGTAGAATAGAACAGCATAGGAACAAGTCCTTCAGCTCACAATTTTGTAGGAAATGGCCTACTAAACTAATCCCCTCTGTCTATACAATGTCCATATCCTTCCATTTTACTTCACATTCATGTGTCTGCCAAAATGTCTCTTAAAAGTCTCTAGGGTATCTGCTTCTACCATCACTCCAGGTGACACATTCCTAGAACCTACAACAAAAAAATTGCCTCTCAACACCTCCTTTGAAAATATCCCCTCTCACTTGAACTGCATTCCTCTAGTATTAGACTGTTCAGCCCTTTGTCCGTCCACTCTATCTATGATTCTCATCATCTTATAAACCTCTATCAGATCTCCCTTCAGCTTCTGCTGCTCCAGAGAAAATACTTAAGTTTGTCCAGCCTCTCATTATAGAACATGCCCTCTATTCCAGAAAGCACCCTGGTAAACCTCTTCTGCACCCTCTCCAAACTCTCAACATTCATCTTATAATGGGGTGACGAGAATAGTATGCAATACTCCAGACGGCGGCCTAACTATAACTTTCTGACCTTTGAACTCAATGCTTCAACAAATAAAGCAAGCATGCCATATGCCTTCTTAATAACCCTATCAACCTGTTCACATCAACACCCTTAAGGGCAAGAAGCTTAACAGTGTAGTGCTCTTTACATTTGACCTACCAGAAATCAGAATCACTTTAGAGTCAGTAAGTAAACATACCAGAATTGCTTGAGTTTTAGTGTCAAGAATAAAGCACAGGACAATGTAACTTTGATGCAATGTCCAATCAAGAACCTATCAATTTCTACCTTAAGTGCACCCAACAACCTGGCCTCCACAGCTGCATGTGGCAACAAATTCTACAAATTCACCACCCTTTGGCTGAGGAAATTTCTCTGCATCTCTGTTTTGAAAGGGCGCCCCTCTGTCCTGAGGCTGTACCCTCTTGTCCTAGACCACTCACTGGACCACTCAAGAAAGGATGGAGGCAGAGGAAAACAAAACATTGATAGATATGGTCAGAACATTCTCAATGATGGCTTAGTAAAAAACACCCCAAGATGTTAAGTTCCTAAGATGGCGTAGGAAGAAGAACCTCTGCTGGCTTTCCTAGTGATGAGCATAACGTGCTTGTCTCACTTCAATGTATTTGTAATGGTAGTTTTCAGGAATATGAATTATTCAACCACAGATACTGCCTGACCATTAATTTCCAAGGGGGGGATGTCAGGTAGAGGGCTATCAGTAGAAGTCAATCCTCATTTCCGTTGTCTTGATAGCATTAAGGTCCAAGTTGTTATGAGCATACCATGCTGCAGGATGGTTTACCTCTCTTTGACAGCAAGTTACATTATTATTGGAAATGAGATCAACTACAGTCATGTCATCTATTTTTAACGGATTTGTCTGCAGAGGTAGAGTTATTTGAATCAAGTGAGAAAACGAGGAGTGAAAGAACATTGTCCTAGGTAGAGCTTGTGCTTATAGACACTGGATCAGACAAGTAGGAGTCCAGCCCTAAATATGTGTTCCTTCCTGTCAGGAACTTTGTAATTCACTAGCTGGGTTGGCTTGCTGTGGAGCAACTCTGAAACAATAATGTTGAAAGCGCAGCTAAAATTCACAACCAAGGTCCTCACACAGGTGCTGGGGGAGTCTGAATATTGAAGAATATAATGAAGGCTCAAGTTAACTGCATCCTCATCTGAGTGATTTGGTGAACTCACAGTCCTCTGGGAAGACAACATCGATGAAGCCCATGAGCGCAAGTTAACCAAGTATGCAGAATTCAGATCAGAGTGCAGAGACAGAGGGTGGAAGGTCTCATGCTATCCATTCGAAGTAGGGTGCCGTGGCTTTATTGCGTTCACTTTCTAGAAGTGGCTGTGTGACCTTGGCTTCACTAGAAGAGAGATCAAGTCAACCAGCAGGGCTGCAGCTGAGGCAGCAGAGGCAGGATCATCATGGGTGTGGACTAAGTACGTCCAGAGGGGCAGATAGTCGGACAGTGTATCCATCTTTTGTAAACTCTTCAGTAGCTGCATAGTTACCTGAAGAGTAGACTATCTGTTGGATGGAAGCGACCAACAACTCTGATAGAGGCAGATGTCAAGCTGTTAAGCTCATCAGTGGGAGTTTAGCACTGCAGGCCCACCACCTCGAGGGAGTCTTGATTATAAGCGGGCCGAAACTCCTGAAGACAGGTGGCAGATCAACTGATGATCCCACTGATGATAGCACAGGACAGTTAAAATATTAGTCCACGTGTACTTTCAATTGTTTTGTTCTGGACACCAGTGACTACCAGGAATAGTCTGGTTGGCAACCAGGAATAGTCCGGTGGCAGCGTGGAGAGACAGCGGACAGCCAGGAAAGACTGGCACCGGGGGTGTCGGGATTGGCAGTCCAGGCACCAGCTCAGAAGAGCACCCCTTTCTTGAAGCTTCTAGTTTACATGGAGAAACATACCCTCGGGGTTCTCTGAGAGGGAGGGAGAATGATGGACCCAACTGGACAGATACAGTTAATTACAGGGAACGACTACGACCAAGAGCTAGGATAAGAGGCTTTGAGTGTTCAATGTGTTGGTGTGGGAGTGCATTTTCCAGCATTAAAGGTTTACGAGTCCACCAAGCAAAGTTGAAGTGCTATTCCATCCCAGTGAATGCAGATGAAATTATTTCACCAAGCACAGAAGATGTGGTCTTTTCAACCACTGATACACAAGCCACAGCTATTCGCTCTGGAGAGGGTCATCATACTCCAGGTCTGGGTATGGGTGCGATTTCACCCATCCTTTTTGTGTTAGCCATGGAGGTCATTGTGAGGGCTGCAGAATCAGTGGGACCAGGTGTCGTACTTGATGGCGGAGGGGAGTTGCCACCAATACATGCATTCATGGACGATCTTACCCTTTTGGGTCCTAGCACGGAGGCAGTGGGAAGTGTACTATCTAGATTCGAGGATCTAATGGATTGGGGAAGAATGAAGTTCAAGACCAAGAAGTCAAGGAGCCTTGTTCTTAGGAGAGGAAAGCTGGTTGACTTTCATTTCACCCTTTGTGGAGAGGAGATTCCATCCATTCAGGACCAACCAGTTAAGAGCTTCGGGCGATGGTACACAGAGGAGCTGAGAGACACCAAGAGGGTTCAAGAGACAGGAGAACAGATCAGCAGAGGTCTGATGTCTGTCGACAAGTGTGACTTGCCTGGCAAGTTGAAGTTGTGGTGCTTGCAGTACGGACTGATGCCACAGATAATGTGGCCATTAACTGTCTATGAAGTGGCAATGTCCCATGTTGAGGCAATGGAACAGAAGATCAACAAGTATGTGAAGAAGTGGCTTGGAGTACCGAGCAGCCTCACTAATATTGCAATCCACAGTAGCCAAAGCTTACCATCCCAGTGCAATCCCTTGCTGAAGAGGTCAAGGTAGCCAAGGTAGGATCATTCTTGATGCTTCGAGACTCAAAAGACCCTGTCATCAAGAACATCCAGCCGGATGTGAGATCAGGCAGGAAGTGGTCAGCCCGGGCAGCAGTTGATGAGGCAGAGTCTAGATTGAAGCACAAGGAGACGGTTGGGGCTACCGAGGTAAGCAACCAGGGACTTGGATGGACAACCCACAAGTGGAGGTTATCTTCTACAGGTAAGGAGCATTGCGAGCTTGCAACGCATGAAATACGAGAGGTAGAAGAGTAGAAGAGGTTAGCTAAAGTGGCTGGCCTGACCAAACAAGGGGCTTAGACCTGGTGGGAAAGTGTTGAACAACAACAACATCTATCTTGGAATGTCCTGTGGCAGATGGAACTGCTCCGCATTTCTTTTCTATATAGAGCAGTGTATGACCTGCTCCCAACACCTGCCAACCTCAGCACCTGGTATGAAGATAAGACAGACAGGTGCGCTGCTTGTGGCGAGAAGGGAACACTTCAGCATATTCTGAGTGCATGCAGAGTCAATCTTGTGAATTCACAGTCCCCTGGGAAGACAACATCGATGAAGCCCATGAACGCAAATTAACCAAGTATGCAGAATTCAGATCAGAGTGCAGAGACAGAGGGTGGAAGGTCTCATGCTATCCATTCGAAGTAGGATGCCGTGGCTTTATTGCGTTCACTTTCCAGAAGTGGCTGCATGATCTTGGCTTTACTGGAAGAGAGATCAAGCCAACCAGCAGAGCTGTAGCTGAGGCAGCAGAGGAAGGATCATCATGGGTGTGGACTAAGTACGTCCAGAGGGGCAGATAGTCGGACAGTGTATCCATCTTTTGTAAACTCTTCAGTAGCTGCATAGATACCTGAAGAGTAGACTATCTGTTGGATGGAAGCGACCAACAAATCTGATAGAGGCCGATGCCAAGTTGTTAAGCTCATCAGTGGGAGGTGATGCTTTAGCACCGCTGGCCCACCACCTCAAGGGAGTCTTGATCATAAGTGGGCCGAAACTCCTGAAGACAGGTGGCAGATCGACTGATTATAGCACAGGACAGTTAACATCTTAGTCCACGTGTATTTTCAATTCAGCAAACTGTAGTGAGTCAAGAAGAGGCTCAGTACTGGATTTAATGTAGGCCAACATCAGATGTACAAAGGTTTTCATAACTAACAAAGACAGAGGGACTGGCTTACAATCATTAAGTCCAGTGATCCTATCTTTCAAGGGAACTGGGACGAGTGGAACAACATCAAAGCAGTCCAGAACCCTGCATAATTGCAGGAAGGGGTTAAATATCTCAGTGAAGACAAGTGCTAGCTGATCCACACAGTGCCTTAAAGTATCAGGTGAGATACCATCAGGGCCTGCAGCTGTACCATGGTACAACACTTCACATTTGGCTGGTTTAAACTCCCTCTGCTACTTCTCCACCCATATTTGCAACAGATCTATACTGGACTATATTCTTTTCCAGTCTTCTTTGCTATCTACACAGCACTATCAATCCTTGAACCATCTGTAAACTTACTAACCAACTCATCGACATTTTTGTCCAGGTCATTTGTATACATAACATACAGCAGAAGTCCCAGTACAGATCCCTGTGGAACACCACTGATCACAGACCTCCAGCTAGAATAGGTCCCTTCAGCCTCCACCCTATGTCTTCTATGAGCAAGCCAGTCTAAATCTAAACAGCCAATTCACCATTGACATAATGCATCTTTATCTTCTGGATAAGTTACCTATGAGCAACCTTCTCACGCGCCATACTAAAATCATATAAACAACATCCCCAACTGTCCCTCCATCAATTACCCTTGTTGCCTCATCAAAAATCTCGATCAATTTAGTAAGACATAACTTGCCTCACACAAAATCATCCCGGCTCTCTCTAAATAGGCTACAGTTTTTGAAATGCTTATAAGTCCTCTCCCTAAAAATTCTCTCTAGTCACTTCCTCACTGATGTGAGGATTGCCAGTTTGTAGTTTCCAGGACTATCACTGGTTCCCTTCTTGAATAATGGAACAGCATTAACTACTCATCAGTCCTCTGGGACGTCACCTGTGACTTGAGAGAGGACACAAAGATAATACCCTAGAATATGAATATGCTCAGCATTGATCTCCCTAAACTCCACGTCCTTCTCCTTGCTAAATATTGCTGTAAAGTACTCATTAAGGACTTCACCACATCCTCCTCATTCAAGCAAATGTTTCCCCCTTTATCCTTGAGTTGTCTTATCCTCTCCCTAGTTATCCTTTTGTTCTTGACATATGTTTAGAATGCCTTAGGATTCTCTTTAATCCTACTTAACCAAGGACTTGTCAAGCCTCCACCTTGCTTTCCTAACTCTTTGCTTAAGTTCTTTTATGGCTTCTTTATAATTTTCAAGGGCTCTGTTTGATTCTAGCTTCCTAAGCTTCACAATTTTTTCCTTTTTCTTCTTGACTAAATTCATCACCTCTCTCGACATCCAAGGTTCTCTTACCTTGCCAACCCTGTCCTTCTTTCTGACTGGAACATACCTATCCTGTACTCTGTTCGTGGTTGTCATAATTTTCCACAAAACAGAAACTTGAGAAACGTTATTGCCTTGAAATTTTAATGCATAACACTATGCTTTCTGGTAGCATTGAAAATCCATATTTTGGGAATAACCACTCACATATCTTTGACATTTCTGTGAAATTCAGCTAGGCGCAACTGGAGTTATCCCTGAGAGCATGATACAATTGATGTGTTTTTGTAGCGGGACATGGGACATTCTACACCAGGAGTACTCGTATTTGAGGAATCTTGGATCAACCTGAGATTCCCAGCATATCACTACATTGAAACCCAGGGGTACCATTGAATCACAGGGTCACAGAGCTAGAGAGCATGGAAACAGACCTGCTGCCTAGCAAGTCCATATCGATCCTTTTTCTCATCTACATTAATCTAACTTGTCTGTGGATTGTTTACATAAGCCTATGTCTAAATGTCTCTTAAATGCAGTAGTTATATCGGATTCCATCACAATCTCTTTGGAGACTACCTCACCTTTTTTTAGTATACAGTATTTCTGTTTTTGCACGTTTTGTTTATATCTATTCAATATAAGTAATTGATTTACTTGGTTATTTATTATTATTATTTTCATTTTATTTGTGTTTTTTCTCAGCTAGATTATGTATTGCATTGAACTGCTGCTGCTAAGTTAGCAAATTTCATGCCACATGCCAGTGATAATAAACCTGATTCTGATTCAGTGCATTCTAAGTGTGAGCCACTCCTGTTTAAAAAAATATTCCTCAAATCCCTTTTACATCTCTGTCTACTCATCTAAAACATATGCCTTTTTTGATTTTGGAACCTCTACCATAAGAGCAAAGGTTTTAACTAACTACTTAATCTATGCTTCACATAAGCAGGTCACTTCTCAGTCTCCTTTGCTCTAAGGGAAACAAGACCAGCCTATCCAATTTCTCTCCAGAACTACAGTCCTCCAATCCAGGTAACATCTTGGCAAATCTCCAAGTGAGTCAATTATCCTGGTGGGTTAATTACTTTTTTTCAATCCTTCGAGCCTGTTATTCCATCACAATTTCCCGCCACTATGTTCCTTTTCCCAATACCTCCCACTACCTCTTCAGTTCCATAAGGCTTAGACCCCAGCCTCCTTGTCTATCCTAACACAGCTATGTGTCCTGCCTCCCAATCTGCAGTACCCCTCAGACATTACTGTAGGAATCAAATGTCCTATTCCCTCCACATCACCCTATCCATCAACCACTGATCAAATCATTCATCACTACTTGCTGCAGTCACACGCCCCACACATCCAAATCTGACGCCAGGATCATCCTCAATCTTCAGCCATATAGTGACAGGAGTGAACAGATCAAGCCTGTTGCTGCCAGTTATCTTTACCCCAACCTCTGAAACAGCATCAGAGTATGACAACCGGATAATATTATCTCAAGTTAGAAATATATAACTGAAATATGTGGCAGGAATGTCACTGTCACCCTGATGTTTGCCCAGTCTACCACACTCCTTTCCATGCATCGAATTTCTAGGCCTATGATTCCTGACAATAATGTGCTATTTCAATGTCTATACTGGAGTTATTTTGGTGACATGTTCCATCATGAGTGCAAAGTACATAGTTTTCAGTCTGTTCACGTTAAGAGACAGCATTGATAATGTGTATCGACCCTTGTACAAATAAACAAACTAAAATCCCTTTGTAGTTAGAGCAAAATGGCATGAAATGTTGAGCAACTGGTACATAACACAATCAACTTTATTCTTCATTACACAAGAGCATCATAGACTTTATTGTCACCATAAATCCTGGGCTAATAATATGTTGTCAAGATGGTTGAAGCTCCAGCAATCAGTTTTTAATGCAAGCACAGAGGGAAGTTAAGAGTCACAGTAAAATGTTAATTTTATAGCTGTCCAAAGATTAATTTAGTCAGTCTTATGTCCCTGAGAATTCTGTATTACCATGCTAATACGTCCACATATTGTGAGCCAGAGCTGTCTCATCAAGTAAACTTTACCACTGAAGAATGTTTCTGACTGATTTTGTTCATAAAAATTACTTTACACTCAATGCAAACATAAATAGAATCTGATAAATGCTGTTCCACCTTACAATGAGTCTTCAAGGAAATGCTGCAAATACTAAGGGGATCTAGATATCATGTAAACCTGGTGTAAATGGTGTTTTGCTGGTAGTACAGCAAAATAGCTTACTAACTCTACAGCTATTTTCAACTGTTCCATACATTTAAACTTCTGGAAGATACTCAATTCTATGTCCAGATACTCCAACTGAACCATGAAGGACCAAATGAGTATAAAGATTCCATAGCTGAGAAATAATTAATATTATCCCAACAAAACTAAAGTTATTGTAATACGCTACTCATGCTCTTGATCTCCTCAGTAACTTTCAATTATTTGGCCCTGACCACCTCATCATGGTCATGACCACCTGAACATGGCTGTTCAGTCCCTATACACTTCTATCCCCCATCAAGAAGGCCTCAACGCTCCCTGCTTCTTTCTTGACAAAACAAAACTATGAATTCCTACCCACCACCTCCCTCCTTTGTCTAGT
Source organism: Hemitrygon akajei (assembly GCF_048418815.1). Classification (NCBI taxonomy): domain Eukaryota; kingdom Metazoa; phylum Chordata; class Chondrichthyes; order Myliobatiformes; family Dasyatidae; genus Hemitrygon; species Hemitrygon akajei. The sequence continues at coordinate 61,150,568 of NC_133133.1, forward strand.
AGAACTGGTCCTAACCGTGAACCAATTTTTTTCCTTTTGATACTCCCACTTTCTCCAGACTCAAGGGTAGCCATGAACAGTCACGTGGGCCCATTATGCCTACATCTTTGTTGGCTACCTAGAACAGTCCATGTTCGAAGCCTTCCCCAGTTATACTCGGCAATGCTTCCTCTGCTACACTGATGACTGCATTGGCACTCCTTCATGCACCCATTCTGAGCTAGTTGATTATATCAACTTTCCCTCTAACTTCACCGTGCCTTTAAGTTAAACTTGGTCCACCTCTGACTTCTCCCTCCCCTTTCTCGATCTCTCTGTTGCAATCTCTGGTGATAAACTATCAACTGACATCTTTTATAAACCTAGTTATTCCTACTGTTGTCCAGACTATACCGCTTCCCACCCTAGCTCTAATATAAATGCTATTCCCTTTTCATTTTCTACTTTGCTCCATCACATCTCTTCCCAAGCCACAGCTTTCTACTCCAGGACATTAGAGTATTCTTCCTTCTTTAAAGAGTGGAGGTTCCTTCCATCCATATTTGATACTGCCGTCACCCACGTCTCCTCCAATTCCCATACATCCACATTCACCCCATCTTCCCGTCGCCTTAACAGTGGTAGAGTTACTCTTAGTAAACACCTCCCTACCTACATCTGGGATACATCCCATGCCCTCCACCTCTTCAATAACTTCCAGTTCCCCGGTCCCGACCGCTTCAATTTCACAATGGATGTCCAATCCTTATACACTTCAATTCCCCATCCAGAAGGCCTCAAAGCCCTCCGCTACTTTCTGGATAATAGACCTCACCAGTTCCCCAACACTATCACACTCCTCAGGTTGACGGAACTGGTACTTACACTTAATAACTTCGCTTTCAGCTCTTCCCACTTTCTCCAGATCAAGGGTGTAGCTATGGGCACTCGCATGGGCCCTAGCTATGCCTGCATCTTCGTGGGTTATGTGAAACAGTCTATGCTCCAAATCTATACTGGTACTGCTCACCAACTTTTCCTTCGATACATTGACGACTACATTGGTGCTGCTTCCTGCACCCATGCTGAGCTCGTCAATTTCATTGACTTTGCCTCTAACTTTCACCCAGCCCTCAAATTCATTTGGTCCATCTCGGACATTTCTCTTCCCTTTCTCGATCTCTCGGTCTCCATCTCTGGAGACAGACTGTAAACTGACATCTTCTATAAACCCACTGACTCCCATAACTATCTTGATTATACTTCTTCCCACCCTGCCAAATGCAAAAATTCTATTCCCTATTCCCAGTTCCTCTGTCTCTGCTGCATCTGCTCCCAGGATGAGGCTTTCCGTTCCAGGACATCCCAAATGTCTTCTTTTTTTAAGAATCGTGGTTTCCCTTCTGCCATCATCAATGATGCCCTCTCCCGCATCTCCTCCATTTCCCACACTTCGGCCCTCACCCCATTCTCCCATCACCACAACAGGGACCGTGACCCCTTGTCCTCACCTATCACCCCACCAGCCTCCGGATCCAGCATATTATCCTCTGCAACTTCCACCACCTTCAACAGGACCCCACCACTAAGGACATCTTTCCGTCTCTACCCCTTTCCTCTTTTCACAGGGATCGTTCCCTCCGCGACTGCCTGGTCCACACGTCCCTCCCCACAGATCTCCCACCTGGCACTTATCCCTGCAAGCGTAAGTGCTACACCTGTCCCTACACCTTATTTCTTACCACCATACAGGGCCCCGAAAAGTCCTTCCAGGTAAGGCAACGCTTCATTTGTGAGTCTGTTAGGGTAATCTTTTGCATCCGGTGCTCCCGGTGCGGCCTCCTCTACATCGGCGAGACCCGATGCAGATTGGGGGACTGCTTCGTCGAGCACCTACACAACAGACAGGATCTCCCGGTTGCCACTCACTTCAACTCTCCCTCTCATTCCCATTTGGATATGTCCATACATGGCCTCCTCTGCTGCCATGATGAGGACAAACTTCGGTTGGAGGAGCAACACCTCATATACCGTCTGGGTAGTCTCCAGCACCTTGGTATGAACATCGAATTCTCCAACTTCCGGTAATTCCCTCCCTCTCCCTTCCCCATCCCACCTCTACTCAGTCTCCTCTTCTAGCTGCCTATCACCTCTCATGACTCTGCCTTCTTCTACTACCCATAGTGCTTTCCCCTTAGATTCCTTCTTCACCTCTTCCGCCTATCCCCTCCCTGCTTCCCCTCCCCCACCCCTTGATCTTTCCTCTGATTGGTTTTCCACTCCCTCCCCCACCTTCTTTATAGGGCCTCTGCCCCCTCCTTCTTTAGTCCTGACGAAGGGTTTCGACCTGAAGCGTTGACTGCTTCTTTCAACAGATGCTGCCCGACCTGCTGAGTTCATCCAGCATTTTTGTACGTACAGTTATTCTTGTCCTTATCTACCACCCGCTCAGCCTCTGCATCCAACATATCATCCTCTGCAAATTCTGCCATCTGCAAAGGGACCCACCACTAAACATATCTTTATCTTCCCCGTCCACACCTCTCCCTTCCGCAGGGATTGTTCCCTTTGCAAGTCCCTTGTCCATTTGTCCCTTCCAACTCTTCCTCTGCTACATTGATGACTGCACTGGCTCTCTTTCATGCACCCATTCTGAGCTCATTGATTATATTGACTTTCCCTCTAAAGTGGCCTAAGTGCTACAACTGCCTATTCACCTCCCAGAACTCCATTCAGGCCCCAAACAGCCCTTCCAGTTGAGGTGACACTTCACCTGTGAACCTGCAGGCGTCATCTGTTATGCCTGGTGCAGCCTGCTCTACATTGGTGAAACCTGTGGTAAACTGGGAGACCACTTCATCGAGCTCTTCCACTCCATTCGCCACAACCAGAACTTCCTGGTGACCAAATATTCTAATTCCCATTCTCATTCCTGTTCTGAAATGACGGTCCATGGCCTCCTCTTCTGCCAAGACGAGTCCACCCTCAGTATGGAGGAGCAATACCTTATATTAGTCTAACCTGATGGTATGAATATTGATTTCTCCTTCTGGTAAAGATATCCCCTGCTCCCATCCTTTATTCCCCACAGTGACCTTTTACTTCTCACCTGCCTATTACTTCCCCTTAGGTCTCCTCCTCCTACGCATTCTCCTATGGTCTTTTCTCCTCTCCCACCCCTTAGATAGGCTTTACCTATCACCTTCCAAATAGCATGCCTCTCCTCCCTCCACCTTTTCACTCTGGTGCCTTCCCCCTTCATTCTCGGTCCTGAAGAAAGGTCTCACCACAAAATGTCGACTGTTAACTTTCTTTTCCATAGATGCTGCCCGACTTGCTGAGTTCCTCTAGTATTTTGGGTGTGCTGCTTTGGATTTCCAGCATCTGCAGAGTTTCTCAAGTTTATTATTGTAACCATACTTGTCTGATAGTGACAAATGTATGGAATACTATTGGGAGTATTCTATAGGCCCCCAGGTAGCAGCAGAGATACCGAGGAGCAGATTAGGAGGCAGATTTTGGAAAGGTGCAAAAATAACAGGGTTGTTATCATGGGTGACTTTAACTTCCCTAATATTGATTGGCACCTGATTAGTTCCAATGGTTTAGACGGGGCAGAGTTTGTTACGTGCATCCAGGACAGATTCTTGTCACAGTATGTTGACAGGCCGACTAGGGGGAATGCCATACTAGATCTAGTATTAGGTAATGAACCGGGTCAGGTCACAGATCTTTCAATGGGTGAGCATCTGGGGGACAGTGATCACCGCTCCCTGGCCTTTAGCATTATCATGGAAAAGGATAGAATCAGAAAGGACAGGAAAATTTTTAATTGGGGAAGGGCAAATTATGAGGTTATAAGGCTAGAACTTGCGAGTGTGAATTGGGATGATGTTTTTGCAGGGAAATGTACTATGGACATGTGGTCGATGTTTAAGGATCTCTTGCAGGATGTCAGGGATAAATTTGTCCCGGTGAGGAAGATAAAGAATGGTAGGGTGAAGGAACCATGGGTGACAAGTGAGGTGAAGAATCTAGTCAGATGGAAGAAGGCAGCATACGTGAGGTTTAGGAAGCAAGGATCAGATGAGTCTATTGAGGAATATAGGGTAGCAAGAAAGGAGCTTAAGAAGGGGCTGAAGAGAGCAAGAAAGGAGCATGAGAAGGCTTTTGCAAGTAGGGTAAAGGAAAACCCCAAGGCATTCTTCAATTATGTGAAGAACAAAAGGTTGACAGGAGTGAGATAGAACCGATTAGAGATAAAGGTGGGAAGATATGCCTGGAGGCTGTGGAAGTGAGCAAGGTCCTCAATGAATACTTCTGTTCAGTATTCACCTATGAGAGGGAACTTGATGATGGTGAGGACAATATGAGTGAGATTGATGTTTGGAGCATGTTGATATTAAGGGGGAAGAGGTGTTGGAGTTGTTAAAATGCATTAGGATGGATAAGTCCCCGGGGCTGACGGAATATTCCCCAGGCTGCTCCATGAGGTGAGGGAAGAGATTACTGAACCTTTGGCTAGGATCTTTTTGACCTCGTTGTCCACGGGAATGGTACCGGTGGAGTTGAGGGAGGCAAATGTTGTCCCCTTGTTCAAAAAAGGTAGTAGGGATAGTCTAGGTAATTATAGACCTGTGAGCCTTATGTCTGTGGTGGGAAAGCTGTTGGAAAAGATTCTTAGAGATAGAATCTATTGGCATTTAGAGAATCATGGTCTGATCAGGGACAGTCAGCATGGCTTTGTGAAGGGCAGATCATGTTTAACAAGCTTGATAGAGTTCTTTGAGGAGGTGACCAGGCATATAGATGAGGGTAGTGCAGTGGATGTGATCTACATGGATTTTAGTAAGACATTTGATGAGGTACCACATGGTAGGCTTATTCAGAAAGTCAGAAGGCATGGGATCCAGGGAAGTTTGGCCAGGTGGATTCAAAATTAGCTTGCCTGCAGAAAACAGAGGATCATGGTGGAGGGAGTACATTCAGATTGGAGGGTTGTGACTAGTGGTGTCCCACAAGGATTGGTTCTGGGACCTCTACTTTTCCTGATTTTTATTAACTACCTGGATGTGGAGGTAAAAAGGTGGGTTGGCAAGTTTGCAGACAACACAAATGTTGGTGGTGTTGTGGATAGTGTTGAGGATTGTCGAAGATTGCAGAGAGACATTGATAGGATGCAGAGGTGGGCTGAGAAGTGGCAGATGGAGTTCAACCCAGAGAAGTATGGGGTGGTACACTTTGGAAGGACAAACTCCAAGGCAGAGTACAAAGTAAATGGCAGGATACTTGGTAGTGTGCAGGAGCAGAGGGATCTGGGGGTACATGTCCATAGATCCCTGACAGTTGCCTCACAGGTAGATAGGGTAGTTAAGAAAGCTTATGGGGTGTTAGTTTTCATAAGTCGAGGGATAGAGTTTAAGAGTCGCGAGGTAATGATGCAGCTCTATAAAACTCTGGTTAGGCCACACTTGGAGTACTGTGTCCATTTCTGGTCGCCTCACTATAGGAAGGATGTAGAAGCATTGGAAAGGGTACAGAGGAGATTTACCAGGATGCTGCCTGGTTTAGAGAGTATGCATTATGAACGGAGATTAAGGGAGCTAGGGCTTTACACTCTGGAGAGAAGGAAGATGAGAGGAGACATGATAGATATTAAGATCTTAAGATATTAAGAGGAAAAGATAGCGTGGACAGACAGCGCCTCTTCCCCAGGGCACCACTGCTCAATACAAGAGGACATAGCCTTAAGGTAAGGGGTGGAAAGTTCAAGGGGCATATTAGAGGAAGGTTTTTTACTCAGAGAGTGGTTGGTGCATGGAATGCACTGCCTGAGTCAATGATGGAGGCAGATACACTAGTGAAATTTAAGAGAGTACTAGACAGGTATATGGAGTAATTTAAGGTGGATGGTTATATGAAAGGCAGGGTTTAAGGGTCAGCATACTTTGTGGGCTGAAGGGCCTGTACTGTGCTGTATTGTTCTATGTTCTATGTTCTATGATATTCATTTTATTGAAAGGAGTATCTACTCCAGGCCCTGCACAGCAGTCCAATATCCCAAATGTACTGGACCCACTTAAAAATAGGCCATGTTGATCTCTGCAAATTGAACCCATCACCGGTTCCCTAATGGAGGATGAGAAGAAATACAACTCTAACTTTTCAAAATAGCTCAGATCATAAGGTACCCACAAAATGAATAATGATATATGCATGTTTATGAAATATCATAAGTTTATTATAAACTCCCTCGCGCTGGGGTTATATGGCATTGAGGCACATCCCCTGGGTGGTGGACGGGGGATCCCTCGTGTGAGGGGTGCACCGGATAATATGGAAGAAGGTGCCGCGAACCAACATAGCCTAGGAGAAGGAACTCCGATTCCAAACCCAGGTAGATAGGACTCATTAGCCTTGGATGGCAGCCTATCTAGGAGAGGGTAAACTCTGATTTCAAACCCGGGCAGGTGGAGCTCGTTAGCATGGAAATGCCATCGCCTAGCGGAAGGTGACCCCGACAGAAAATCCCTGGTCCTCCAGGTTGGGGGTTGTGCAATGGGCTAACAACCCATTCACGTAAAACAAGCAATTGTTACAGAAACCGTCAACAGATTGTCAACCACTCACCCAGATCTCGGGAAAAGCAGGGTCCCATTCAAGAGGCTGATGACGCACTGCAACCAAACCCATCAGGAGGCTGCAGGGCTGACAACCCTCCTTCACCCGAGGAAAACCATAATGGAGGTTCCAAAGCTGCTCTCACAGAAGAAATCTATCCTAATCGGAACATGGAATGTGAGATCGCTTTGGGAGACAGGTAGGTGTGCACAGGCAGTGAAGGAAATGAACCGATACCACCTCATACCCCTGGGCATGTGCGAAGCAAGGTGGAATACTTTTGGTGAGACCAAACTGCAGACGGGAGAAACTCTGCTCTATTCCGGCAAAGTAAAAGAGGAAGACCCACATGAGGCTGGTGTGGCCCTGATGTTGTCCAAAGAAGCAGCCAGAAGTTTGATAGAATGGGAACCAGTGTCCGACCGTATCATCACAGCCAGGTTCGAGTCCAGATTCCAGAAGGTATCCATTATCCTGTGCTACGCCCCAACTAACAATGCAGAGGAAGAAGAAAAAGATCTCTTCTACACCCAGCTTCAAGCAGTAGTTGAGAAGATACCTAAACAAGATATGTTGATCGTCATGGGAGACCTGAATGCCAAAGTAGGCAGCGATAACACTGGCAGGGAGAGAGAGATGGGCCAGAATGGTTTGGGGAATATGAATGAAAATGGAGAACTCCTTACCGACTTCTGTGTCTTCAACGAACTGACCATTGGAGGTACCCTCTTTCCCAACCGACGCTGCCACAAGATAACCTGGGTCTCACCTGACCGTCAAACAGAGAACGAAATTGATCACATCATAGTCCGCCAGCGCTGGAGAAGTTCATTGCAAGATGTGAGAGCCAAAAGAAGAGCAGATATTGGATCTGACCACCATTTGGTTGTTGCAAAGCTGAAGATGAAGCTGTCAGCCAAGAAGAAGCAACAGAACACGCGAATAAAGTTTGATGTTAGAAAACTACAGATGGAAGAGAACAAGAAAGATTTCCACATCGCCTTGCAAAACTACTTTGGGGCTCTTCAAATAGAGGAACAAGATGAGAGAACAGCGGAACACGCCTGGATTACCTTCAAGCAGGCCACTGTAGGAGCCTGCGAAGAAGTACTGGGAAGACCACCAGTCAACAGTAAACCTTGGATCAGGGACGAGACATGGCAGAAGGTGGAGGAGAGGAAAAAGCTCAAACAGGAGTTGAATCAGGCCAGAACCCGGCAACAGAAACAAATCACCGCCAACAGGTACAGCGTGATGGCCAAGGAGGTGAAGAAACAGCTCAGAAAGGACAAGAGGTCATACTTCAATGAAATAGCAGAGCAAGCAGAAACAGCAGCCAGTAAAGGGGACCTCAAGGCACTCTACATGACAACTAAACTTTTGAGAGGGAAGAAAAGCAATTTTAGCAGACCTGTTTGAGACAAGATAGGCCATCTACTCACTTCGGTTGAAGATCAGCTGGCGAGATGAAAGGAAAACTTCCAGGAAGTATTGAATAGACCACCACCACAGAACCCACCTAACCTGGAGCCTGGAGACCCACTCAACATCAATATAGGTGAAATCACCAAGCAAGAAATTCAAAAAGCCCTGAAAAGCCTGAAGAACGGCAAGGCTGCTGGAGAAGACAACATTCCTGCAGAAGCATTGAAAGAGGGTGGAGAGGTTATGGTGGACCATTTGCATATACTGCTGAATTTGATATGGAGAACAGGAGAGATCCCATCAGATTGGAAGAAGGGCCTCCTTGTGAAGCTGCCAAAATCTGCAGATCTTTCACTGTGTGGCAAGTGGAGGGGGATCACCTTGTTGTCCATTCCTAGCAAAGTTCTCACCAGGGTCATCTTGGAGCAGATGAAAGACACCATTGACCAGAGACTTAGAGATGAGCAGGCAGGGTTCAGGAAAGAGAGATCATGCATTGACCAGATAGCTACACTTAGAGTCATTGTGGAGCAGACAATAGAATGGTAAACTCCACTATATGTGTGTTTTATTGATTTTGAGAAGGCATTTGACAGCCTGGACAGAAAGTCAATGTGGAGCATCTTACGACGCTATGGTGTACTGGAAGAGATGGTGAATATCATCAAGCAGCTTTATGATGGCTTCTCATGCAGGGTCATCCACGATGGGAGACTGTCCAAAGAGTTTCTGGTCACTACTGGAGTCAGACAGGGATGCCTGCTGTCGCCTCTACTTTTTCTTGTGGTACTCGACTGGGCTACAAGAACAGCCTATGCTGGCTCAGTCAGGAGAAGACCAAAGTTCTACGCATTAATAACAAACAAAAGGAGCCATTACAGATTGAAGGACAAATAGTTGAAGATGTAGACAAATTCACCTACCTCGGAAGCAAAATCAATAAACCAGGAGGTGCATACGAGGACATCAGAGCAAGGATCGGAAAAGCCCAACATGCCTTCATAACCCTGCGACCTGTTTGGAGATCTATGGCCATCTCTGTCAAAACTAAGCTCCGTATATTCAGCCCCAATGTGAAAGCCATCCTGCTACATGGATCCGAAACATGGAGAATCACTAACACCAGCTGCAATAAGATCCAGACCTTTCTCAACAAATGCCTCTGGCAGATCCTCCGCCTCAAGTGGTACGACAGAGTGTCAAACCTAGACCTATGGAAGAGAGCAAACCAAGAGCCCATTGTATTCCAGATAAGGAGGAGGAAGTGGAGATGGGTCGGCCTCACCTTGAGGAACAGCCAGTTGAATGTCACTCGACAATCACTCGAATGGAATCCACAAGGGAAGAGAAGAAGAGGTCGCCCAAAGCAAACCTAGAGGCGTAGGCTTTTGGATGAACTGAAAGCCGCTGGCCAAACTTGGGAGACTGCAAAAACATCCGCTAGAGATCGCAGAAAGTGGAGGACTTTTGTTGAGGCCCTATGTTCCATAAGGAGCGAAAAGGATTAAGAGATTATAGACTCAGAAATGAATAAAAGATTGAGACCAGCTACTCAGAGAATTCTTTCCGGTAAGTGTTGGCAGCAATTGTGAATTCAGTTTTGCGTGACTTTCTTTTCAGCGTGGTCAGCCCCAGATGGCCTGTTTATTTTCTGGTGTTTGATTTGTGTTTCCTGAGTAAAGCTGCATTATTCTGTGCACAAATATTGTAAATGGCTAAGGGCAGATCTGAGATGATAAAGAATACCTGCATTTTTAATGTTTCTTGATATACAGTGGATTCTGGTTAATTGGGACGCACTGGGACCTGTACATCTTGGCCCAATTAAGCAGCTGCTCTAATTAGCCAAAGTTTCATGGAAATAGTTACAAAAGTATAAAAAAGACAAACTACCATTTAACTGAGTAACAAATTACATATTTAAATGAAATTCAGAACAAATTGGAACACTATGAATACTATCATAGTACTATAAAACTGTGTATTAATTCCTAATAGTTATCAACTGAGGAATTATTCCCAGTATACACTGCCACATTCATTTGATTGACTGTAAATTTTCAAAAATCAGTGCAGATACCTAGTATAGATAATCAACTGACTTCACACAGTGCTAACAGCAATTGCACTCTACAAATTTTCACTTTTGTTGTAACATTCAACATGATTGTCAATACCTTCAAATTCTTTCACAATTCAATGTGAAATCATTTAATTTTCAATCCCAGCCATTTCTGGCATTTCCAAGTCTGAATGTTTGAAGCTGCAGTGAGCAAAACGGTTCTGATTTGTCTTACTGTTTATTTGTCACAAATTATCAGTGACAAAAATATCTGCTTTTTGAACATAGATGCATGTGACTGACACTACTTAAAATCTGTTTGCTCTAAGCACAGTGTTGTGTCTAATGGCCAAACAGGTGCACATGTCTGAATCTAGTTAGAAAATGTTCAGCAATAGTCTGCTGCCCCAATTAAGTGACATAGTGTCCCAAATAAACAAAGGAGTTCTGGCTATTTTCTTGATTAGTGTTTGTTCTTTAAGAGTCGTCACAAATAAGTGACTGCCCGATAACCTCAATTAATTCTGAATGTAAAATGCTGCCAGATTTAGACAACAGCATTTTGCATTTGGAATTAATTGGGTCTTTGGGCAGCCACTTATTTGGAATGACCATTAAAGAGCAAATGCTAATTGAGAAAATAGCCACAATCCCTTTGTCTAAAGCTCTGTTGGATGTTAAAGAACTTAGTATTTATTTTCCTCCAGCTGTTAACCAATGAGGATTTGGACATTTATGTCTGAATGGATTGGTCAGTCTCTCATACAATATAAATCACTTTTATGACACAGTGCAATATTGCGGAGGTTAGACAATGCCAGAAATATTCCAAAGAACAGTTAAGCCTCATACCGGAATACTCTTTTGGGATGTTCAAGCTTCTACATTTTTTAAGTAGTCAAAAGATACACAGCACCGTGACATTCATTGCCTTTTTATCCAAGCTGATTTCTTGAGACGTTATTCAGAATTGCATGGTCACAAGAGATGGAAAATAAGCCCCAGAATGGTCCAGTCAGACCACAATATAATTGTTAATATGAACTGATCAGTCAACATATGTCCTGTGAGCAAACTCGGACCTCAATGTAATTAGCAAACCGAGATGAATTATAGCATTTTCTTGGATCCTCAGCAACAAAATTAATACTCAACCCTAGGGCATAGCACATTTCCTGCACATTGACATACAGATAGTTCTGTATAATTTTTTAAATACCACTGTTAGCAGCTAAACTAAAATAGAGTAAACAGCAGGAGGCATATTTGATAAGCCAGCAATAGCTTCAAGGAAATTTATCTGCTATATCTGCTAGTTAGAGAAATAATACAAGCAGAATGATTCATCCTCCCGGAGAGTGAGCCCACAGTAAGCATCTGGCCCAGATAGTGTACCTGCAAATTACTGAAGTCCAGTGCTAATCAACCAGGTGGAGTGTTTACTGACATACTCAACTTCACACTTCAACAGTCCATTTCAAGCAGGCTTCAATCATACTGGTGCCCAAGAAGAATGTGGTAACTTGCCTCAATAATTTTTGTCCAGTAGCACTTGCATCTACTGTGATGAAGTGTTTTGAACTTTTGTCGGCAACATATTTGAGAAAGCTTATGATATGTTAATCAGGCAGTTACTTGCAGAATACAGCTTGGTTTTAAGCTGGAAGAGAGTTCAAGGAGCTTCAGAAAGGTTACAAGCATTTGCCTTTTGTGAGTTTAAAGAACTGGAATCTACTCTGTCTGCATTAAAGTTAGTGGATAAATGTCAAGTGGAAGACAAAATGGTGCTTGTAAAAGTTGATGCAAAGACCAAAGCCAAAATGGATGAATAGAAGGTCAAAAGAAAGGAATCAATGGAAATATGAAAGCAGAGGACTCGTTAGATGATGTTGTGGATGAGGAAACCAAGAAGGCGAATCAGATCAGATTGTAAAGGGAACAACAGAAAGATTAATAAGAGAATATTCCAGTGAACTAAATGGATCTTCCCAATATCAAGATGCACAAATTAGAAGAAGAAAAAAGAGGGAAGAGATGAAGAGAAAGAATGTAAATGTGAAAGAGAATGGTGTTTATAGTAGGAAGAAATGTGAGCAAGAAAAAGAAAGGGATCAAAGTATGTTCAGAAACAGAAAGGGAAAAGAAATGTGTCCAAAGCAGTCAGAACCACTTCTTGCTCTCTTAGGGTTAACTCTTACAACCACCATGGAGGAGACCCTAGAACCTGAGATTGTTTCACAGCCACACGTCTCATCTGTCAAGCAGAGTGATCCCTCTTGACTGGAAAGATGTTATCCCACAAGAGTAAGAAATCCTCTACAGCAATTAAATCTTTATGCCTGAATGGGGCAAATTTAAAATTTACTATGCTGTGGATGTCAATATATAGTAGTTAACTTTTATAGTATTGCAGCAAGCATTTGGTCCATAATGACAGACGAGGAAGCTTTTTAACTCAACAATAGTTTCATTCTCATAGATACAAACAGACCAGGAACCATGACCCGGAGAGTGATCTCAACCAATTTCACACAGATGGGGAGGTGACCATCACACACCTCGGTTACAGTTGGGGTGACCCACAAATGCACAAGTAAATATAATTGGCCCTCCTTACCCACAGGGGATTGGTTCCGGGACCCCTCGCGGATACTAAAAAAAGGTGGATGCTCAAGTCGGTGGACTTTAGGACTCGGCAGAGCTCCAGATCTTATTTAACCTGTCTCAGTGTGGTGGACTTTAGGACACAGAGGAGTTCAGGGCTTGCCACCTGCAGTGTTTCTGTTCCAGAAAACAATCATGATTGAAAATGAAGTGAAAATAATAAAGCGATCGGAAAGAGGTGAAACGCCATCGGTCGTTGGCAAAGTGTTAGACTACAGTCGGTCAATGATTGGAACAATTTTAAAGGATAAAGTGAGAATACTGGAGCATGTAAAGGCCCTGCCCTGATGAAAGCTACAATTATTACTAAGTAATGCAGTGGTTTAATTATTGAAATACATATGTTTCTTAAATGTTTGATATGCATAGAAAGGTAAACTATATACTATATACTAAGACAAACGTTTGACTAACTGACACTAAATAATACTGGATGTACCTGTTCCAACTTAGAGAACTTAAGTTTTTTTTTCTCAATTGCCGATTTGCAGTAACCTAGGTGCATCCTCCCATATACTTTAAATCATCTCTAAATTACTTATAATATCTAATACAATGTAAATGCTATGTAAATAGTTGTTATACTGTATTGTTTAGGGAATAGCGACAAGAAAAAAAAGTCTGTACATGCTCAAGCAACAAGTGCTGGAGAGAAATTCAGGGTTTTCCCAATCCGCGGTTGTTGAATCCACGCATGAGGAACCCGTGGATAAGGAGGGCGGACTGTAATTGTATAACCCAAGCTAAAATGTAACAATAAATGAACTGGAACTTCCCACCGTAATCCCACAAAAGCATTTTAACACAAGAACAGTAAACAGTGCTGGTCATTAGAAATGCAGGGGCAAGCTGTCGACCGTGCCCCTGCCCAGAATGTCACAGTATACAATGTATATAGTTGAGATGCATTATATTCAGATTCAGATTCAGTTTATTGTCATCTAGAAACCACAAATGCAATGCAGTTAAAAAACTGAGACAGCATTCCTCCAGAATGATAACACAAAAGCTTATGACAAAACAGACTACACCAGAAAATCCACATAACATTTGGCAATCTCCAATCTGGAGTCCGGGGAGGCTGCTCCGGAGAAGCTACCATCTTAGCGCATTCCCCAGAAAGGAGCTCCAAAACCACCAGACAAAACAAGACCAAAAACTAAAGCTACAAGACCTGCACAAAACCACATAGTTACAACATATAGTTACAACAGTGCAAACAATAGCATAATTGATAAAAAACAGACCATGGGCATGGTAAAAATAGTCCAAAGATATTAAAAGACTATAAATTCGAAAAAAACCATCACACAGTTTTCACAAGTCCTCAGAGTCCCAATTGATTCATCTTCCCACGCTGGCGGCAGAAGGGAATACCCCTGCTATGGACTTCCACGGCGCCACCTGACTCAGCCTGGCAGACGCAGCACACAATGAAAGCTCCGTCAAACCCAGCCTCGTAGACGCAGCACACAGTGAAAGCGACCTGATCACAGCGGATTCTGAGTCTGTTGAACCTCCGACGATCCCCTTCGGCAGAGCTTCTCTGAGCACCATCCTCTGCCGAGCGTATGAAGACGTCCCCGCCAATGGCCATCGGCAACGCGACCCCAAGGATTGGGGGCCTGTTCTTCCCAGCAGAGACCCGGACCTCACAGCAGCAGCAGCAATGAAGAAGGTCTTCCTGGAGATTTCCAGATGTTCCTCCATGCTCCCACGTCCGTTTTCAACCGATTATGATTGCGCACGGCACCCCACTTCACAAATAACAGATAATCAGCTCTGGAGTGGCCGCTGCAAGCTGATGTCATGCCGCCATCTTGGATCATATTGGGTTGGAGTTTATAGTTAAGTAGGGGGAAGTGGTGTGTATTTAATATTTCAATAATATTTGACTAATTTTAAATGTATATTGGTTGATTAAGCATTCGTGTTTGTTTAAATAATTAATTTTATGTCTTATGTAAAAATACATTAATTGCATACGTCATCATGCCACTACGTGATACGTAGGTGCCTTGCTTAATGAAAAGACAAAGCCAGACCCACATTCACAGATTCCCATGTGTTCTTTTGAATTAATTTAATGTTTTGAAGTTACAAAATGTAACACTGATAGAGATCATAGTGCACAATATCTAAAACATGAGAACTTCTAGATTACAATCTCACAACTTCTGAATTTAATGTGAGCTCATATTAAAAGCATCTTTCCTTTGTGATATGCCTGTTATATTTTGAACATGAATTTTCATTTTCATGCATGGCAATTATTCCACAAAGGTCAAAAATTATTTGCTTTATCAGCAGCTATTTGTTCTTTTTAACATATGTTGTCTTAGTTTATTGTAAACATTTGCCACTATAATTAAAGATATAAGGGCAATTTACAGATACTTGCTTGGAGCATTTAGTAGAATCTCAGGTAGGAGGGGCATATGGGTTATATGTATACAAGTCAATAAACTTTCATTCCTCTGTGCCCTAAGGCTCATTTTTATTTGTAAGCCACTCCTCTTCAACCAATGTCCATACTTGTCATCTGGGCAAATGTTGTTCAAATTCACCTTACAGTAAATCTCATTTGATCCATCATGATCAGGATGTTGATGATACTGGATCAGCAGATTTTCTGGACTATTGAAAGTTACTCTATTATGCTCCAGCACACTATTAATTTACCTTCTATAAGATGTAAAACAATACAATAACAAATATTGCAGTAAACTTGAAAAGTTTAAATGGAGCACAGGAAGCAAAGTTTGGGTGCTTTCAAAGGGAGGAATTAAAAATGAACCGGACAATTTTAAAGAGAGTGTGGAAATTCACCCCAACCTGAGATGAGGAGCACACCAAACATCACCTGGTAAGCGAAATGCCAAGTCCGATAGTGGATTATTAGAGTTTTATTATATTTTAAAACAAATTAGCAGGCAGGATTACCTAACTGGATTCTAAATCAGATCAGATCAGAAGTTTAAACACAGTCTGTAAGTTCAGTTTATCATTTTAATATATTTAGTTTTCTTATTATAATTACATTAATGTTCCAAACATTTACACCTGGTGAGCAATTTGAAGTTTCAGACCTTTGATATGCTGAAAATTGCACTGGTTTCACAAAGTAAATCTAATGATCTCATAGATTGCACATGTTGCAGAATTTAAGTTCTATGAACCAGCATAATTAGACAATTTTGGATTGCGTTTTTTCTTCAGAAACTTAAGTCAATAACATTTCCTTAATATATTTAAGAATAGTAACTTTTTATTGGTTTTATGTGTGATCTCACTGCACCTTTACAGAACCAAATCACTTAATCAATCAGTTTTAATTAATGTTGATCCACTATCTGTGATCAAACTGCTTTTAAAGAATTGAAAATGAGTACAAAGTGCTACTGCGAGCCATTTATTAGATACATTAATGTATAGCACTCAGTATCCTAGTGAATGAAAAAAAATTAAAAACTTTTAAAAGGCATCTATTAATGACATATTGTCTATAAAGTAAAGCTTAATATTAAGAGCTTCTTCAAATTGTCATAAAATGATTAATTCAGGAGTAAAGGCCAGATCTTCAAGCTGAGGCACCTTTTGCTATACTCCTTTCTTATATCAGCATAAAGGTTTGTGAAATCTCCATTTCCAATTCATGCACTTGAAATTCTTTAATCTTCTGTGCTGACTTTCAGTGAATATGGTTGGACTTGACTGGAAGCAGTAATTCCTTCCCAAGGATGCACAACACAAAAAGAGGAAACTGTTAATAAATAGGTAGATTGTGGAAAGGGAATTGAAATTATAATGTGGAGAGACCATAATCACAACAAGTAATTTTAAATTATTTAAGTAAGTAAAAAATGCATTAAAGACATAATGATAAGTAATTAGCGAGGAAAAATGTTGGGTCCATTAAGTGAAATCTTTATGATGAGACAAAGGATATGGCTGAACAATTTTTCAATCTTTTCATAAAGGAAGCAAATAATGTGAAGATTATGATAAAAGAGTGGATGGATCATTGAACAGACTGCAACAAAGATGTACTTAAATGCTGAAAGTTGTTATGGTGCCTAATTCAGAAGAATTGCATCTAAAATTGCCAAATTGAGCAAGATTAGAGCAACTGGGACATTGGTCACAATTTTTCATTCCCCATTTGATAATGTGTAATATTGGATAACTAGAGAGTTTCAAACATTACACACTATTCAGTTAAGGAGACAACAAAGAAAAGCAGATAGATTAAATCCTATCAGTCCATTTTGATTTCTGGAAACGTTGTTGAAAATGATAATCAAGTTCAAGAAAATAGTATTGTACCATTACCATGATCCCAAACATCAATGCCAGAGACTAGAAACTCAAATATGTTTGCTATAAAAGCAGGTCAGAGTACCCCGTAGCAAGTGATTCTGCTTGCTCCCATCGAGAAGAGGGAATTAGAAGCACAATCAATATTGTTGCTATCAGTTTTATCAGGGATATAATTAAGCCTCAGAACTCCCTACCAAACACAATTATCAGAGTATCTTCAGTAGACAAACAGCAGTGGTTGAAGAAATGTGCTCACTGCCACCTTCTCTAAATCTATACCCGAATAAATGGGTCAAAGGATAAGTTATTCTCACCGTCTAACAAGCTCTATATAATTCATTAACTAGCAGCCAAATATACCTGAGTAGAAGCAGCTGCTTAAGATCACATTCCATGCTCTCATTGCTTAAGTGATTTTGTTAAAATACTAAAGCAACTTTATATTGTTTGTAGAGGTAGTTCTAATAGGCAATGCTTTCTGCTACAAAGACACCCAACGTAGACCATTGTCTCTCTTTGCCTCATGATTTCAGTTAGCAGTATGTCTACCTGGCTGAAACCAAAACCAAGATGCATTAATTTTCTATTTTGCTTGGATGCATCTCAATCATCAAAGGGCCAAATCTGAAATGCAACTACTAATGTCAAGTTGCCAACTCACCACTCCCTCTCCCCTTACTTTTGCTATCGCCGCTTTTCCACAACCAAACCCTTCCCCTGCAGTTGAGCTCTGATGGAATGCCTGGCATTTGTCCTGCCATTTGTATTCATGTCAATTATTTTAAATATTCCATTGGATTTAGTAACACATGTACACAGCAAGTGATGAGGCCACATGCTTACCATCCAACAGTTTAGTAAATTAATCTTCATTTCTTATCCAGGCGTTGCAAAACATTTTAAGTCCCCTTTTTACAAAAGAAGTGCAGTGTTTGCCAGCAAGCAAGCAACTAATAAGAATGGGTATTTTCTGTAATACATGTGTTTTATTTTCTTTTTCCAAAATGAAGAAAGAAATCTAATGTTACATGTTGTGTGCAGTTGATTCAATCCCATTCTGGTTTAAAGAGAAATCTTTAATTTCTGAAGCATTGTCTTTGCGCATAATCTGAACACCTGACCTGCATAATCCATGAAATATTTTTTTCTGTAACCTGCATTGAATTCTAATGTGTTTTGTTACATAAGATCTTATTCAAATTCTGCAAAGACAGACTTTGGAGAAATTCAAAGGCCATATTTGAATTGTTATGATGCTCTGTTCTTCCAGACAGCAAATGAGGTTAGAAAACCAGAAATGATTAAAACTTTCTTATTCCATTCATTTTGCACTTAACTTTTCATGCATAAAGAAAATAATAAGCTTGCATGCCATAACACTTCAATGGATTCTGCTGCTTGCATTCTCATAATTCTTATATTTTCAGTAATCCTTTCATTTTGGTCCTTAACACCGGGAAAGACCATCCCTCTCTTAAATCTCATTACCTTACCTCTGATATCAACTTTCAGAAAAGCTAATCATATATTATCCCCCACCTATTCAAGTGCAGAATTCACCAGTGTAACTTTGCAAAATGTTGCAGAATTTGAATGAAGCACGAGGCAGAATTTTAAACATCTGTAATTAATTGAAGCACATTGAAACAAACCTTCTAAATTCTAATCTCTACTTTACAATTCCATTTCAATGTGAATGGAATCCTTGTGAGAGTAGTTAGGTCAGTGGTACCATGTCTGAAAGATATTGGATTGTTTTCTCCTTTGAAAGTGTTAAAGGAATCCTTGAACATGAGAATTCATATTTCATGGTCATAGTGAAATCATTGTTTATTTCAAGAACAGTCATCTGGAAACATCCAGTAATCTCAAAGCAAAACATTACAGGTGCTATAAGTCTGAAGTAGAAACAGGAAATGCAAGTGATACTTGCATTGGTAGGCAAGCAGCAGCTATGAAGAGTGAAATAGAAAAACATCAAATGATGGTGTGATTTTGCTTCACAAATCAAACAGAATTGACCTAGGCTAACTGAGCAGAGACAGCAAATTGATTGGGATTCACTAAAGGCTTCTGTTTAGTGTAATGAACTCAGTTAAAAAGGAGCATTTTAGCTGGGAACTGGATATCCTGATGTGAGAAGTTGCACAAAAGTATTGCTGAACTGAGGAGATTTCAAGATGATAGAATTTAAGATGATCTGGCACTTTGCTTGTTAATCTGGATTTTTAAATATATTATGGTTCATGATCAAAAGAAAACATTAAAAGTGATTCAATGAATTATAAGTCATAGAGTCACAGAGCACAACTGCACATAAACAGGCCTTTCATACTATCTAATCCATGCTGAACTCTTACTGGTCCAAGTCCCATCAACCTGCACACAGATCATGCCCCTCCCATCTGTGTACTTATTCCAATTTCCCTTAAATGTTGAAATCAACCTGCATCCACCATCTCTGCTGGCAGCTCATTCCATACTCCCACCATCCTCTGAGTGAAGTAGTTCCCTCT
Organism: Hemitrygon akajei; assembly: GCF_048418815.1. Classification (NCBI taxonomy): domain Eukaryota; kingdom Metazoa; phylum Chordata; class Chondrichthyes; order Myliobatiformes; family Dasyatidae; genus Hemitrygon; species Hemitrygon akajei. Next base: position 61,170,155 of record NC_133133.1, read on the forward strand.
TATGTTCCCCTTAAATATTTCATCTTCCACATTAAACCCATGACTTCTAATTCTCATCTCATCCAACTTCAGTGAAAAAAGCTTGCTTGCATTTTCCTTGTCTATACCCCTCATAATTCTGTATACCTCTATCAAATATCCACTCATTCTGATACGCTCCAAGGAATACCATGCTAACCTATTCCAACTTTCCCTATAACTCAGATCCTCAAGCCCTGATAACATCATTGTAGATGCTCCCTATACTTCTTCAATTTTATTGATACAAGCCATGAAGCTAATGCACATTTTGTCCTATAAAAATGTGGTAATAAGCTGAGAATGGCAATGAAAGGATCCAAAAAAAAATTGCAATTGATAAATTGGCTTTAGTAGACCTTTCAGAAGTAAGAATTTACTTATGCAGCAGAAACTTCTAAGTGTGACAATTTGTAATGGAAAATTAAAATACTGAGCGTATTTTTTGACTGGCTGATCACTGTATAACTTTCTATCAATGGACCTAAACCTATAAACGTAATCTGGAGTCCCAGACATCACTTTAGTTAACATATCAAGCTAAGAAAGAAAAGGAATACTGAACATCCCGGAGCAAAATGTTTAAGAAATGTATAACAAACATTGGAATACTTACAGTAGACATGGTTGAAGCAAACATTACATAAATCTAATTTTCTTCAAGTCTCTAGCAATTTACTTTCCTGCAATTTTTCAGGATCTTAAGCATCACATATAGACTTTACAAAGCAGAATGTGCCTCAAAATAGAAGTGCATGATTTGGAAACGTTGCACAGTTTATCAAAGCGTATGCCTTTCCTGTACTCTCCATTATTGTGTCCAGCTGCATTTGGAATAACTTTATTTCTTAAGCTGTTCTTAGGTTACTTTATTATGATTTGGACCAAACTATCCAAAATTACAGTAAACCATTCAAAAGGAAGTCAGAGAAATACCTGGGGGTAGAAAATGGAGAAGAAACCAATAAACAGAGACTGATTGCAAAGAACTGAAACATCTTCAAAGGGCCTTATCCTCATATCTTTCTATAATTTAGATAGTTGCTTCAAAAAGTTATAATGATAAGTTAAGCCAGTTAGAAGAGTGGGCTGAAAGATGGCAGATGGAGTTTAATGTTGATAAGTGTGAGGTGCTACATTTTGATAGGAATAATCAAAATAGGACATTCATGGTAAATGGTAGGGCAATGAAGAATGCAATAGAACAGAGTGATCTAGAAGTAATGATGCATAGTTCCCTGAAGGTGGAATTTCATGTGGATAGAGTGGTGAAGAAAGCTTTTGGTATGCTGGCCTTTATAAATCAAAGCATTGAGTATAGGAGTTGGGATGTAATGTTAAAATTGCACAAGGCATTGGTAAGGCCGAATTTGGAGTATTGTGTACAGTTCTGGTCACCGAATTATAGGAAAGATGTCAACAAAATAAAGAGAGTACAGAAAAGATTTACTAGAATTTTACCTGGGTTTCAGCACCTAAGTTATAGAGAAAGGTTGAACAAGTTAGGTCTTTATTCTTTGGAGCGTAGAAGGTTGACGGGGGACTTTTAGAGGTAATTAAAATTATGAGGGGGATAGATAGAGTTGACGTGGATAGGCTTTTTCCATTGAGAGTAGGGGAGACTCAAACAAGAGGACATGTGGAAGCACTGGAAAGGGTACAGAGGAGATTTACCAAGATGCTGCCTGGTTTAGAGAGGATTCTTTTTGATCAGAGATTAAGGGAGCTAGGGCTTTACCTCTGGAGAGAAGGAAGATGAGAGGAGACATGATAGAGGTGTACAAGTTATTAAGAGGAATAGATAGAGTGAATAGCCAGCGCCTCTTCCCTAGGGCACCACTGCTCAATACAAGAGGACTTGGCTTTAAGGTAAGGGGAGGAAAGTTCAAGGGGGATATTAGAGGAAGGTTTTTTTACTCAGAGAGTGGTTGATGCGTGGAATGCACTGCCCAAGTCAATAGTGGAGGCAGATACACCAGTGAAATTTAAGAGACTACTAGACAGGTATATGGAGGAATTTAAGGTGGAGGGTTATATGGGAGGCAGGGTTTAAGGGTCAGTGCAACATTGTGGGCTGAATGGCCTGTACTTTGCTGTATTGTTCTATATTCTATATTGTTCAAACCTCTCTCCGCCCAGCTTAGTCTGGAACCTTCACCCAATTCCACCATCCAGATTAGTTGACACAACATTCCTGAGGTGAACATCATAGCCCATTATCTTTAGCCTGAAATCCAAAACTGCTATAGTAGGCCACACTGCTTCTACAGAAAGCAAGTAAATGAAATACACTACAGCATTAGCAGTAAAAATATTAAACAGAGCATTACATTCTCCCCACATGTCCCCATGACTTTGAAATTTAGCAAACAATTAGTAATCACATAGTATTCAAATGAATTTTGTGATTTCAGGACCCTCAACCCATTTGTAAATGGCAGTAACATTTCTTACTGTGGAGATAGATGAAACACTCTGTTTCCCTCGTGCATCATATGCCGGCATATCTGGGTGTTTCCTGACTCTCTGAGATCTTCTTATCTCATCTTCAGCCTCAGGTAATCCCTGGGACCTTTCCTATCAACTTAGGGATGTATCCCCCTGTCCATTAAACGTGCCTTCTGGCAACTCAGGTCCCCTTGTCACCTGTCTGAGCTCAGCATCATCTTCAATTACATTGGAGCCCAGTTTCTCGTCACCGTCTGGCATCGTGTCCTCCTGTCCACTGCTAGTTCCCCCACTATATCTGAGTCAGGGTTTGGAGATTCAGGAATCTCTTCAGCAATTCTTGGGGATTCTGCATGAGGTAGAATATACCACACCCCCATTTCCTCGTCCTCTCAGTCTGTAGAGTATTCAGTGGTTGGGTCTGTTTCAGATCTTTCTGCTGATTGTCTTTCTGTTCTCCTTCTGTTCAATCTTGGAGTTGTGTCCTCAAAAGTACAGAGCAGATCTTTGTATTTGTGCTGCTGCTGTTTGTGGGATACCTTTCTGTGGATGGATGCTCGTCTCTGGTCCAGATCCCTGCCTTTTCAGTCCACCAGGTAGTGGTTGTACTGTTTTACACCCCAAACCAGTCTCAACGCCTCTCTGTCAGTCTGTGCATTATTTTACTCTGCAGCGCTCAGGGAACATGACGCAAAGGTTATGGGGTGATCACATCCATCATTCACATTTGACATACCATTTGCTGGAACCGCTGCTGTTACCCATGGGCTCCAGTCAACCTTGAAAATAATTATTCCGTCTCCAGCCAATTGAGCTCACTTGAATCTTTATCATAGGTTGTACAAGGAACTGGAAAGGCTTTGTAACACTGGGATATGGCATTCTCACTTAACACTATTTTTCCCTTGATATGTTTGAGTTTTCCAATGCCATCCTTGAACACTGCAGTGGCATCAACCAGTAGCTTTCTTAATTCATTTTCAGTTGACTCTATGGCAGAGTACATGGCATGCAAATGGTGGATTTGTCTCCAGTCATGTTGAAGTTATCTCAGCCATTCAGATCCCCACAATGCTGGCCCTCCTGTGTTTACCACTTGCAAGCCCAATGTGGCTTGTTGGTTGTTGCATGTCACTGTTACAAATGTCAGTCCACTGAAGATATCTTTTCTCCAGAATGAGTTCTTACTTGGATATCGCAGGACTTAGTTCAGTTTAAAATGCAATTGAAAATCATTTTGTGAAATGACTGAAACAGCCAAGCCAATGTCCAATTCCATTTTAATTAATTTGCAATTCATTTCTGCTGTAAGTCCTATTGCTCGTCTCTTGTTACCTTTCACATTGTAAATCTCTAGGCTACTCAGTCCATTATCACTCTCATCATTATCAGATCTTTCATCAACAGCATGCAGATTATGCTCTTTTTGAAACTGCATGTTGACTTTTTATCTTTTTCTCTTCCCTCTGCAGTCTACTTCTTTTTTGTCTGCCGGATATACTTTGTTGCATTTTCTGCAAGTTTCAACTTTTAGCCTGCAATAGTCTGGTGTGTGTGAGCCATTGCCACAATAATAACACAATTTGATTGGTCAGGCTGGTTTCTGCTCAGACTCTGTAATTTTGTTCACATTCACTTTCATTCCTGACTGAAACTCAATTGTCTCTCTCCTGCTCCATTTGATATAGTGATTTCAACTGCTCTTTTAAATATGACTTTTTGAAATGCCTTTCCATTACCCTTTTAATGATTTAACTATAAGAAGGGAAAACACAGCCATTAATTTGTACACAGCAATATTGCATACTCTGTGACCTTATAATGACCAAGCAATCTGCTACTGGGTTGTTGATTGACGGGTGAGCATCATTCCGACACGTGGAGATAACTTCTCAGCTCCTCTTTAAATTAGGATCACATGTCGTTGTGTTACTTATATTTAAATGTACTATGGCTTAACAGTGAAGAATCATCTTCTGGAAGAATTAGAGAACTTTATTTAAAGTAAAGAGGAAGGTCATGTTTGACAAATCTTATTGAATTTTTTGAAGAGGTTACAAGGAAAGTTGACGAGGGTAAAGCAGTGGATGTTGTCTATATGGACTTCAGTAAGGCATTTGACAAGGTTCCGCATGGAAGATTAGTTAGGAAGGTTCAATCGTTGGGTATTAATATTGAAGTAGTAAAGTGGATTCAACAGTGGCTGGATGGGAGATGCCAGAGTGTAGTGGTGGGTAACTGTTTGTCAGGTTGGAGGCCGGTGACTAGTGTTGTGCCTCAGGGATCTGTACTGGGTCCAATGTTGTTTGTCATATACATTAATGATCTGGATGATGTGGTGGTAAATTGGATTAGTAAGTATGCAGATGATACTAAGGAAGGTGGCGTTGTGGATAATGAAGTAGGTTTTCAAAGCTTGCAGAGAGATTTAGACCAGTTAGAAGAGTGGACTGAGCGATGGCAGATGGAGTTTAATGCTGGTAAGTGTGAGGTGCTACATTTTGGTAGGAATAATCCAAATAGGACATACATGGTAAATGGTAGGGCATTGAAGAATGCAGTAGAACAGAGTGACCTAGGAATAATGGTGCATAGTTCCCTGAAGGTGAATCTCATGTGGATAGGGTGGTGAAGAAAGCTTTTAGTATGTTGGCCTTTATAAATCAGAGCATTGGGTATAGGAGTTGGGATGTAATGTTAAAATTGTACAAGGCATTGGTAAGGCCGAATTTGGAGTATTATGTACCGTTCTGGTCACTGAATTATAGGAAAGATGTCAAAAAAATAGAGAGAGTCGAGAGAAGATTTACTAAAATGTTACCTGGGTTTCAGCACCTAAATTACAGGGAAAGATTGAGCATGTTAGTTCTTTATTCTTTGGAGTGTAGAAGGTTGACGGGGGACTTTTAGAGGTAATTAAAATTATGAGGGGGATAGATAGAGTTGACGTGGATAGGCTTTTTCCATTGAGAGTAGGGGAGACTCAAACAAGAGGACATGAGTTGAGAGTTAGGGGGCAAAAGTTTAAGGATAACACAAGGGGAAATTTCTTTACTCAGAGAGTGGTAGCTGTGTGGAATGAGCTTCCAGTAGAAGTGGTAGAAGCAGGTTCAGTATTGTCATTTAAAGTAAAATTGGATAGGTATATGGACAGGAAGGGAATGGAGGGTTATGGGCTGAGTGCAGGTCAGTGGGACTAGGTGAGAGTAAGCGTTCAGCACAGACTAGAAGGGCTGAGATGGCCTATTCCCATGCTGTTGTTATTATATAGTTATAATTACTGGCTGTCTTAGAACACTACAGCATTATCAGTAAGCAAGTAGATAGATAGATAGATAGATAGATACTTTATTCATCCCCATGGGGAAATTCAACTTTTTTCCAATGTCCCATACACTTGTAGCAAAACTAATTACATACAATACTTAACTCAGTAAAAAAAAATATGATATGCATCTAAATCACTATCTCAAAAAGCATTAATAATAGCTTTTAAAAAGTTCTTAAGTCCTGGTGGTAGAATTGTAAAGCCTAATGGCATTGGGGAGTATTGACCTCTTCATCCTGTCTAAGGAGCAGGATATTATTTGCTTGTAATATACCCAGTGAGAATTTTACGCTATTCCAGAGAAATTTGGGAATCTGCTTGAAGAAATACAAACACTAGAATTGCCCTTTTGTACTCTCTCTGTCTCTGTCTGTCTGTCTCTCTGTGTATCTGTCTGTCTATCTCTCTCTGTCTCTGTCTGTCTGTCTGTCTGTCTCTCTCTCTCTCTCTCTCTCTCTCTGTCTCTGTCTCTGTCTCTGTCTGTCTGTCTGTCTCTCTCTCTGTCTCTGTCTGTCTCTCTCTCTTTCTGTCTTTGTCTCTCTGTCTGTCTGTCTCTCTCTCTCTCTCTCTCTGTCTCTGTCTCTGTCTGTGTCTGTCTGTCTGTCTGTCTCTCTCTCTCTCTCTCTTTCTCTCTCTCTCTGTCTCTCTCTCTGTAATATGTCAAGATACAAAGATTCTTCAAGGCTTGTGGGCTTACCAGACTTTGCGACCTGCTTATGGCACAGGTGTGACTTCTGCTCACGGCTTAAAGGCTAAAAATTACAATAGCCATTAATTTTTTCATCTCTTACCATTCTAGGTAGCATTAACAGACAAGACAATTCCATGTCTCTCACATTGAAGTGTATTACTACATTTAGAAGGTGACAAGCAACAACCTGGCACTCAATGTCAGTAAGAAGAAAGAGCTGATTGTGGACTTCAGGAAGGTTAAGACAAAAGAACATATCCCTCATAGAGGGATCAGAAGTGGAGATAGTGAGCAGTTTCAAGTTCCTGGGTGTCAAGATCTCTGAGGATCTAACCTAGTCCCAACATATCAATGCAGTTAAAAAGAAGGCAAGACAACGGCTATACTTTATTAGGAGTTTGAAGAGATTTGACATGTCGACAAATTCACTCAAAAATTTCTATAGTTGTACCATGGAGAGCAGTCTGACAGGTTGCATCACTGTCTGCTATGGAGAGGCTACTGCGTTGGACCAAAAGAAGCTGCAAAAGGTTATAGATTTAGTCAGCTCCATCTTAGGTACTAGCCTACAAAGTACCCAGGACATCTTTAGGGAGCGGTGTCTCAGAAAGGCAGGGTCCATTATTAAGGACCTCCAGCACCTAGGGTATGCTCTTTTCTCACTGTTACCATCAGGTAGGAGACACAGAAGCCTGAAGGCACACACTCAGTGATTCAGGAACAGCTTCTTCCCCTCTGCCATCCGATTCCTAAATGAACATTGAATCTTTGGACTCTACCTCTCTTTTTTATTTATATGCAGTATTTGTTTTGAATGTCTTTAAAATTTTATTCAATATATGTAATTGTTTTACTTGTTTATTTATTAATAATATTATTATTTTCCCTTTCTGCTAGATTATGTATTGCATTGAACTGCTGCTGCTAAGTTAACAAATTCCATGTCACATGCCGATGATAATAAACCTGGTTCTGATTCTGATTCTGAGTCCAAGGAAAATAAATTATTTGTCTTTTCTGTCGTTTGCAGCTGCTGGCAGTGTGGGAAGATGGTTATGTGAGTAAAAAGAGCTTTACCATAGAACAGCGAATGATTGACTGTCAATATGAGCTTAACAACACTCCATACCAGAATCAAAAGAGATTTCACTCTTTAACAACATAATAGCTTGAGACAGTAATCTAAAAAAGTATGACAACTTCCTATCCCCCAAGGAGCTTCCAGTGTTTTGTCATACACTCATTGGCCAATTTATTAGATACCTCCTATAAAGTGGCCACTGAGGATATTTTTGTATGTCCGTGGTCTTCTACTGCTGTAGCCCATCCAATTCAGGGTCTGATGAGTTGTGTGTTCAGAGAAGCTCTTCTGCACACCACTGTTGTAATGTGTGGTTATTAGGGTTACAGTCAGTTCTTGTCAGCTTGCACCAGTCTGTCCATTCTCTTCTGACCTTTCTCATCAACAAGAACTGCCACTCACTGGATTTATTTTATTTTGTTTTTGGCATCATTCTCTGTAAACTCTAGAAACTTGTGTGTAAAATCCCAGGTGATACTTAATCCACCCCTTCTGGCACTAACAGTTATCCCACAGTCAAAGTCACTTAGATCACACTTCTTCCCCATTCTGATGTTGGGTCTGAACAGTAACTGAACCTCTTGAACAAGTGTACATGCTTTTAACAGATGATTGGCTGATCAGTAATTTGCATAAATAAGCAGTTATAAAGGTGTACCTAATAAAGTGGCCACTGAGTATATCTCCACTGGTCCAATGCTGGCTCAGATATTACTGAAACATAAATTCTTGATGCTTCTCAAGTCTCTGAAAATGAGTCATGCAATCTGATAATGAAAACCACAGAATCAATTGAAATATAATGAAAACTGCCATTGTTCCCCAGAATAAAAGACTTTGATGGCTTCAGTGTTTCAATGTCACTTCCCATTTCCCCCTCACACTTCTTCATGCATCAGAAAGAGAAAGACAAAGGTAGAGCAAAAAGAGGAGGAAAATAATGAATAAGGTAAGTGTTGACAGTAAGAGACACTCTGGATTCTCATAAGTCACCAGTTAATTGAATTTTAATTCTGTAATGTTTTGTAACTTCAAGACATTAAGCTAATTCAAAGGAAAACAAAAGAGATAAGAAATGCAAGTCTTAGTTCATATTTGCTTTTAACGAGGCCCATACACATCACGTGGTGGTGTCATGATATACCAGTACACTTAATTTTACATATAAACTGGCATGAACTATTTAAATAAACAAGATGTTTAATTAAACAAATACTTACAATATTACTCAAGTACTACTGAAGTATTAAATACACAACACTCCTCCCTGCTTAGCTATAAACTCCAGCTCAATATAGAAAGCAACTACCGTAGATTCCGGATTTTAAGCCGCTACTTTTTTCCCACATTTTGAACAGCTTTGAACTTTGCGGCCTATAATCCAGAGCAGCTAATACATGGTTTTTTTTCATGCCGCCTCGTAAACATTTTGCCTCATAACAGTAGACCAATAAAATTGATGAGTAGTTCACAAATCAAGCGCACTTTCACAATTAAATTATTGTAAATCAGTCATTTGTACTCACCCTCATCAACATGGAAAACACTCGAAGCATTGTGCAGTTACTTACCATTACTTAGTTTATAATATTTTCGCTTAGTAATTCATTTTCTAGTTAAAGTTAGAAGAGTTTTAACTATATTTGTTTTCTGTACTGCATCGCGGGATGCTATGACGTCACACCCGGTTTTGCGGTGTCTTGTGGGAAAATGCCGGTTTGCGATGAAACGGGACGGAGGGAGGGAGCGCATTACGCGAGTGGCTTTGGATTTGAGCGAACGCTGCTTTTAAGTTAAAGGTGATCAATAACTTTTCCTGGTAGGCTGCAATATATATATTTTTTACCAGTCGTTAGGAGATATTGGAATGTTGTTCAGTAAAGAAGTATACGCAACGTATATTTAAAAGTAGCCGCGTACGGGCACGGTTCGAAAAAAAGCATTTGCAATATGTATTTGTTTTTGTTACCGTATGGATTTAATTAAAAGTTTAAAAAATCCTCACATGTAATATCTTTCTGTGTAAATATCTCATATTACAACGTGGGACACCTGCGGCCGAAAATCCGGTTAGGCCTAAAATCCGGTGCGGCCTAAAATCCGGTGCGGCCTTTACAATTAAAAAATTGATTTTATTTCTAAAATTAGAGCCAGCGGCTTTTAATCAGGTGCGCTCTGTAGTCCGGAATCTATGGTAAACTATATATGTAGTACACTACATAGTACATCTATTACACAGATATCCACAGTGTAGTAAATTTTAAATTGTCCAATTCAAGCATAAACATGTAATCGCTGTGGATGATTTCTTATACTTGTGGAATAATGTCAAGGGAGGTCACTCTGCTTGGCAGATGAGACTTTAGGCTATTAAAATAATCTCAGGTTTGGTGCCTCCTCAGTGATGATTGTAGGACCTGCCTTTGAGACTGCAGGAAGTGTGTCTGAAAGCTTTGAACATCTTTCTTCTCCTTTTCTACTTGTCTTTATTTTTCTTCTAGTTTCTTGTGAGTATCTCTGAGTTTAAAAATTATGTCCCATTTATCCTCTTCCATTTCAATGGCACTGATGTCATCCTTCTCTTTGTTTTCCTTTTTCTTCCTTCTAATTTGTGCATCTTGATCTTGTGAAGGTGCATTGAGTTCGCTAAAGTATTCTTTAATTTATCCTTCTATTACTTCCTTCATTATCTGATTTTTCCTCTTGGTTTCCACATTCACAACATCATTTGACATGTCCTCTGTTTTCGTAACTCCTTTGCCTGCTTTCTTTTTGGCCACCCATTCATCCAGGTGGGCTTCGGTCTTAGCATCTACTTTTACAAGCAGCTCTTTGTTTCCCACTTGAAGTTCGTGCAATAACCTTAATGCACACACAGTAGATTCCAGTTCTTTATACTCACAAAAGCTGAATGCTTGCAACTTACCTGAAGCTCCTTGAATTATCTTTCAAATTAAAAACAAGCTACATTTTGCAAGTAACTGCATGATTAACATATAAGAAGCTTTCTCAGACATGTTGCCTATAAAAATGGTGTAATCGGACCATTGTTTTCATCACTTTCACAATTCCTCTGAGCAGTATGGTCCTTCCTTGATCAAATAGGTTTTCCAACCAGAGGCACAGATCCTGATGCCAACACTTGTTTTCCCTCTGCTGGGCAATGGTTCATGGTGTACAGCATGCAGACAGTCCCCTTTTTAATTTGCTTTCAATTGGCTCTGTTACAGGGAATGTGGTATGCAAATGGTGAATGGATTTCCAATTACATTGAAGTTGGCTCAGTGATTCACACCTCCATAATGCTACCCCTCCTGTTCTCTTAGCATATACAGGCCCCACATGGCTTATTGGTTGCTGTATTTCACCATTACAAATGTCATTCCCACAGGGATTTTTTTTTCTCCAGTATAAGTTGTTGATTGGATATCTGCAGGTTTCAGGATCTCTAAAATACCATTCCAATTCATTTTGTGGAATGACTGAAACAAATGTATCAGTGTCTAATTCCATTTTAATTAACTTTCCATTCACTTTTGGTGGAAGCCATATTGCTTCTCTCTTGTTAGTTTTCAGATTGTAAGGCTAAAGGCTACTTAGTCCTGTGTCATTCTCATCATCAGAATTTTCATTAAAAGCATACAGTTTAGTACGCTATTTGAAACTATAAATTGACCTTTTAATTTTTATTTCTAACCTATGCAGTCCATTTAGTTTTGTCTGTCCAAGGTGCTTTTTGTAAGTGTCCTAATTTTACGTTTAAATCTGCATTGGTTTGGTGTATGTGAGCTCTTGCAAAACAATAACACAATTTGTTCAGCTGGGCAGGACTCTGTCCAGATGTTGTAATTTTGCTCACACTCACTTTCATTCCTGACTGCAAGTTTGTCTGCTTTTTTCATTCAACTGCTTTTTGAAATGTAAGTTATGCTTCCGTTAGATGCCATTTTGTAAGATTCCACAAACTAATTGATCTCTCAGTGCATCAAGGTCATCATTGAACTGACAGTGCTCAGATAATCTCTTCAATCCAGCCATATGCAGAACACTGAAATTGAGTCACTTTAAATTGGACTCTGCTTATGAATCCTGCAATCAACAATGGTTTCAACTCTAAATGTTCCTGCGTTACTTCTATGGCATCAGCAAATCTCATTTCTTCTGGTTTGGTTGGAGCAGTCCAACTCCTATGCATACTGTAAGCCTTTAAATCTCAGCAAAAAAAGTGTTTGTTTCTCGTTAGCTGTTCCATTTGCTTTAAGGTTTTAAAGGTACATTTAATGTCTTCAACCTGAGCCTGAGTTTCCAGAGGGTTCCTGTGCTGTGGAAGACATCCTGCCTCGTTCCTGTACCACAGACGCTGTGCCCCAGTGGCTCCAATGACCACAGACCAGTGGCATTGACCTCCCACATCATGAAGACCCTGGAGAGACTTGTTCTAGAGCAGCTCCGGCCTATGGTTAGGCCACACTTAGACCCCCTCCAGTTTGTCTATCAGCCCCAAGTTGAGGATGCCAACGTCTACCTGCTGAACCATGTCTATGCCCACCTGGACGAGCCGGCGAACACTGTGAGGGTCATGTTTTTTTACTTCTCCAGTGCGTTCAACACCATCCACCCTGCTCTGATGGGTGAGAAGCTGACAGTGATGCAGGTGGATGCTTCCCTGGTGTCATGGATTATTGATTACCTGACTGGTAGACCACAGTACTTGCGCTTGCAACACTCTGTGTCAGACAGAGTAGTCAGCAGCACTGGGGCTCCACAGGGGTCTGTCCTGTCTCCCTTTCTCTTCACCACCTACACCTCGAACTTCAACTACTGCACAGAGTTTTTCCATCTTCAGAAGTTTTCTGATGACTCTGCCATAGTTGGATGCATCAGCAAGGGAGATGAGGCTGAGTACAGGGCTACAGTGGGAAACATTGTCACATGGTGTGAGCAGAATCATCTGCAGCTTAATGTGAAAAAGACTAAGGAGCTGGTGGTGGACCTGAGGAGGGCAAAGGCACCGGTGACCCCTGTTTCCATCCAAGGGGTCAGTGTGGACATGGTGGAGGATTACAAATACATGGGGATACGAATTAACAATAAACTGGACTGGTCAGAGAACACTGAGGCTGTCTACAAGAAGGGTCAGAGCTGTCTCTATTTCCTGAGGAGACTGAGGTCCTTTAACATCTGCCGGACGATGCTGAGGATGCTCTATGAGGCTGTGGTGGCTAGTGCTATCATGTTTGCTGTTGTGTGCTGGGGCAGCAGGCTGAGGGTAGCAGACACCAACAGAATCAACAAACTCATTTGTAAGGCCAGTGATGTTGTGGGGGTGGAACTGGACTCTCTGATGGTGGTGTCTGAAAAGAGGATGCTGTCCAAGTTGCATGCCATTTTGGACAATGACTCCCATCCACTCCATAATGTACTGGTTAGGCACAGGAGTACATTCAGCCAGAGACTCATTCCACCGAGATGTAAACTGAGCATCATAGGAAGTCATTCCTGCCTGTGGCCATCAAATTTTACAACTCCTCCCTCAGAGTGTCAGACACCCTGAGCCAATAGGCTGGTCCTAGACTTATTTCCACTTGCATGATTAACTTATTATTATTTAATTATTTATGGTTTTATATGGCTATATTTCTTCACTATTCTTGGTTGGCATGGCTGTAACGAAACCCAGTTTCCCTCAGGATCAATAAAGTATTTCTGTCTGGCTGTCAGAAAAATGTGTATGATATACATCCTGAAATGCTTTTCCTTCACAACCATTTACGAAAACAGAGGAGTGCCCCCAAAGAATGAATGACAGTTAAATGTTAGAACCCCAAAGCCCCCCAGCTCCCCACCCCATGCGTAAGCACCAACAAAGAAACAATCCCCTTCCCCAACCAGCAAAAAAAATGCATCGACACCCACAACCAGCCATTCAAGCGTGCAGCAAAGACACAGATATGCAGTACCCCAAAGACTACTTGTTCACCTGGTACTCGACATACTGCAGGCTCTCACTCTCCCTAACAAGGGAGATAGAGGAGTCTCCGTTTCACAGTGTGAGGCGAGTGCGTAGAATGGGCCACCGGCAATGGTGGTGGAGGCAGATATGGTAGGATCTTTTAATAGACTCCTGGATAGGTGCATGGAGCTTAGAAAAATAGAGGGCTATGGGTAACCCTAGATAATTTGTAAAGTAAGTACCGTAGATTCCGGATTTTAAGCCGCTACTTTTTTCCCACATTTTGAACTGCTTTGAACTTTGCAGCCTTTAATACGGAGCGGCTAATGCATTATTTTTTTTCATGCCGCCTCGTAAACATTTTGCCTCGTAACAGTAGACCAATAAAATTGATGAGTAGTTCACAGAGGTCCAATGAAATTGTACGATAAATCAAGTGCACTTTCACAATTAAATTATTGTAAATCAGTCATTTGTACTCACCCTCATCAACATGGAAAACACTCGAAGAAAAGCATTGTGCTGCCTTTATGGCAGTTATTTAGTTTATAATATTTTCGCTTAGTAATTCATTTTCTAGTTAAAGTTAGAAGAGTTTTAACTATATTTGTTTTCTGTACTACATCGCGGGATGCTATGACGTCACACCCGGTTTCGCCACGTCTTGTGGGATACCAGTTTGCGATAAACGGAAAGGATGGGGGGAGCCGGCGGAGCCAAAACGCTGCTTTTAAGTTAAAGGCGATCAATAACTTTTCCTGGTAGGCTGCAGTATATATATTTTTTACCAGTCATTAGGAGATATTGGAATGTTGTTCAGTAAAGAAGTATACGCAATGTAAGTTTAAAAGTAGCCGCGTTACGGGCACGGTTCGGAAAAAAGCATTTGCAATATGTATTTGTTTTTGTTACCATATGGATTTAATTAAAAGTTAAAAAATCCTCACGTGTAATATCTTTCTGTGTAAATATCTCATATTTCAACTTGGGACACCTGCGGCCGAAAATCCGGTGCGGCCTAAAATCCGGTGCGGCCTTTACAAGTAAAAAATTGATTTTATTTCTAAAATTAGAGCCAGCGGCTTTTAATCAGGTGCGCTCTGTAGTCCGGAATCTACGGTACATGTTCAGCAAAGCACTGTGGGCCAAAGGGCCTATATTGTGCTGTAGGTTTTCTACGTATCTATATTTCTATAACAAACAACTCACTGACTTATGATGTTATAAGTCCATTGCATCGCTTTTTCCAAGCTCTGTACCCAAAGATTTCAGGTCTCTGGGCACACAGCCAGATATCTTCCACCTCTCATGATACATCGATTTCCTGGTTGGGACACCAACCTTCGGTCCATCCGTCTCCAGAGCCTCTAGATCCTGAAACTCCAAAGATGAGCTAATCTCTTAGGCTGCATCCTTGGCATATCGAATTACGGCCAGTTGTGAAACCCCGAGTGCAGATCCTATTCCCGCAAAGAACCAAAGTCAGCATGTATCTCCAGGTCAGTGTCTTCAAAAGAACCCTGAAATGGAAAAACAGAGATATTAAAGATGGAAATAGAGCTGTTTCTGAAGATGCAAGCAAAGGAGACACCGTTAGGCGCTGTTGTCTCCTCCTAAGCTCCTCCTCCTTTAAAATGTTGCTTAATTCACTCTGTATTCAATATCTGTTGTGTAATGGAATGCATCAATCTTTCTGATGGAGCCACCAATTTCTGCTCTTCTTTTATGATTATTATCACCTGGTCCTCATTGTTTATGAATCTAGGAACTTATCTATGTTCTGCCTTTTTTTAAAACTTGTCAGGTCTTCCATTCGGAAGAACACGTTACAATGCTTTTTAAAAAATTTTCAAGTATCTTGCTACACTTCAACAGGTAGGTCGTCATCTCTGGTTAATTTTTTAAAAAGCTTGTTACTACTGTTGGGTTTTGTAACTCCAAAATATCAAACTAGTTAAAAGGAAAACAAGACAGCTGAGTGATGAGAGTCTTGGTTCATGTGTACTTTAAGAGAGGTGTGCACATATCACATGGTAGTGTCATGACATATGCCATTCACTTACTTTTATATATAACCTGTGATCGATTATTTAAACAAACAAGATGCTTAATCTAACAGTATATTTACAGCATTACTCGAATACTGTATTACTGAAATATTAAATACATAATAAATTCAATTAAGGAGCTACTCACCTTAGAAAATATGAACCATATATTCTCCATTTTAATCAGTTTGAGCTGATAACTGACAAGTATCTTTTCCAACACACAAATACCAGGTTCCAAATAAAATTCCATATAAAATGAATGTATCCTCTGGGTCAATGGGAGCTCTTGGTAAATAACAAAAGGAATGACAAGAGTAAGCTAAGGTTGAAGGGAGGACAGGGATGGAGAGGTCCATGTTGACACTATGTGTAGTTTTTGAATCAAAAGAGATGAAGAGGAACTGGAATATCAGAAAACCATTATGACATGAATGTAGAGTTACGTTTTATATACTGTAAGTGAATGATTGCAGACTCTCCCCAGGATACAGCTTTACTTTCCTTGATTGGAGTCTATAGCATAAGTCAGTATTTGATGCTCTTGGTACAGTTGCTGAAAGATCCATCACCATATGAATGGGAGGTCAAAGTCCTGTGTCTGCAGGCCCAAGTCCGTTTCCACTGGAGTCCTGTCCAAAGGTTAAAGGACGGTGTATGCACATGTTTGGAAGAGAGGAACGATCTTGTTTTTGCTGCTGTTGTTTGTTGCTTGTTGTGTTGTTCTGCTGAGCTTTGTGGGCACCGGAAGGTGTGGCAACACCTGTGGGCTTCCCTCAGCATGCTCTCAGGTGTGTCGGTTGTTAAAACAAACAATGCATGTCACTGCATGCTTTCATGTAAACGTGACAAATAAACTTGAATCCTGAATATGCACAAATATTGTATATCGTGGTACAGCCACAATGAATTATTTACTTATAGCAGCATCCATAGCATCTAGATTCAGACAAAATATAGAAAATAAATTATACTTAAATCATACATATATAATTCATATAAGGCAGTGAGAAAAATACTATACAAAACAAGAATTTGTACAAAAATACAATTAGAAACAAACCCATGGTAGTTACTAACAGTTTCACGGAACACTGAGTCATTGAATTGTTTTACCAGTTTGTACATATCCATGGTGTATTCCCATTTTGCAACCTTTTCCATCTTGAAGACTTCATGAGGTACTGAGTGCAGAGGATTAAGCTCAGTTTCTTCATCTTGTCCGGCAAAGCATAAAGCTCCGTATCAGAAATTCAGGCCCACAGTGCATCCTGCACTGTTACGTTTCAGCCTAATTTTGAATGTAATTTGCTGACAATTAAATCTTCCTTTTAAGAATCACCTATCTAGCTTAGTTAGCACTAGCCAGCTTCAAATAGTGCTAGCTGCTTATCAAATAGTTCAGTGTGAATGAGCATTGATGCAACAACATTGGTGTTTCGAAATGCTACAATTGTGAGAATAGCAAGGGAAAGCACAATTTCTGTTCTCCATTGCACCAGTGGGGATTACTTCCTCATTACAATTTATGTGCATGCTTTTCACCTTCTTCCAGTTTCTTTGCCATTGATTTTCTTAATCACAAAGAAGATCATCAACCCATCTTCTTTGACTGACACTAAAGGCTTTGTCGATATTTTACCATTCCCTTACCTTTTTACAATTTCTTTTCAAAATATTTCTTCTTAAATATTTATCATCTTTCCTTTTAGGAGCTACTCTGCTTCAACAGAAATGAGGGGATCACAAGTACGTGGTCAATACCACAAAAATACCTAATTTATTTAAAAGGGAATAAAAAGGTTAAAGATGTGTGAAGTTTGGCAAGTAAAGGGAAATTGTAAAGCATTCTGTCATGAAAAGAAGAAAATGTGAAAGATGACAAACAAATTTCCTAATAAATTTTGAGAAAATGGAAAAGGTGTGAAATGTGTATCTTTGGTTGAGGTTTCAATGAGAGTGATAATGGGATTGGGAAATTACAGGAGGAGGAAGTATTGCAATTAGAAAGGAATACAGAAGACAGGTAGCTCTTGGGTGTAGAATTTACACTCATGCTTTGCCAAAGTAACTCTTTCATTCCAAACAGAGAGAAAAATAAACTAGTCTACATGACAGTCAACATGACATTGGAAGTAAATGAGTTTCTAGGACTTATTATTGCAAGTATTATTACCAAAAGCATGGATTAATTAATTATATCCAATCTTTAAACAGCAAAACAGAAAATAATATTAAAGGTATATACAAGAATCAGAGCAAATCAGAGTATATGGTTACATGTGATGTGGCAAACAATTTTTATGAGTTTCAATAAGACTATGAATTATAAACTAGAATAGAAGTAGCCATTTGGCGGTACTGTTAAGATCAGGGCTGATCTGCCTTTAAAATCTGGTGATTGATGGTTAGTGTAAATTCAGGTGGTCAAAGTGTGTGTTTCCACATTGTATCTCTTAATGACTCTATGCTTATGACTCTATGATTAATGCTCCCACACTCCTTTCACATCCCTTGATACCAATCTTTGTCTTGAAGTTCTATAAGACCTACCACCATGCATCTTTGGTGTGTGCGTGCGTCCTTAACTCCTGGTGGAGTCGTCGGTGCACCATCACGACAAGCTTTTTGCACCGATCCTTTTGGTGATTGCTCGTTGTACGGCGTGTCTTGGGCGTCTGAAACTTGGCGGAGCCCATCCCTCTCCAGGTTTTTGGAGCTGGCTGGACTTGAACTTGGAAGCCTTCACTCTGAAGTCCGGTGCTGATGCCACTATGCCACCAGCCAGCCTCCATCTTTGGTATGAGGAGCTCCAAAAAATTATAAGCAAATACCTGAAGTAATTTCTCTCTCTGTAAGAGAGGTTGAACAAACTTAGGCTGATTTCTGTAGAGTGTTGGAGGCAGAAGGGAAACCTGATGGAAGGTTTTGAAATTATGAGAAGCATAGATTTTATAGACTGCCAGTATCTTTTCCCCGGGTCGAAATGTGTAATACTAGAAGGCATGCATTTAAGACGAAAGGGGGAAATTTCAAAGGAAAAGTGTGGGACAAGGGAGTGATGGGTGCCTGAAATACACTGGTGGAGTGGTGGTGGAGTCAGATAAAAACAGAAGTGTTTAAGAGTCACTTAAGCATCATTAGTTTAATTACTTTGACACAACATTGTGATCCAAGTGATCTGTTTTGGTGCTCATACTGTTCTATGTTTTATGATGGAATCAGAGTTAGCCATATCCTGACCATTCCTAATTAGCTGCCATTTTTCAGGCTGGAAGTTTATCAGTCAATTGAATTTGTGTTGGAAATGGGTATTATGCTCACCAAAAGCGAGCTGCAGGGGAATGAACATTTGTGGCATGCACAGTGTTAGTTATGAAACCCAAACTGTGGAATACACTCTTTAGCTTTAGTGTGCATAAGAATGATGGTGCATTCATGACTGCAAGGTCTTTGATGCTGTTTCCCAGCAACTGTAGCAGTCCATCCCTAAATACAGCAAGACCAAGATAATATTCAGCCATTGTGTAGGAATGCCAAATAACATTTATGTCAGGCATTAACCATTTCCAAAAGGAAATCAGTAAACTGCTTTATCATTGACAAATCTCTGACCATCAACCATAGACCAGAAACTCAAGAAGAATGAGCTACATAAATAATGGGCAGTGGGGAGACATGAATATGATAATGACCTCACAAGAAACCTATGTGAAGTTTTTACATTCTTCCTGTACAAGTTTCCCCATTGGTGGTTTGGTTTTGGCCACACACAGGACCATTGTTACACCACCATCAAGAACACCTACCATGCTATTCCACGCCCTCACTTTGGGAAGTCTGTACTTCTACTCACTGAGTGTAGGCAGAGACTGAAGACTGTAGCAACAGTAGTGAAGACCAAGAAGGTATGGACAAGGAAAGTACAGGAGCGCCTACAGGACTGCTTTGTATCGGTAGACTGGAAGACTTTGAAGCTGGATGAGAATGCTGCAGTTGTTACCGACTTCTTTAAAACCTGTGTGGATGAGTGTGTGCACACAAAGACTTACTGTATATTCCAAAACCAAAAGCCGTGGAAGAAACAAGAGGTACGTCATCTGCTGAAGGCTAGGTCTGTGGCATTCAAGTCTGGTAACCCAGGACTGTACCAGAAAACCAGGTATGACTTGTGGAGGGCTATTTCAAGGATGAAGAGACAATTTCAAATGAGGTTGGAGGCAACGTCGGATGTACAACAACTCTGGCAGGGTTGCAATATATTACTTCCTACAAAGCAAAACCAAGTAGCGTGAATGGCATCAATGCTTCACAGCCAGATGAACTCGACGCCGTTGATGCCCGCTTCGAAAGGGAGAATATAACTACAGCTATGAAGATGCCTGCTGCACCTGATGACCCTGTGATCTCTGTCTCAGAGACCGATGTTAGGCTGCCTTTAAAGAGAGTGAACCCTTGCAAGGAAGAGGGTCCCGATGGAGTACCTGGTAAGGCTCTAAAAACCTGTGCCAACCAACTAGTGGGAATATTCAAGGACATTTTCAACCTCTCACTGCTATGGGTGCAAGTTTTCACTTGCTTCAAAAAGGCAACAATTATACCAGTGCCTAAGAAGAATACTGTGAACTGCCTTAATGACCATTGCCCAGTGATGAAATGCTTGGAGAGATTGGTCATGACTAGATTGAAACCCTGCCTCAGCAAGGACCTGGACCCATTGCAATTTTCCTGTCACCACAATAGGTCAATGACAATGCAATCCCAATGACTCTCTACATGGCTTTAGACTACCTGGACAGCACAAACACCTACGTCAGGATGCTGTCATTCGACTATAGCTCAGCTTTTAATACCATCGTCCCCACAATCCTGATTGAGAAGTTGCAGAACCTGGGCCTCTGTACCTCCCTCTGCAATTGGATCCCAGACTTCCTAACCAGAAGACCACAATCTGTATGGATTGGTGATAACATTTCCCCCTCACTGGTGCACCTCTGGGGTGTGTGCTTAGCCCACTGCTCTAGTCTCTATATACCCATGATTGTGTGGCTAGGCATAGCTCAAATACCATCTATAAATTTGCTAATGATACAACCATTGTTTGCAGAATCTCAGATGGTGACGAGAGGGTGTACAGGAGTAAGATATGCCGACTAGTGAAGTGGTGTCACAGTAGCAAACTTGCACTCAACGTCAGTAAGACAAGAGAGCTGATTGCGGACTTCCAGAAGGGTAAGATGAAGGAGCACATACCAATCCTCACAGAGGGATCAGAAGTGGAGAGAGTGAGCAGTTTCAAGTTCCTGGGTGTCAAGATCTCTGAGGATCTAACCTGGTTCCAACACATTGATGCAGTTATAAAGAAGGCAAGACAGTGGCTATACTTCATTATGTTATATATCCCCAGGTTTCACTTTTTCTGTGGACTGTCACTTTAAAATGCCAAGAGAATGAGACTGACTTTTAGACACTGTTGGATTTCTACTGACTACAAAAATTGCTTGGTTACTGTGGTGAGAGAGGTGGAGTTATTTGATGGACAATCGATGGTTTATGCAAGTGTGTGACCTCTTTTGAATAAGCAAGGTCAGATGATCCTCTCACAGACACATAGAGAGACATATGCTCAGAGTGAAGATGGATTCTGTCAATGAAAGACACTAATGAGTCGGTCGCTGGTTTAAACTTTCAGTAGCCTAATGGGGTGAGTTCAGATCAGATTCAGATTCAGATTCAGTTTATTGTCACTTAGAAACCACAAATGCAATGCAGTTAAAAAATGAGACAACGTTCCTCCAGAATGATATCACAAAAACACATGACAAAACAGACTACACCAGAAAATCCACATAACATTTGGCAATCCCCAATCCAGAGTCCGGAGAGGCTGCTGCATATTAATATCAGGCTACCATCTTAGCTTGTTCCCCGGAAAGGAGCTCCAATCCCATTAGACAAACAAGACCAAAAACTAAAGCTACAAGACCTGCACAAAACCACACAGTTACAACAGTGCAAACAATACCATAATTGATAAAAAAACAGACCATGGGCACAGTAAAAATAGTCCAAAGATGTTAAAAGACTGTAAGTTCAAAAGAAACCACCACACAGTTTCCACAAGTCCTCAGGGTCCCGATAGATACGTCATCCCACGCAGGCGGCAGAAGGGAATACCCCCGCTATGGACTTCCACGTTGCCGCCGAACTCAGCCTCGCAGACGCAGCACACAGTGAAAGCTCTTTTGGACCCAGCCTCGCAGACACAGCACACTCTGAAAGAGACCTGACTGCAGCGGACTCCAAGTCCGTCAAACCTCCGAGCCTCCGACCATTCCCTCCGGCACAGCTTCTCTGAGCATCATCCTCTGCCGAGCGTATTAAGACGGCCCTGCCAACGGCCATCAGCAACGCGACCCCGAGGACTGGGGGCCTGTTCTTCCCAGCAGAGATCCGGACCTCACAGCAGCAGCAGCAAAGAAGAAGGTCTTCCTGGAGATTTCCAGATGTTCCTCCGTGCTCCCAAGTCCGCTTTCAACCGATTATGATTGTGCACGGCACCACACTTCACAAATAACAGATAATCAGCTCCGGAGTGGCCACTGCAAGCTGTGTCGCACTGCCATCTTGGAAATGATCAATCCAGAGTATTGATATGTGACTCTTACAAGTTGCTGCAAATAGACAGAAGTTTGCAGAGAGGAGAGGAGAGGAAGGTTTGAAACAGAAGAAACCTAGTGACAAAGAGATCATTGTTTGGACTCTCTCTCCAAGTAGCCCATGAGGGTGAGTTTGTTTCCATTTGGATATGAAAGTGTGTTTGTCACAGAGTTAATCCACAGGAGTGGGTTCTCTGGTGAGGGTATAACCTTTGTGAATACCACGTGTGTGTTTACCCTTTGTCTCGGTGTGGTGGTTCACTGAAGAAGGCATCCCTGTGGCAAATCACTGTTGGAGTTACTTCGTATGTCGTGGAACTGGATAAGTGGCTATCACATTGTGTGTGATTGGGGTAACTGTGTGGAATCTACTGGTGTGTCGACCCTTGCCTGGGTGGTGGTTCCCTTGAAGATAGTCCCCTTTGTGATAAGCTACTGTTGATGATATTTCATGTGAGGATTTGGAGGACAATGGGTATATCGACGACACCTCTTTGTTTGGATTACAAATATCTCTCTCTCACTTCAAATTCCATGGATTGAACTGAACAGAACTTCCTTACATACCATCGTAAGACTGTAACACTTGCCACCTGAGCTTGAATAAGTTTGGGAACTTTATTTTTATACCTATATATGCATAACACGGCTAACCCTTGGTTTACCTGGTTTAAGTTACTGTATTACGTAGTTACTAATAAAATAGTGTTTGTTAACAGCAAAACCAAATCTCCAGATGTGTTCTATTGCTGCTAAAACTTTTACAGTGCTGCGTGCATGTAACAAGTGCTTTCCCCAGGGTTGTGTGTATGTAACAATTAGGAGTTTGAAGGGATTTGGCAAGTCAACAAATACACTCAAAAACTTCTATAGGTGTACCGCGGAGAGCATTCTGACAGGCTGCATCACTGTCTGATATTGGGGGGTGGGGTGCTACTGCACAGGACCAAAAGAAGCTGCAGAGGGTTGTAAACTTAGTCAGCTCCATCTTGGGTACTTGCCTATAAAATGCCCAAGAGATCTTCAAGGAGCGGTGTCTCAGAAAGGCAGCGTTCATTATTAAGGACCACCAGCACCAGGTCTTGCCCTTTTCTTACTGTTACCATCAGGTAGGAGGCACAAACTCAACAATTCAGGAACAGCTTCTTCCCCTCTGCCATCCAATTCCTAAATGGACATTGAACACTCGGACACTACTTCTATTTTTAATATATATTTCTGTACTTTTGCACGATTTTTAATCTATTCAACATATGTATACCATAATTGATTTATTTATTTATTTATTTTTATTGTTTTATTTCATTTTTTTCTTCTATGTTATGTATTGTATTGAACTGCTGCTGCTAAGTTAACAAATTTCATGACACATAAACCTGATTCTGATTCTGACATTCAAAAAATTCTAATAAGCAACTAGAGTTCTATAAATTAATCCACTGTGGAGATGAACATTAAAAGAGTTCAAGAGCATGTGAAAGCGAGTCACTCGTAGGGTTGAGGGCAATAAGGAAAGGGAGAATGGGAGAGATTCCCATCTTTACTGGGAATGGGCATGAACATGGCCATGAATGAGTCATGGGCAAGGTGTTAGAAAGTGCTATGATTCACTTTCTGATACTCTAGAGCCTTTCTATCATTTATAAAAATCAGGAGAGTGACAGATCCTTTGCTGCTATTTTCCATTGGTAATGTACACAATGCTTTAGTCATTTCACACATTGATATGTAGCTTCAGCAGTTTCCCACTCTGATTCACCATGGTGATGTAAGGGACAGGTGGCTTTCTTCTTGTGGTGAGTCTGTAACAAGAATGAAATTCTAAACTGCCAGCTAATTTCAAAACCATGAATGAAATATTTCAGAGATTATCATAGCAGGAAATGGAGGACAACACTACCTTAAAACTTCCAGTGGGACGTATTTGAACATTGTTTCCTTTGGTTTATAAATTGAAAGACAATCTGTATTTCTTTTAAAGAGCACTGACAAATGTCAAAGTAAATAATGAAGTGCAATGTTATACAGGAAGTCTCTTTCTCTTTAAGACCATACGATATAGGAGCAGAATTTGGCCATTCGGCCCATTGAGTCTGCTCTGCCATTCCATCATGACTGGTTTATTATCCCTCTCAGCCACAATCTTCCTCTTTCTCTGTGTAACCTTTGGCATCCTTATTCATCAAGAACCTATCAACCTTCACTTTAAATATACCAAATGATTTGGCCACCAGAGCTATCCATGGCAATGAGTTCCATAGATTCACCAGCCTCAGGCTAAAGAAATTCCTCATTGTCTCTCTTTTAAATAAATGTCCCTCTATTCTGATACTGCGCCCTCTGGTCCTAGACTCCCACACTTTAGGAAGCACCCTCTCCACATGCACTCTATTTAGGCCTTTTAATATTCGATTGTTTTCAATGAGAATCCCCCCATATTTTCTTCTGAGCTCCAGCAAGTGCAGGCCCATAGCTATCAAACACTCCTTACATGTTATCCTTTTTAATCCTGTAATTCATGGTTACCTCATTCTCCCTTTATAATGCTTCATCATCTTTGGGATGTATCTTTCCTATGTCTTCAGGTTTTCTCCCAAAAACTTCATGTATCGCTGTTCTGCCATCATCCTGCTAGTGTCCCCTTCCAACCAACTTTGGCCAGATCCTCTCTCATGCCTCTTTATTTCCCTTTACTCCACTATGATACTGATATATCTGAATTTATCTTCTCTCTCAAACTGCAGTGTGAGTTCTATCTATTATGATCACTGTCTCCAAAGGGTTCCTTTACCTTAATCTCCCTAATCCAATCTGATTCATCACAGAACACCCAATCCAGAATTGCCTTACTCGCCTAGTGGACTCAACCAGATGCTGCTCTAAAAAACTATCACATAGATATTCTCCAAATTCCATCTCATGGGATACAGCACCAACCTGATTTTTCCAATCTACCTGCATATTGAAATCCCCCAGGACTATCGTAACATTGCCCTTTTTACATGCTTTTCTATTTCCTATTGTAATTTATATCCCACATCCTGGCTGCTGTTTGCAGGCTTGTATATAATTCCCATCAGGGTCTTCTTACCTCTGTAGTTTTTTAACTCTATCCAAAAGGATTCTACATCTTCTGATATTATGTCACTTCGTTCTAAGTATATGACTTAATTTTTTTCCCAACAGAACCACTTACCCCCCCCTCCCCCACCTACCTGTCTCTCTTTTTGATATAACGTGTGGCCTTAGATGTTAAGCTCCCAACTCTGATCTTTTTTCAGTCTCAACTCAGTGATGGACACAACATCATACCTGCCAATTTCTAATTGCGCTATAAGATAATCTACTTTATTCCATTTACTGCAAGGATTGAAATAAGTTACTTTCAGTCCTGTATTCATCACCCTTTCCAATTTTGCTCCCACATTACACCTCAACTCATCCCACTAATTTCAATTTTGCCCTATCATCTTCCTGTCCTTCGTCACAGTCTTAATACACACCACTACATCTACATACGTGCATAAGGTCGATCTTCAGCCCTGTCACTCCAGTTCCCATCCCCCTACCAAATTAGCTTAAATCATCCCCAACAGCTCCAGCAAACCTGTTTGCAAGGATATTGCTCCTTCTCCTGTTCAGGTGTATCCCATCCTTTTTGTCCAGGTCCAAACCTTCCTGAGAAGAGATTCAGAAATACGAAACCTTGCCCCCTGCACCAGATCCTCAGCCACTCATTCATCTGTACTATCAACCTATTCTGCCTTGACCAGCATGTAGCAATGGGAATAATCTGGGGATTACAGCCTGGGAGATTCTGCTCTTCAGCCTCTTCCCTAACCCACTATACTTATTGCACATGACCTTTTCCCCTCTTATACCCTTTTCTACCTACGTCATTGGTGCCAATCTACATCATGACCTCTGGCTGTTCACCTTCTTAAGAATATTATTCAGCCGCTCTGAGAGGTCCTTGAACCTGGAACCTTAGAGGCAACACACCATCCTGATGTCTTTATTATGGTCGCAGAATCTCCTGACCATCTTGTCTCCTATCAGTAGTGCATTACCTAACTTTACTCCTCCTTACTGAGCCCCAGAGTGAGCTGCAGAGCCACTGGCCTGGCCACTGATCCGTGCCCCAGCAGTATCCAAAGGAATATATTTGTTACTGAGGGCAAACCTGCACTAATTGCTTACCCCCCTTACAGTTTTCTGATGGTCAAGTATCTGAAGCCTGCTGACTACTTCAGTAATTAGCTTATCTATGAGGCTTTCAGCCTGCCAGATGGTGCTGAGTACATCCAGCTCTAGCTCCAGTTCCTTGACCTTATCAGTCACAAGCTGAACTGGGTGTACTTCCTGAAAATGCTGGCATCAGTAAAACTGTTAGCTTCACTGGATTTTCATATCTTACAGAAGGAGCATTCTATTGCCTTAACTGCCATCATGACTACACTCGTTACCCCTTTGGCTCTGACTTATTAAGCTAATGCTTTATGATCAACTAAATCACTCCAAAAGACTCAGCACCTGTAGCCTACACCTTTTCTCACTGAATCCTTTTGAGCAAAAGCCTGACTACTCTAACACTGACCCACTCCAAAAATAGCCACCCCCACAATGGCTTCTCTCTGCTTACACCTCCTTTCCTTTTATCGGCTCAGCTGAGACTCACCTGGCAAGATCTGATATTTTCAAATGGTTTCCACTCTTCAGGATGTTGCTCCCTTACACTCTACTTCAAACAAGATTCCTTTTTAAGATTAGACTCCTACAGAGTGATGCAGGGTTAAAATAGTCCTTATGGCATATTGTGCCTGGGACAACATCAAGCATTCATTCACAATATTCCCATATTTTCCTCATGTATCCATATGAACACCTCTCCGCCTATTCCCCTTCTCATTTCCCCTGTCACTTACTACAAAGGGGGCAATTTAAAGCAACTAGTCACCGAACTAATCGCAATGTCTTTGAAAGCTGGAATGAAACCAACACGTGAAACTCCACACAGTCACAGGGAGCAAGAACAAACTCTACACAGAGAGCAACTAACACTAGGATTCCATAGAACATTACAGCACAGAAACAGGCCTTTTGGCCCTTCTTGGCTGTACCGAACCATTTTTCTGCCTAGTCCCACTGACCTGCACCCGGCCCATATCCCTCCAAACACCTCTCATCCATGTACCTGTCCAAGTTTTTCTTAAATGTTAGAAGTGAGCCCGCATTTACCACTTCATCTGGCAGCTCATTTCACACTCCCACCACTTTCTGTGTGAAGAAGCCCCCCCTAATGTTCCCTTTAAACTTTTTCCCCTTCACCCTTAACCCATGACCTCTGGTTTTTTTCTCCCCTGGCCTCAGTGGAAAAAGCCTGCTTGCATTCACTCTATCTATACCCATCATAATTTTATACACCTCTATCAAATCACCCCTCATTCGCCTATGCTCCAGGGAATAAAGTCCTAACCTATTCAGCCTTTCTCTGTAACTCAGTTTCTCAAGTCCTGGCAACATCCTTGTAAACCTTCTCTGCACTCTTTCAACCTTATTAATATCCTTCCTGTAATTAGGTGACCAAAACTGCACACAATACTCCAAATTCGGCCTCACCAATGCCTTATAAAACCTCACCATAACACTCCAACTCATACTCAATACTTTGATTTATAAAGGCCAATGTACCAAAAGCACTCTTTACTACCCTATCTACCTGTGATACCACTTTTAGGGAATTTTGTATCTGTATTCCCAGATCCCTCTGATTTGTACTCCTCAGTGTCCTACCATTTACCTTGTATGTTCTACCTTGATTTTTCCTTCCAAAGTGCAGTATCTCACACTTGTCTGTATTAAACTCCATCTGCCATTTTTCAGCCCATTTTTCCAGCTGGTACAAATCCCTCTGCAAGCTTTGAAAACCTTCTTCATTGTCTACTACACCACCAATCTTCATATCTTCA
Organism: Hemitrygon akajei; assembly: GCF_048418815.1. Lineage (NCBI taxonomy): Eukaryota > Metazoa > Chordata > Chondrichthyes > Myliobatiformes > Dasyatidae > Hemitrygon > Hemitrygon akajei. The sequence goes on from NC_133133.1 coordinate 61,198,350, forward strand.
GCAAATTTGCTGACCAAATTTAACACATTTTCATCCAGATCATTGATATAGATGACAAATAACAATGGACCCAGCACTGATCCCTGTGGCACACCACTAGGCACAGGTCTCCACTCAGAGAAGCAATCCTCCACTACCACTCTCTGACTTCTCCTATTAAGCCAATGTCTAATCTAATTTGCTACCTCACCATGTATACCTAGCGACTGAATCTTTCTAACTAACCTCCCATGTGGGACTTTGTCAAAGGCCTTGCTGAAGTCTATGTAGACAGCATCCACTGCCTTCCTTTCATCCACTTTCCTGGTAACCTCCTCGAAAAAATCTAATAGATTTGTTAAACATGTCCTACCATGCACAAATCCGTGTTGACTCTCCCTAATAATTCCCTGTCTATCTAAATACTTGTAGATTCTATCTCTTAGTACTCCTTCCAATAATTTACCTACTACCGACGTCAAACTTACCGGCCTATAATTTCCCAGATTATTTTTAGAGCCTTTTTTAAACAACGGAATAGCATGAGTTATCCTCCAATCCTCCGGCACCTCACCCATAGATACCAACATTTTAAATATACATGCCAGGGCCCCTGCAATTTCAACACTAGTCTCCTTCAAAGTCTGAGGGAATGCCCTGTCAGGTCCTGGGGATTTATCTACTCTGATTTGCCTCAAAATAGCAAGCATCTCCTCCTCTTCAATCTGTATAGGTTCCATGACCTCACTACTTGTTTGCCTTATTTCCATTGACTCCATGCCAGTTTCCTTAGTAAATACACCTTGACTGCCAAAGCTACCTCATGTCTTCTTTTAACCCTCCTGATTTCTTTCTTAAGTATTTTTTGCACTTTTTATACTCCTCAAACACCTTATTTGCTCCGTTTCCTATACATGTCATACAACTCTTTATTCTTCTTTATCAGAGTTCCAATATCCCTAGAGAACCAAGGTTCCTTATTCTTATTCACATTGCCTTTAATCCTGACAGGAACATACAAACTCTGCACTCTCAAAATTTCTCCTTTGAAGGCCTCCCACTTACCAATGACATCCTTGCCAGAGAACAGCCTGTCCCAATCCACACTTTTTAGATCCTTTCTCATTTCTTCAAATTTGGCCTTTTTCAAGTTTAGAACCTCAACCCAAGGACCAGATCTATCTTTATCCATGATCAAGTTGAAACTAATGGTGTTATGATCACTGGAACCAAAGTGTTCCCCTACACACACTTCTGTCACCTGCCCTAGCTCATTTCCTAATAGGAGATCTAATATTGCATCCTCCCTAGTTGGTACATCTATATATTGATTTAGAAAACTTTCCTGAACACATTTCACAAACACTAACCCATCTAGACCTTTAACAGTATGGGAATCCCAATCAATGTGTGGAAAATTAAAATCCCCTACAATCACAACTTTATGTTTCCTGCAGTTGTCTTCTATCTCTCTGCAAATTTGCTCCTCCAATTGTCACTGACTAATGGGTGGTCTATAATACAACCCCATTAATGTGGTCATACCTTTTCTGTTTCTCAGCTCCACCCATATGACCTCAGTGGACAACCCCTCTAATCTGTCCTGCCTGAGCACAGCTGTAACATTCTCCCTGACTAGCAATGCCACCCCCCACCCCCCCACCCTTCATCCCTCTGCCTCTATCATGTCTGAAACATCAGAACCCTGGAACATTAAGCTGCCAGTCCTGCCCCTCCTGTAGCCAAGTTTCATTAATGGCTACAACATCATAATTCCATGTGTCAATACATGCCCTCAGCTCATCAGCCTTCCCCACAATACACCTCGCGTTGAAATAGACACACCTCAGAAGATTATTACTACCACAAACAACCCTTCTATTTGTGACTTTGCATAAAACTTTAACATCATTTATTTTCACCCCCGCTCCACTATCTGCTCTGGCACTCTGGTTCCCATCCCCTTCCATATCTAGTTTAAACCTCCCCCAATAACACTAACAAACCTCCCTGCAAGGATATTGGTCCCTCTGTAGTTCAGATGTAACCTGTCTCTCTTGTACAGGTCCCACCTGCCCCAGAAGAGTCCCAAAGATCCTGAAATCTGAAACCCTGCCCCCTACACCAGTTTCTCAGCCACGTGTTCATCTGCCAGAGCATCCTACTCTTACCCTCACTGGCACGTGGCACAGGTAGCAATCCTGAGATTACCACCCTCGAGGTCCTGCTTTTTAACTTCCTACCAAGCTCTCTATACTCACTCTTCAGGACCTCCTCACTCTTTCTTCCTATGTCATTGGTACCGATGTGTACCATGACATCTGGCTGCTCACCCTCCCATTTCAGAATGCTGTGCACGCGATCAGAGACATCCCTGACCCTGGCACCTGGGAGGCAACAAACCACCTGGGAGTCTCTGTCACGACCACAGAACCTCTTGTCTGTTCCTTTCGCTATCGAGTCCCCTATCACTACCGCTCTCCTATTCTTCCCCGCTCCCTTCTGCACTGCAGAACCAGATTCAGTGCCAGAGATCCAGCTACCCACAGCTTGTCCCAGGTAAGTCATCCCCTCCAACGGTATCCAAACTGGTATCCTTGTTGTTGAAGGGAATGGCAACAGGGGAACTCTGCTCTGCCTGCCCTTTCCCCTTCCCTCACCTGACGGTAATCCAATTACCTCTGCACTGCTCCTTTGGTGTAATTGCCTCCCTGTAGCTACTATCTATAAACTCCTCATTCTCACGAATGATCCAGAGGTCATCCACCTCCTGCTCCAGATCCTTAACGCGGTTTGTTAGGAGCTGCAGCTGGATGCACTTCTTGCAGGTGCCGTTGTCAGGGACACCAGAGGTCACCCTGACTTCTCACATCCTGCAAGAGGAGCATTGCAATATCCTGCCCTGCATTCTCTCTACTCTAAACAAAACAAAACTTGCCAGAACCTACCTTCCCCTCTGCCTGTTCACGCTGAAGCCTGTTGAGCCAAAGCTGTCCCACGTTGACTCAGTCCACTTCAACGATGGCCACTGTATATTGCGGTCTTTTTTTAAAACCTTTTTTTCAAACTTTTTTTCAACCTAAGTCTATGCAACTCCGAGGAAAAAACTCTATGTTATCAGATGGATTATTTTTCAAGTACTACTAATAGGATACACCTATTGCAAAATTATGTCTATAACAGGAAATCTGGTGGATTCAAATTGAAACAGAACAATTTGGCCAGAGATTCAATTAGCAAACATTGTTTTGTTCAACTGGAACAAAAATTCATTTGGGATTGGCCTTATTTTAGATGCAACAGGTGTAAAGCTCACCAGTTTCTGTGCATTGGACCATTAACTTAGTCTATCCCAGCATGAAGCATCACTGTGGCTAAGGCTAATCTGCACTGGATCAATATGAATATATGAATGAGGATTCTGTCCTGCCCTGATTTCTTCCTAAAGAATGCAAGCTCAGGTTTTCCTGTTTTGTAGTAAGCAAAGATGATTGTGAAGAACATTTCACAGACATTGTATGCGCCACAGTCCTGAGGAGGCACTGGATTGCTTGGACGGAGTGAGAGTTTAAAAGAAGCGACGGGGCAGTCTGTACATGTTGTGTGCCGCAATCCCGAGGAGATATCAGATTGCCTGGAATGAGAGAAAGTTTAAAGGAAGTGAGCAGGAGAAATCTGCACATCTTGTGCAGCACAGTCCTGAGGAGACATTAGATTGTGCATAATTAGTAGGCAAAGACCAATATTAAGAATATAGGTTTAAGCAAAGCGGCTGTTGTGTGAGTGGCCATTGTGTGAATGGTCCAGTATTGGAGTGGGGGAGTCGAAGTTTTGGCTCACTGAGACCGGTGAGGAGAGGCGTAGGCAGATTTCTTTGTTTAATTTTTCTTTCTTTCTAACGGCACATTTAGAGCAGTGGGGATGCCATACAAGATAATGGAATGCTCCTCTTGGGAGATGTGAGAAGGCAGGCGGGGGTATGGAGGTGCAGGTCAATAGAACTAGGCAGATTATGGTTCAGCATAGATTAGATGGGCCTAAGGGTCTGATCCTTTGCTGTTGTGTTCCATGATTCTATAAGAAAATTTTTACTTATATCCCTTTCTGTAGAACAGTGACAAGATCCCATCTGTACTAATTTTACCCACAAACCAATACCAGATGGGGTTGATAAATCTCCAGGGCCTGACAACGTATTCCCTCATACCTTCTGGGAGGGTAATGCAGAAATTTCTGGCACCCTAGCAGAGATACTGTATACACAACGTACTTACCAATTGGTGAAGTGTTGGAAGATTGGAGGTTAGCTAATGATGTACCATTGGTTTAGAAAGTCTCTAAGCATAAGCCAGGAAACTATAAGCTGATATCAGAAGGGGATAGGTTATTGGAAGGTATTCTAAGGGAATGGATATGTAAGTAATTGGATAGACAGGGACTGATTAGGGATTATCAATATGGGTTTGTGCATGGTAGGTCATGCTTAACCAATCTTATTGAGTTCTTCGAGGAAGTTACAAGGAAGCATTATTAAGGCAAGGCAGTGAAGGCAAAGTTTTTGACAAGGTTCCACAGAAAAGGTTGTTCAGGAATGTTCAGTTGTTACGCCCCTGAAAAACGGGGAGAAATAAATCACGACAAAGACGTGAGGTGGTTTCCTCATTGAGAATTTACTCAAGTGAAGAAAGTACCGTGATGTCCCCTGGGTATGTGGATGGAGACAGAAGCAATTGACCTCAGGCTAGCAGATCAAGGCTACTCTGCAGATCACTGATAATACTGTTAGGGCTTAACTTTACACAATAAAGAATGAAAGAAACAATGAAATGAATTAAATACCTGTTAGTATTTTAGCCCTTTTTAACATGTGTTTTCACTGTTTTTAATCAATTTTTGAACTTAACAGATCTTTAGTGTCTTATCCTTTAACTTGTCACACACTCCACTACAAAAATAAATGTTGTCCCAACATTACACAATTTTCCCCTTTCCCTTTTTTTTACAGTCTTTCATGAACTTGGCACTGAAGACCTTCTGTGAGTTGGTACTCAAGGGTCGAGGGTCACAGTTTGATGACTGTCAACAGTCCATAATCACAGAGCCACAGTCCATGTCTGGTGACGGGCCGCTGGGACAGTCTATACGCAGTCTTTCAACAGTCTGTTAGTCTTTCATGGCAATGATCTGCATAAACAGTCTATGCATTGCCTGTGACGTTAGTCAAACATCAAGTCTGTAGGCTCACACTGGCTGGCGTCCATACATGGAGGGGGAGCTGGAAGTAGAATGGCTGTACGGGTGGCAGCCATGGGACAAGTCCTGGTGCATGGTAGAGAGGCAACATCTGAGGTGCTGGCTGGACACTGTAGCAGGAAGGGACACCAAGATGATCGTAGGTCATATGTCTCGGCGGGTGTCTCTGCTTTTGTGGCAGCTGGTAGGGCGGATCCTCAGGTTCAGTAGCAGCACTTGATGAAGAAGAGGGGTGTGAGGAATGCTCATCAGGCAGATTTCCAGCAGGTGCACTAAACTCCTCCAGCTGATTTCCTTCAGGAGGCTGCGCTGGTGGTGCAACAGGAGGTTGCATTTCAACTCTCCCTTCTGCTGGCGGGTGCCTGTGTTCAGGCTCCATCTCTGGTTCACCCAATGTCTCATTTCTTACTGCTGGCACCGTGGGGGGCCAGAGTGGCTCATAATGAAGCTCATACTCATCCTCACTGTCCTCATCCAATTCCTGAGTTTGATGTGCAGGCTGGTGTCTCTTTTTCTGTCTCCCCTGGTCATTTGGAGATATCGCTGGTTGTGTCTCAAGAGGTAAGTGATCACAGGGCATTAGCAAGTTTCTGTGCAGGACTCTGGAGCGTCCCTTACCCCTTTCTGGTCTCAGTTCATAAATTGGCAGGTCTGACCCCATTTGTCTCACTACTGTGTGGACTGTGTCCTCCCAATAGTTTTGGAGTTTACCTGGTCCTCCTCTGGGTGTCAGGACACGCTCACTGGGTTGTAGCACTAAACTCCTTACTTTTGTGTCATAGTACCTCTTATTCCTTTTGTCAGCCCTTTGAGCATTTTGGTTTACAATGGCGTATCCTTCCTCCATACCTTGTTTCCATTTGTCCACATAATTCCGCTGATCACTGGAACCTGACTCTGTGTGCAGTCCAAAGAGCATATCAACTGGCAGCCTGGGTGATCTCCCATACAGGAGGTAAAACGGTGAGTAGCCTGTCACTTCGCAGTGTGTGCAGTTAAAGGTATACACCAGTTTGTTCAGGGACTCCTTCCGGTTTGATTTCTGTGTCTCCGTCAGTGTCCTTAGTATTTGCAACAATGTCCTATTCATGCGTTCCACTCGACCATTCCCCATCGGGTGATAGGGCGTTGTTCTGGACCCAGCCACTCCGCTGAGCTTCTTTAACTGACTGAACAACTGATTCTCGAACTCTCCTCCTTGGTCGTGGTGGACGCGAGAGGAGAAGCCAAACTTCAGGGCATAGTCATTGAAGATGAGATTTGCAGTAGTTTTCCTTGACTTTGATGTGGTTGCGTATGCCTGAGCAAAACGTGTGAAGTGATCAACAACAACAAGAATGTACTCATATCCAACTTTGCATCGGTCGAGATGGAGGAAGTCAATACACACCAATTCAAATGGCTGTGTTGTGTGTTGTCACAATATTTGTCAAGGGGGCTCTGGTATCGTGGCAGGGCTTCTTCTGTTTTAGACAAGTGCAGGCTTTGGTCACGTAGTGCTCTATGTCTGATTGCATATATGGCCAGAAGAAGCAGTCACGCACTAAAGATACTGTGCGATCAGCGCCTTGGTGTCCCATGTGATTATGCAGTTCTTCCAACACCTTCCCTTTGTAGCTTTCTGGCAAGACTAATTGCTTGAGGGCCATGGTGGTTCTGTATAGAATGCCATCATCGTCTATTGTCAATTTGTCCCATTCTCTGAACAGGCATTTTGTCCTTGGACTGAATGCTCTCAGCTCTCTGACTGGTGGCTTGGAACCTGACAGTTTACTCTCTAACACAGGACAGATGATGGGGTCTGATTTTTGTGCTACTCTTAACTGTTCTTTTGGTATTGGGCTGATTGATGCAGTGGCTGGCTCATTTTCAGCTGAGGCTGACATGGATACGGCTGAGAGTGACCAAGTTGCAGGGGACTCTTTCTGTACCTCAACAGCTTGTATGGCGGCAGCGATGGTGTTAGGCGGCAGTTCCTCTGAACATTCTCTCATCAGTGACTCTACATCCAGCGGCATTCTCGACAAAGCATCGGCATCACTGTTCTCTTTTCCCAGTAAAGTGGAAATCACCAACTCTGCAGCCCACCTGGAAGTGGTCGCGTTCAGTTCTGCAGTCGACAGGATGTAGGTGAGCAGGCTGTTATCACTATATACAGTGAAGGTCGGGGCATAGTACAGATAGTCACGGAACTTGTCAGTGATCGCCCATTTTAAAGCCAGGAATTCTAGCTTGCCTGCATGGAGGTGATAGTTCCTTTCAGCTGCCGTCAATGTGCCAGAGCCATAAGCAATAACTCTAAGCTTGCCGTCTTGTTTCTGAAACAGTACCGCTCCCAAGCCTTGGTGTGATGCATCCGTGTGTACAATGAATGGCTGAGTGAAATCAGGGAAACCTAACACTGGTGGATGGAGCAGACAGTCAATCAGCTGTTCAAGTACCTGTTGGTGCTGGTCTGTCCACATGATTGGCTTGTTTGAGTGTACAACATGGCTCACTTTCTTTACCCTAGTTTGCGGTTTTCTGTTGTCAGGAACTTCAGCCGGATCTGTTTTCAGGAGCTCATACAGACAGCTGGCTTTCCATGAAAAGTCTTTGATGTACTGCCTGTAGTAGGTGAGCAAATCCAGCATTTTTCTGTGTTGGCCCACAGTCTGAGGTCTGATGTCTTTTAGTGTCTAACAACTTCAAAGTCGGCTGGATCAACTCTACTGCCCTCTGCAGAAACCCTTTTGTCCAAACAGCGGACCTCATGCTTGAATAGGTCGCACTTACTTGGATTGAGTTTGATGCCGTACTCTCTGAAGCATTGCAGCACTGTTTGTATGTTATTCACATGGTCGTCAAAGGTCTTACTGAAAACCAGTGTATCGTCCAGATAAGGAATGCAGATGTCATCCCGAAGCCCTTCCAAACATTCCTCCATACAACATTGGAAGGCTGCAGGGTCGTTCATGAGGCCGAAAGGGATGCGAATCCACTCATAAAGCCCCCACGTGGTAACAAAAGCTGTCAGTGGTCTGCTCTCTTCTGACATGAATCCCTGGTGGTAAGCTTTTCCCTGATCAAGGAGGGAAAACCAGGAGTTACCACCTAGTCTGTCCATGATGTCTTGGACACGAGGGATAGGCTGACGGTTGGGATGGGTCTTCCTGTTCAGGTCTCTGTAATCTATGCACAACCAGAAGGTGCCATCTTTTCTTCTAATGCACACAACCGGGGAGGAGTATGAGGAATTTGACTTCCAGACCCAGCCTTGTGCTATCAGATCGTGGAGGTAACCCTTCATTTCCTGGTACAGGGGGCCTGGCACTGATATATATGTGCGTTTGACTGGTTCAGTGTCTTTGAGCAAAATAGTCATATACAAGTTTTCAATGCAGCCAATATCATTGTCCGATCTTGAGAAGGAATGACACTCTTCTCTAAGCATCTGTCTCACTACCTGTCTCTGATCCTCACTGAGGTGACTTAGATCTACAGGTGGGTCCCACTGTTCACGGGCACTACCGGTGGGTTTCATGCTGGTGTGACTCACTGAGGCTGGTTTGCAACTTTCTCAAGAATCGGGGCGGGCAGAACCGTCATAATAGTTTGTACTGTGCCAATTACAGTGCACCCTGGCAGAACAATGTCATGGCCAGTTGGGTTAGAAACATCAATTGTGATGACTGGGAGTACACCCTTCCTGACTTTGAATAGTGTGTCATAAAACTCAAGACCATCTGGCCACTGCGGGTTCAGGTCTGGCTGAAATAACATGGTTATGTCCTCTTTAACAGGCTGTGCAGCTACACGATAGTTAACTTGAATACTACCATGTTTTGAAACTACAACCTCCTCTTTCTTCATTTTCACTGCATACTCATCTTCTTGCTCTGCACTAACAGCCTGGATAAAAGCTCTCACCTTGTTTCCTTTGAGACCTGGGAAAGCTTTCCTCACCGTGCTGTACTGTTTAGCCTTCTCGGTCTTGGTCAGGACGTGCTCAATAACATTGAAGCCAATGATGGGATGAGACAGGTGCCAGCCTTTCATTACAAACACTGGAATGATCAGTTCTTCTGCTTGGTCAGGTTCAGAGGCTAGCCGGAAAGTCGTTTCAATCCGTCCCAAGTACGGCATCTCAGTTCCGTTTGTGGCAGTCAATGTCAAATCATCACATGAGTCAAGGATCTCAGAGACATCTCTCAGCCTTGTGGTTGGTAAGTATTCCTCTTTCCACCTTTCATCGATAATCAACACCTGAGAGCCTGTGTCCCATAAAGCTTGGAGTCAGTGGCCATTCAGGTAACACTCGACAATATACTGCCTGCCAGCTAGCGAGGTGACTTTGTGGGGGTGGCCAACCCGAACTAAGGGGGGGAGCGGAGTGTTAACATTTCTCTCTTCACAGGATGACCCTTGTTTCTGTTTGCTAGTTGAGTCTATACTGCCACAATTTGCACGTTTCTGGGACTCTTCGCTAGTCACGGTTAACACCCGTCCCGTGGTGGTAACCATTCCCTGTTTAATGGAGCCTCTCTCAATGGTTTGATTCCTCTAATTTTGCAGCCGGCTTGAAAATGTTCTCCACTTACACATCGGTAGCAGTGCAGACAGCGTCCATTTGCGCCTGTCTGCTGGCAGGCAAACCATCTCTGTGGAGCATGGACAGAGTGGTTAGTGTACTGATTAGGTCCATACTGAGGCTGCATTGGAGCAGGTGCTTGCGGCTGACTGTAGCTGTTGTAATACTGCTGCGGTGAAGCAGGTGGCTGAGGGTCTCTATCTGGCCTGACTGCAGGTGGGGCATAGGGCTGTTGCTGAAACCTCGTATGTTGTAGAGTCTCTTTAATCTGAGCTATCTCTGCACTGAGACCTTTTAAAGAAGCTATGCCTGTCTTAAGCTCTTGTATCTCTGTTAACAGTTCAGGGGAAACCTGTGTTTTGTCCTCCTCCACCCAGCACTTAGCAGGTGGCCTAACCTCTAACTGCACTACGCTTACACTTGTTGCTGACTGTGGGGTGTTAAACTTCTTTTTGTTTCTTCTTTCAGCCTCATTAGCACAGATGATGTTTAACCTCTCTAACAAAAGCTCATCTGAGATCTCAGTATCGAGGAGGAGAGGCTGCATGTCTACCCTGATACTGTCATTCTGGAGACCAGTAAGTAATGTGTGTAAGCACAGGCGCTGGACTAAAGCTGGATCACACCTAAGCCCTGATTCTGACTCTTGGGAAGCAAACAGCACTTTCTGCCTCAAATCTAGAACTCGCATGAGGAAACTCTGAGGGGTTTCTTTGCTGTTCTGTGCTTCAGAAGCTAGCTGCTTGTAAAACTCTGTGGCACTCTTTCCTTGGAAGTGGGAGTGCAGGATGCATCGGAGAGTGAGAAGAGTCAGGCTGGGTCTTCCTTCCAAATAGCTGCGTAACTGTGAGCCTGGAGAAATAGCTCTAATTACCGCATCTACTATTTCTATCTCAGGATAACCTCTGTTCAGTCCGTTCTCAATCTGCTGAGCAAAGCTGGAGAATGTCAGTTTATCCTTTTGGCCTGGTTCGCCTATTTGGCCAGAGATTTTGAGATCTTTGCGCCAGCATGGGCTTGGCTGCTGCGGCTGAGCACTGACGGAGGGCTGCCTGCTGACTTGTGGGCTCACGGTAGATTGAGACTGCTACTGAGACTCATGAACAGCATCAGTAACAGGGGTGAGCTGCTCACTTTCCCCTTCTTTATGTCACTTCACAGTTCTTTGTCCCTCTACTTCTCTCCATGGCCCTGCCCTTTCCACACATTCCCCGGCTGGAGCTGCTCCATTACCTGTACCCTTGGTCAAGTTTGCAATTTTCTCTTTCAGCCGCAACAATTCCGACCTGCCGTCATTGTCTAACTCTGCCACTCCTTCCCTTTCAAGAAATTTCATTACATGAGTCACTAGTGATATGCGGGACTTTCCTTCAACAGCTGTTCTTCGCTCGCCTGATATGTCAAGAAAATCACAAACTTTGAGCAAATTGTCTCTAGTCAGGGTATGTAGCCCTCCTACTACCGCTTCCTGTAGCTCTTCTAAGGCTGGCATGTTGACAGGACAGGAGGAACTTACTGTGCAGGAGCTGGCTCTGAACTGGATGGCCTTTAACGTCCCTGATGATCTCTGACTGGCCTCAGATGATGCGTACTCCACCACCAGCTTCTAGCTCTCCTGGACACAGCAGCGCCTTTTCTCATCACAGCCTGCCTGAGTTGCATTGTGGAGAGAATTTAGCTACTGCAGAATTCGGACACCAGGTTGTGGACACGGGACATCTGAAGCGTCATCCCAGCGGTGCCTCCATAATGTTACACCCCTGAAAAACGGGGAGAAATAAATAGCGACAAAGACGTGAGGTGGTTTCCTCATTGAGAATTTACTCATGTGAAGAAAGTACCGCGATGTCCCCTGGGTATGTGAGTGGAGGCAGAAGCAATTGACCTCAGGCTAGCAGATCAAGGCTACTCTGCAGATCACTGATAATACTATTAGGGCTTAACTTTACCCAATAAAGAATGAAAGAAACAATGAAATTAATTAAATCCCTGTTTTTAGCCCTTTTTAACATGTGTTTTCACTGTTTTTAAACAATTTTTTGAATTTAACAGGTCTTTAGTGTCTTATCTATCTTGTCACACAGTCACTTGGCATTCAAGATGGGATAGTAAATTGGAGTAGGCATTGGCTTTGTGGGAGAAGCTAGAGTGGTAGAAGATGGTTGCCTCTCTGACTGGAGGCCTGTGACTAGTGATGTGCCGCAGGGATTGGTGCTAGGTCTGTTGTTGTTTATCATCTATATCATTCTATATCTGAATGATAATGTGATAAACTGGATTAGTAACTTTGTGGATGACACCAAGAATGAGGTATAGTAGACAACTAGGAAGACTATCAAAGCTTGCAGCAGGATTTGGATCAGCTGGAAAAATCAGATAAAAAATGACAGGTGGAATTTAATACATACAAATGTGAGGTGTTGCACTCTGGAAGGACTAACCTGGGTAGGATTCAAACAGTGAGTGATAGGCCACTGAGAAATGTGGTAGAACAGAGGGATCTGGGACTATATATCCATAATTTTTTGTAAGTGGCATCACAGGTAGATAGTGCTGTAAAGAGAGATTTTGGCACATTGGCATTCATAAATCATAGCACTGTGTGCAGGAGTTGGGATGTTATGTTGAAGCTGTATACAACATTGGATAAACTTAATTTGGAGTATTGCGTACAGTTCTGGCCATCTATCCATAGGAAAAATATCAGTAAAATTGAAAATGTACAGAGAAAACTTACAAGGGTGTTGCCTGGACTTAAGGACCTATGTAATAGGGAAAGGGCGAATAGGTAAGGACTTTATTCTCTAGGGCATATATGTCAAACTCAAGGCCCGCGGGCCAAATCTGGCCCACAGTGGAATTATCTTTGGCCCGCGAGATAATATCTAATTACTATTAAAGCTGGCCCCAGTAATCAAAGCACCTATGGCGTATGATATGGCTAATGCTGAGTTTATTCAGGTACCAGGTTTTCAGGGTTTTTAGTGTTTATTCGGCAGTCTTGCTCGGCAGTCTTCTTCATAAGAAACGGAATTTGTAAAGTGAAACACTTTGTAGTTATAGCAGAGACTGAGACACATGAGAGCAGGCTGAAAAAACGGAGGCAACGAAAGCTGCGTTCGCACGCGTCCGACTGATCCGGCCCGCATGAAGCTGCATTTTGCTCAATCCGGCCCGTGACCTAAAATGAGTTTGACACCCCTGCTCTAGGGAGTAAGAGAATGATGGGAGATTTGATAATGGTATACAAAATTATGAATGTTATAGATAGGGTAAATTCAATCCAGTACCCCTACTGCCCAGTTACCCCGAGAACAAGTATCTTAACTCTCTAATCTTTCTACATTTCATCTCAGATCCAGATGAAAGCTCGTCTTCAGACCCAAGCTTTATATGCTAGCCTCCATTTTTCTTGGGTCTCCTAATCTCTGGTCGTCTTCTTTCTATTGAAGAGAACTGCAATCCTCTCCTACACTTACACCCTCTTGAGCAGAGATCTGTATTCATTTCTTAGTAGTTCTGCTTTATATGTTGAAGGGTCAGTCATGTTATTATCTGGTTTGATTTGAAAGGTGCAGTTCTTCAACCGATGGTGAAACTGAATCAGGCAGCACAGAGTCTGAGAAAAGTGAGCTGTCAAGTTTCGGACTGCATAGTACTACTGAAGCAGATCACAAAATCATATGGATCACAATAGATAAGTCTGGTGTAAAACTGAAAATGATGCTGGATACAAGGGCAGCTTTGTCTATAATTTCAGAGACTGACTACCACAGACTGTTTTCTAAGCTACCATTAAAGAAGATCTCAGTGATGCTAAAGACCTATGCAGGCAAAAAAGTGTCTCCCAAAGGCAAACTGAAAGTGAATGTAACATATGGAGTCCAAACACAGCAGTTTGAGCTCTATGTGTTGAAAAGTGGAGGACCAGCACTTCTTGGACATGAATGGTTGAGAATAATACAACTGGAATGGCACATAATTAAAGTGTGACATCAACAGGCAATTGCAGTGAAATGACAGCACTAACCAGAGACTGTCACAGCTGCTTAAGGCAAACGAGAAGGTGTTTGAGAAGTTGTATTGTTGAACTCAAAGGCACAAAGGTCAGAATTAAGCAGCAACATCAAGATTCCATAAAGCACATCCAGTGCCTTATGCAGTACATCCTAAAGTGAAGCTGAACTTCAGAGCTTGGAGGCATCTGGAATTCTCTCCAAGGTGAACTGAAGTGATGGGGCCACACCCATTCACCCGGTGATCAAGAAAGGGAAGGCCAGAGCTGTTTGCATATTTGGAGATTTCAAAGTGAGCATCAACCCGGTGCTACATACTCTGCAGTATCCCTTGCCATGAATAGAAGACATTTTTGTGTTGTGTCAGCTTCAGCAATTTGGCAAAGTACAGTGGACCAAGTGCTCCAAGATATCCCAAGAATACAATGTTACCTTAAGGATATCACCATGACTGACAAGAATGATGAAGAGCACCTCCAGAACCTTGGTCAAATGCTTACCAGGCTGAGTGAGTATAGACTGCACACAAAGAGAGAGAAATTGGAGTTTTTCAAGAAGGAAACCTCATATTGTGCACATGTCTTTGACAAGCATGACTTACATAAATCGCAAGAGAAGTCTGGAGCAGTGCTATGGACACCAAAACCAGAAAATGTGTCACAACTCAGGTCATACTTCGGCCTCGTAAACTGCTACAACCAGTATCTCCTAAACATTGCTACAGTGCTGCATCCATTGAACACACTGTTACAGACAGGAGCAAATGGAATGGTCAGAAAAGTGTGAAAGAGCATTCAAGGAAACAAAGAAACTAATAACATCATTTGAACTGCTCATCCATTATCACCCATCTCTGCCCATCACACTGATGTGCGATGCATTCCCTTATGGCATTGAAACCACTTTGTCACACACTGTGAAAGATGGATCTGAACATCTGATTTCATTTGCTTCAAGATCAGTGACAAGTGCAGAATGCAACTATGTATTGATCGACCAAGAGGCCCTTAGTCTGGTTTGGAGAATAAAAAATATTCACCACTATCTCTACAGACAAAAGATCACCAGTACTTATGTCCATTTTCACTCCCAGGAAGAGAACTCCAGTGATGACTGCTACCAACTTACAAAATTTGGCTCTGTTCCTAGGAGCCCACTCTTATGACGTGGAGTTCAAGAGTACCAAACAATATAGCAACACTGTTGGTTTGTCACGTCTTCCACTGTTGACAATTGAAGAAGAAAAGTCTTCACACTCTGACCCAGCAGAAGTGTTTCACACGACGTTGGTGGACCAGTTGCTGGTAACAAATTCTGAAATACAAAGGGAAGCAAGGAATGACACAACATCGTCAAAAGTCTATGAAATCATTAGGTAAGGATGGCCTGCTCATCGTAGACCTATGTTTCCAGAGTTCTCAGTGAGACGAGACCTAATCAGCTCAATCTTGGGTACTTGCCTAAAAAGTACCCAGGACATCTTTAGGGAGCACTTGTTCAGAAAGGCAATGTCCATTATTAAGGACCTCTGGCACCCAGAGCATGCCCTTTTCTCACTGTTACCATCAGGTAGGAGGTACAGAAGCCAGAAAGCACATACTGAGTAATTCAGGAACAGCTTCTTCCCCTCTGTCATCTGATTCCTAAATGGACATTGAATCTTTGGACAGTACCTCACATTTTTTTTAATATACAGTATTTCTGTTTTTGCATGTTTTCTTAATCTATTCAATATACATACTTGATTTACTTGTTCATTTATTATTATTATTATTTGTTTTTTTTCTCTCTGCTGTATTATGTATCGCATTGAACTGTTGCTGCTAAGTTAACAAATTTCACGTCACATGCCGGTGATAATAAACCTGATTCTGATTCTGAATTGTCGGTATGTCAAAGTCAAGTCAAGTCGCTTTTTATTGTCATTTCGACCATAAACTGCTGGTACAGTACACAGTAAAAATGAAACAACGTTCCTCCAGGACCATAGTGCTACATGGAACAACACAAAACTACACTAGACTATGTGAGACAACTCAAGGCTAACCTGGACTATGTAAAACAACACAAAAACTACACTAGACTACAGACCTACACAGGACTACATAAAGTGCACAAAACAATGCAGGGCTGTACAATAATTAATTGATTAATTAATTAACAGATAAATAGATAGATAGATAGATAGATAGATAGATAGATAGATAGATAGATAGATAGATAGATAGATAGATAGATAGATAGATAAAGAAATAAACAAGACAATAGGCACAGTGGAGGACAAATTTCAATGTAATAATAAATGATGTAGATGTCAGTCTAGACTCTGGCTGATGTGTAAATCTCATGTTGTTGAAAGATCTGCATGAAGACTCCTTGGTATATTAAAGATGAAGAGTCTCAGCAGGAGTTATGTCTGGTGGCTGGGAATAGATAAACAGATTGAAGACTTGACCAAAAGCAGTTTGAGATGCCAATAAGTTCAAAACGCACCCCCACAGGCACCGTTGCACCGTGGGAGAGGCCATCATCATCATGGCAAAGAGTTTATGATGACTTTGCTGGCCATTCTCCAATTCCCTCTTTCTGATTGCTGTAAATGCTCATTTGCAGTGATCAACCAATGAAGTCAACCACCTCAGAAAAAATTGTTTCCCCTCTGAGGATTATCTTTGCCAGAAACAACATACCTGACCAAATGGTGTGTGGCAACAGGCCACAATACACGCTAGAAGAATTCAGATGATTCATGAAGGAAAATGGCATCAGATATTTCAAGTCATCTCCTCACCACCCAGCAACAAATGGGTTAGCTGAAAGTTTAATCCAAACATTCAAGAAGTCCAGTAAAGCCATGGACAAGAGGAACATTTCTCTACAACACAATGAGGACAAATCCCTTTTTGTGTAATGGAACTCTGTTCATGCAACAACAAATCAAACACTTACAATGCTGTTCATAAACAGGAATCTAAGATCTCGCATAGACCTCCTGAAACCAGATCTACAGAGGGAAGAGCAGAATCAACAGTTGCATGTGTATTAACAAGGAGCTTCGAGATTTGACAGGAAGTGCTAGCGCATGATTACTGTGAAGACAAATAGACACCCTGGTAGGATAACTACAAGAACTGGGGATCACTGATATACACAGTGGATGTTGAAGGTCATGCATGGAGTCATCATGCGTACCAGATCCTGATTTTTAGCCAAAAAATACTCCTGAGTCAATGGCATCCAACAAGACTGACACATTACAGTCACTGCACTTACCTCTCAATGATGATCATGATCACCGACAGCAACGTGACACCAGCAACAGAGAACATTGTCTTTGACAAGCCACCTGCCAAACCTGATGCCACTCCACAGGTCTAGAGGCACTGTCCTGAAAGTAACAGAGCACCGCCCAAAAGCCTGAATCTTTAGTATAGTGATGTTAGTTATGGAATGTTATTGTGAAAAGCATGTTTATTGAACGTGTCTTATGAAAGGGAAACTGAATGCTTTGTGCAGATCCAGTTTTATGTTACAGTAATCTAAAGGGGGAGGAAGTGTAATGTATGAATCTATTTCTTTTAGAGTAATGACTCCCCTTAGCACTATGTACGGACTGATAACTTAATTGTGCACATTCATCTGTTATTTACACGTACACATTGATCTCTTTCTCTCTCTCTCACTGCAATGTGAATACACCAGTTCAAGCATCTCCCATGCGTGTGCTTCTATTTAATTGATCTGTAGTTGCACAGACACAACAGATAGTCTAAGCTCTTCCGAGTAAACTCTTGGCCCATATATTAAAATCACATTTCCTCAGAATTAGGGAAATATTGTAACATCTTTTCATTCTTTTAATGAGAACCTTAAGCTCAATTCACAATGATATCCATTTAATCACCTGACAATGATCTGTCAAAATTGGCTTATTACCATCTGTGCAAGATGATTAGGAACAGGTCATAAATATCTGACTTGCTGAAAATGTTTGTCTCTTTAAAAACATTTTTAATCTATCAAATACTGCCTGCAAAAGAGATAGTTCTATAATTTCTTAGCTTCTCAAATAAAACCCTTTATCCCTTGTATCTTCCTAAGTAAATCTCTTTACTCTGTCCACAGCTTTGACACTCACCCTGAATTTGTGCACTGCTATATTACCCTATTTATCACTAATGTCATTTCAAATTCAGCAGTGCTGTTCCTACCTGAAGTATCTACTTTTTAAGGATGTTGATTTCTACATGCCCTACTTCTACAGTAGAAGCCCAAGAGAGTAACAATAAAACTCCCATATGATCTGAACCACATCTCCGACTTATATATGTATACCATTTCAACCTTCCCAAAAGTAGACCAATTTAATATTGAGTAATATGACACTGAGTTTGAAACAAACTATTTTATTTAAGCAATAGGCCAATACATTTTCGACAATCACTTGGCACAGTCGCGACATTCTCCATCTGCCATGACATAAATAAAGAACCTATGAATATCAGCTATTGCATTGGATGTCTTACTTAATGTGACAAAGAATTTATCTGTCACCGAGGACAGATGCTTATCACCTGCACTCAGTTGCGTGGTCACCACTGTGTTTACTAAAAGGCATTTAACAGATCAAGAGAAGTATAAGGGAATAAGTGGGTAGCAGCCTACCACCAGAATACCAGTGCATCATTCAAAATGATTTATTGATATGTATGAGATTTGATTTTATTCTGTTTGAGTACCAAACGTAGACCATGGAAATCCAAACAAAGCTGTGGTCTTTGCTAGAAGACCAGGAGAAGGAGGAGATTTTATTCCTCAAACCTTCCTGGTCATAGCTCAACAAAAGATGAGAGGGATTAATCGTGTGGATAGTCAGAGGCTTTTTTCCCAGGGCTGAAATGGTTGCCACAAGTGGACACAAATTTAAGGTGCTGGGGAGTAGGTACAAAGGAGATGGCAGGGGTAAGTTTTTTACTCAGAGAGAGGTGAGTGCATGGAATGGGCTGCCGGCAACGGTGGTGGAGGCGGGTACGATAGGGTCTTTTAAGAGAATTTTGGATAGGTACATGGAGAATAGACAAATAAAGGGCTATAGGTAAGCCTAGTAATTTCTAAGGTAGGGATATGTTCGGCACAACTTTGTGGGCCGAAGGGCCTGTATTGTGTTGTAGATTTTCTATGTTTCTATGTTTCTAAAAAAAATCTGGCCACCTCTCTCATGATTACGCCTTCTCCCCTCCATGCTCATCACTCTAATTCTTCTTCTTTGGCTGTTCATCGATTTTCAATGATGACTGAAGCCTGGGCAAGGTTGTATGGAAAACCTGCAATTGCTCAAGCTGCAAGTCTCCCCTCTCCATGCCTCCAATGTTGTCCAAGGGAAGGGCATTATGACCCATACAGCTTGGCACCGGTGTCATCACAAAGCAATGTGTGGCTAAGTGCCTTGCTCAAGGACACAACACGCTGCCTCAGCTAGGCCTTGAACTAGTGACCTTCAGATCACTAGACTGATGCCTTATCCACTTGGCCATGCACCACACATCACTCTAATAATCCAATGTCCTCCATACAGCCTCCCTAGCCCACTCTAACTTTCTCCATGAGTAGATGTTCCCATACTTGACCTGACTTCCTCCATTGAGGCTTCCCACATTTTTAAATACTGCTTCCCTTTTGTGGATAGAAACTGCTGGAAATCATTTTGTTCTTGCCATTTGTAGCTCACCTGGACATGCATTTTGCTTCATTACTTGTCCCATTATCATCCCAGCACTTAATCTCTTATTGTGTTTATCCTATCACAGACAATATTTATCCTACTTTCCTCCTTCCTCCATTTCCTCTATCCCATATTCTAAAATTGTACCATCTTTGTTTTTTTTTCCATACTATCAAGAAGATTATTAACTTGACACATTAACTTTTGTTAACATTCCACATTTACCATTTAGTTTATAGAATATTTCAAAACTTTCATAGAAATGTAGAAAACCTACAGCATGATACAGGTCCTTCCTTAGAAATTACTAGGCTTACCTATAGCCCTTTATTTTTCTATTCTCCATGTACCTATCCAAAAGTCTCTTAAAAGACCCTATTGTACCTGCTTCCACCACCGTTGCCGGCAGCCCATTCCACACACTCACCACTCTCTACGTAAAAAACTTACCACTGACACCTCCTCTGTACCTACTTCGTAGCATCTTAAACCTGTCATCATCTTATACACCTCTATCAGGTCACCTTTCATCCTCCGTCACTCCAAGGAGAAAAGGCTGTGCATAGAGAATTGAGTTAGGAAAACATCTACTCATGGAGAAAGTAAGAGTGGGCTAGGGATGCTGTATGGGGGACATTGGATTATTAGAATGATGAGCATGAAGGGGAGAAGGTGTAATCATGAGAGAAGTGGCCAGACTTTTTTGTTGAGTCATGACCAGGAAGATCTTTTTGTGATTTCCAACAACTGCAGTATTACATACAACACACTGTAGGAAATCAGCAGGTCAGACAGCATCCGTGGAGACAAGCAGTCAACATTTCGGGCCAAGATCCTTCATCAGAACTGCAGTATTATATTTTTGTTTGAATAATTACTCATTTATCTTTCCTTTTTTTAAAATTATGTGTTACCTAGACATTTTTATCAACAAGACTTTGAATGAAAAATTGCATGAATTTTTTTCAAGATTAAACTAATACTTTTTATATTTTACTAAATTCTATTCCTCAATTTTGTGCACTTGTCTTACATTTTGAGGGAAAATGGAAAGCTTTACCTTTAAATGATTAATTGATTGACTGATTAACCATTAGTCAATCCTGACAGGTTCAAGATTAAACACATTTATCAGGTATATATTTGATTCAGAGCCTGAATCAATGAAAAGATGTATATCATGATGATTTGATTTCAAATGTGTTTATGTTGACAAGAATCCTGCTATCTAAATCAAAGGCTACAAAGGCTAACCAAAAGGGAATGTCAGATCTATAATCTAGAACTGCTTTCCTAAGAATCCATGTTTGAGCTGGTTTGCAAATGTTGAAAAATTTTGGTTTGCTTTTCCATCATTGTCAGTTGTGACTAAGTTGCCAATCAGACTGAACGATCATTGTGCTTTTGGAAGACTTAATCATGAAAGATATTAATGTAAAGATAAAATGAACATCAATGGAATCTGTGGTCATGAGACACTATACTAAATTTAACAGGCTGACACACTCAGTGAAAAACATATTATTTTAGCCTTTCCTGAGCTTGTGTACACTTTCAAAACATTTGGTAGCATATGTGAATCACAAGTTTGGTACAGATGAAATAAAACATTGTAGCTGGCTTAGTAATTGACAAATAAAATAACCTAAGATCTCCCATTGCTTCATTAAAGGATTTTCTCACTCAGTCTTCATCATATCAGATTGTACCAAAATGTTAATCATGATAAATAATCTTTTTTTCTATAAGATGCTGGAATAGATTTTAGTAGTGCACTACTTATTATTTGCACTAAACATTTATGTGCTATTTAAAACTTCCCATCCTTTCACAAATTACGTTTCTATTTACTTTTATGATGGTGTCAGTGCCAGATACTCCATCATTTCCTCACAGTTTGTTCCTTTGACCCAGAAGAGCCCCTTGTTTCATAAGACCATAAGACATAGAAGCAGAATTAGGCCAATCACCTCTGTGTCTTCTAATTTATTCTATCATAGCTGATATAATTTCCCCCTCAAATCCATTCTACAGTTTTCGCCTCATAATCTTTGATGCCCTTAATAATCAAGAACTGATCAACTGCCACTTTAAATATGCCCAATAATTTGGCTTCTACAAACATCCATGCCAATGAATTTCACAGATTCATGACCCTCTGGCTAAAGGGTTTGTTTTGTGGCTGCCTGTAATGAGATGAATCTCAAGGTTGTATAATGTATACATTCGTTGATAATAAATGTACTTTGAATTTAAAGAAATACTTCTCATCTTGCATTCTGAGCTTGTACTCTCTGGTTCTAGACTCTCCAATCAACACAATATTTGGTAGGTTCGAATGAAATACCCCCTTATTCTTCTCAACACCAGAGAGTACAGACCTAGAGCCATCTAATGCTCCTCATATGTTAACCCTCATATTCCAGAAATCATTCTTATGAACCTCCTCTGGATACTTTCCAATGCCAATACATCTTTTCTTGGGTATGAGGCCCAAAATTGCTCACAGTACTCGAATGTGGTCTGACAAATGCTTATAAAGTCTCAGCTATATATCCTTGCTTTGATATTCCAGTTCTCAGGAAATAAATGCTAATACAGGTATTGTATTTGCCTTCCCCACTATCAAGTTAACTGTCTGGTGGTATAGTGGCATCAGTGCTGGACTTCGGGGCAAGAAGTCCTGAGTTCGAATCCAGCTGGCTCCCATGCTCTCCATCCGTGCCTGGGTTGAGTGTTGAGCTAGCAACTGGACCTCATAAAAAAAAAACCTGGAGATGGATGGGCTCTGCCAGGTTTCTCTCTCTCTCTCTCTCACACACACACACACACACACACACACACACACACACACACACACACACACACACACACACACACACACACACACACACACACACACACACACACACACACACACACTATCAAGTTAGCCTTTAAGGAACCCTTTGCACCTCCAATTTCTGAACTTTTTCCTCGTTTAAAACATAGTCAATGCCTTTATTCAGTCCATGCCTTTATTTATTCCTTCATAGACTATGCCTTTATTTATTAAGTGCATAACCATCCACTGTCCCTTTTTGGTCCATTCTCCTAATCTGTCCCAATGCATTTGCAGCTTCCTCAATACTACCTGCCCCTCCACCTATCTTTGTATCGTCTGCAAACTTGGCTATACAATGACTGATTTTGTCATCTAGGTTGCTTACATGTAACAGGTGAATTAACAGACCCAACAGTGACATCTGTGGAACACCACTAGTCACAGGCAGCAACACAGAAATGGCCTCCTTTATTCTGACATTTTGCCTTCTGCCAGTCAGTGAATTTAATATCCATGCTAGAATGGTTTGACTGAAAGTAGAATTGGAGGCAGCTCCGAGTAGATTTGCCAGCCTAATAACTGTGTTATGAGGTTTGTCTTATCAAGATGCCAGCCTGATAGCGGCTGTGTTCCTTGCAGTCTAAAAGAATGTGGGGTGACCTTAATCAACCATGTAAAATTCTAAGAGGACTTGACAGGGTAGACATTGATTTCACTCAAAGGAGAATCACAGACAGAGGACATAGCTAGCAAAAAGGATGATCATTTAAGTCTGAGGTGTCAAGTAATTTCTTCTCTTCAGAATTGTATCTGGAATCCTCTCCCAACTCCCCTCCCTTGCCCCACAATGAGAATTATGGAGGTCAGGTCATGAGTAAGTCATTAGATGTAGTTAAGGCTGAAGTAGATAAATATTTGAAAGATCAACAAATTGAAGGCTATAGGGAACTGGCACAGAGGAGTAAGGGCCAGGAAAGATTAACCATGGTTATGTTGAAGGACAGTGTAGGCTAAATGAACCTGGTGGCCTCTGCTCCTTTTTTTTGTTTGCTTTTGTGTGAATCTTGGTAGATGAGAAGAAATCAGCATCTCAGACTCCTCCTGGCTGGAATTAATGGAGAAAAAGATAAAAGAGAGTCAACATGTGAATGAAGAACTGTGCATTACAAGCCTGAACCTAAAAGAGTTGGACAATTAATCACAGGAAATCATTTTCTTTTACAGTAGTCTCAAAGTAAAATGTTGTTCAAAACAGCAAACAGTTGAAAAATAAATCTATACTTCACCAGAGTCTTTTTCACTTATATTTTCTGTGGAAAAAAAATAATTGGTTTCTGTTCTCAATTAATTACAAGGTTGCATCTCTTTGTTCCTGATCTCTGTATTAGAGAAAAATATATTTCATTCTAGATGTTTTCAACAGATTGCTTTGCTTCTGGAATTATCTAATTTATGGTATTTCATGTAGTGTTGTACAGAGGCTAATTCTCTTAGTTTTTCAATATTATATGTCCATGTTTGATTTCTTGTTCGTAGCATATAGAACATAGTTGACCTGTGGCGCTTTATAGGATGTGATTTCCCATTTTGGCTGCACTGCTAAATAGATGTTGACTTCTCTGGATTTGATTCTGGATAATCCCTGACATAATAGTTGATGTCAGATTTAGCACACAGTAAGAATATACAGTATATCTCAAGTCCTTGGACAAGAAGTAACAAGCTTCTATCCAACTACAACTGTATTGTTTTATTTCATTATCCATGAGCTGACAAATCAACATTAATTACTGCAGCTTTGTGAGCAATTAAAGAATGATTACATCAAATGATCCAGTTCTCTTCAGGTGACGTATACTGAGTAATTGCCTTGTAAAGGGCATGTGAAGAATGTTCAGCGTGTAGATTATTAAAGTGGCAATAAAGCACACATAAGAAAAAACAAGTTGGGAAAATTCTTTGCTGACAACATCCGTTGTGGCGAAGTTTCATTTTAAAATAAATATGAAAGGGTAATTTCAGTAAGTGCTTTCTTTACTGTCACTTTAAGGCATTTTCCAGTTGCTTTAGAAAAAGTTTTAAAAAAGGATTTAACTACAGTCCCACACCCAAACATTCCATACATGCTGCCTGCACCCCTGACCCCTGCTCATGCTTTGTGTAGCTTTCCTATCAGGTCGCTGGCAGGTGGTCAGAGTGGGCTCCCTCACCTCTGCCCCTTTGGCCCTCAACCCAGGTGCTCCTCAGGGCTGTGTACCAAGTACCCTCCTTTACTCTCTGTGTACCCATGACAGTATCAACAACCACCTACACCTCCAATCTTCTAAATAAATTTGCTGACAACACTACACTGATTGGTCTAAACTCAAATAATAATGAGGCAGCCTACAGAGAAGAAGTCATCACCCTGATACAATGGTGTCAAGAAAATAACCTCTCCCTCAATGTCGCAAAAGCGAAGGAGCTGGTTGTGGTTTACAGGAAGAGTGGAGACAGGCTAACCCCTATTGACATCAATGGATCTGGGATTGAGAGGGTGAACAGCATAAACATCACCGAGGACCTCACATGGTCTGTACATGCTGGCTGTGCCTCTTTCACCTCAGATGGTTGAGTAAGTTTGGTATGGGCCCCCAAATCCTAAGAACTTCCTACAGGGGTACAATTGAGAGCATTTTGACTGGCTGCATCGCTGCCTGGTATGGGAACTATGCTTCCCACAATTGCAGGACTCTGCAGTGCGTGGTGTGGACAGCCCAGCACATCTGTAGATGTGAACTTCCCACTATTCAGGACATTTACAAAGAGAGGTGTGTAAAAAGGGCCTGAGGGATTAGTTGGTATCTGAGTCACCCTAACCACAAACTGTTCCATCTTCTACCACCCAGGAAATGGTACCACAGCATAACAGCCAGGACCAACAGGCTCCAGGACAGCTTCTTCCACCAGGCCATCAGACTGATTAATTCATGCTGATACAACTGTATTTCTATGTTATAATGACTATCCTGGTGTACATACTATTTATTATAAATTACTATAAATCACATGTTGCACATTTAGATGGAGACCTAATGTAAAGATTTTCACTTCTTGTGTATATGAAGGATGTAAGTAATAAATCCAATTCAATTCCATTGTAAATTGACTCAGATACAGAGCTCAGCTGACCTATCCCTCTGTAGCCAAGAATCTTTTCATGCTGTGGAGCAGTGCACAAGAGGGATCTCGGTCTCAGGCAGCTGATCCTGGAATTTTGCCTCAGAGCAGTTTGATATTCTTTCAACAGCTCACTTCCAATAACTTCAGTACCTTCCTTTTGGGAGTCTTCTGTTAAGAGGTTGCCCCTTTTGGATTGAAGAATTTCTTCTCCAAGATGATGTTGGACCTTTTGAATTCCTTTCCCCATGGAGTTGCGATTGCTGCGTCATGTAGTATATTCAAGTTTGAGATCGATAGAGCTTTTAGACTGTAAGCGAATCTGGCTTATGGAGACTGTTGTAGCTGATTAAGCCACATGGAGATGCTAGCTGTGGATGTAAAAGGTCTTTTTGCAGGACAAGCAAGCATTCTGGATAATCTATCTCTCATGGTGACACTCTGAAGACACACTAGGGTGCAGTAGGGACTTTTAAATACCTTTAAACACAGGGACATTAAAGGAATTAAATTGTTTCAATGCTTGTCATTGCCTAATTAATGTCAACATTTCAGGTGTGGATACCTTAAAACTCATCAGTAAGCTACATGGCCTGGGATTCAGTATCACCCTGTGCAACTGAATCCTTGAATTCCTCACTTGCAGGCGCCTATCAGTACAGATTAGCAAAAACATCTCCTCCACAGTCACCATCAGTACAGGAGGACCACAAGGCTGCATATTTAGGCCCCAATCCTACTCACTTTATACCAATGGTGGTGCAGCCGCATACAGTTCCAAATGTCATATTCAACTTCGCTGATGCACCACATCAAGGCAAATTGACAGACAGGAGACAGATTGAAAATCTGGGTGAATGGTGCCACAACAACCTTTCATTCAGCATCAGCAAATTCAAAGAGCTGCTTTTTGAGTATAGAAAGAAGAAACCAGAAGTCCGTGAATCATTCCTCATTTGAGGATTGGAGGTGAGTAGGGTCAATAACTTTAAAATTCTTGGCATTAGCATATCTACTTTCTTAAAAGTTCATCTAGATTACAGACCAGGTTCAGGAGCAATAATTTCTCTACAACCATCAGGCTCCTGAACTGGAGTGGATAACGTCACTCACCACATTCCACAACCTACAGACCCACTTTCAAGGATTCTACAACTCATCTTCTCAGTGTTTTTTTTATTTGCACGATTTGTCTTGTTTTGTACATTGATCATTTGTCAGTTTTTGTTTATGTAATAGAGCAAAATAGAAATTCTGTTCTATTTCTTCATTTTCCTGTGACTGCCTACAAGAAATAAATCTCAAGATAATATAGGTAACAGAATGTACTTTGATAATGAATTTATTTTGACATTGATAGACAGGTAAATTTTCCTGTTGTAAATATGTTCCTATACAATAGGAACACATTTCAACTCAGGGAACTCTTTTGAATATTCAAGTATTAAGCATAAAATCTCAGACACCCATAATGTACTTTTCTTATAGTCTTGAAGATGGTTTGTCGTATATAAGAATGACCAGACTATTAACTGACAAAGCAAATATGTCTTGAATTATATATGAAGTAACAGATATGTACTAAACTACTGAATACCCTCAGAGGCCATTTTAGTAGGTACACAAGTACACCTGCTTATTCATGCAAATATGCCAATCATGTGACAACAACTCAATGCATACAAGCATGCAGACATGATCAAGAGGTTCAGCTGTTGTTCAGACCAAACATCAGAAAGGGGGAAAATGTGATCTTAGTGACTTTGATCATGGATTGATTGTTGGTGCCAGACGGAGTGGTTTGAATCTGTCAGAAACTGCTGATCTCCTAGAATTTACAAAAAAAAATAGTGTGTAAACAAGAAAAACCTCCAGTGATTGGCAGCTCTGGAGGTGAAAATACTGTCATTGAGAGAGGTCCTAGCCAGGCTGGTTCAAGTTGACAGGAAGGTGACAGTAACTCAAATAACTACGTGTTATATCAGGGGTGTGAAGAAGAGCATCTCTGAACATAGAACACATTGAACATTGAATTGGATGGGTTACAGCAGCAGAATACTACAAACATACATTCAGTGATCACATTATTAGGTAGAGGTGGCACCTAATAAAGTGGCCACTGTGTGTACATTAATACAGGAACTGGCCACACAGTGCCTTTCTTGATCACATCCTGGGAGTTTCAATGAGGGAAATTAAGTTAAACATTCATTCATGGTCTTCCTCTCAAGACCATGTAGTTTCACAAGTGCAGAATCAATATGTCTTATTCCCAACAACTACTTTCAATGACCTCTAAGTATCAACGGATGTTACACTGTGAATGTTTTTCTTTGAAGACTAGTTCCTGCTTGTATAAAATGGATGCTACCTCTATTCTTTAACTCATGAAAAATATAACAGGAATCAGTCAAGAAAGTGGATGTAAGGCAAATAGTCAATTCAATCTTGATATTATGGAATGTACAAATGAATCACAGGACCATATAGCTACCCCTGTTTTTATTGCCTGTTAAGTATTATTCCAAACACTGGAAAACTTCTCTCTTGATACACATTGATTTCAGCTCCTGCACACTTCACTTCATCAAGTGTTGAAATTATGTTACATTAACATCATATAGAACATAGAACAGTACTGCACAGTACAGGTCTTCCAGCCCATAATGTTGTGCTGACCTTTAACCTACTCAAAGATCAATGTAACCCTTCCTTTCTACATAGCATTCGATTTTCTATTATCCACATACCTATCTAAAAGATTCTTAAATGCCCCTAATGTATTTCCCTCTATCAGCACGCCTGTCAGGGTGTTCACTGCACCCACCACTCTCTGCTTTAAATACTTACCTCTGATATCCCCCTATACTTTCCTCCTCAAGATTATGACCCCTCTCCTTTGAAGTTCAGATATTTTACCACAGCTATAACATGGTCAAAAGCCTTGTGTTTGCAGTGCAGCCCAAACTGAGCCTCTGCTTGTCCTGTATCACAGCTTTCACGATAACATGACTTCAGCAGCACCACAGCAAGGTTGTTTGTTTTTGCTGATAGCTTTCACTGTATGAGAATTATCAAACTTCTTTTGATCTTAGAAAAGAAATTGAAGTTGGCTGGTGTAGGGCTGGTTCTGGGACCCTCAGAACCAAAAGCAGAAATAGATAATTTATTTTGTATTTTGGATTGAAGCTGATTGTCATTTGCATTCTTCTGCTGGTCTCCACAGTCAGCGATGTTGGTGTTGTCTTAGAACTGCTTCTTGCTGTATTCTACACACCTGAAGTTGCTTCAGGCACTTTATGTGTACCTCACTTTGAATCAAATTTGGTTTACTGGGCAGAAAATAATGGTCAATTAAGAAGTATTCCAAATCATGAGATTATAGTTTGTATCAAGGTACTGTTTTGTTGTTGGAGTCCAGATGAAGGGTTGCAGCCCAAAGTGTTGACTGTTTATTCCCCTCCATAGATGCTGCCTGACTTGGTGAATTCCTTCAGCATTTTATGTGAGTTGCTCAAGATTTCCAGCATCAGCAGAATCTCTTGTGTTACTGTTTTGCTGTTGTTGGTTGACTCACAATGCCTCATAAATGTCCAGTGTTTATCTACTTGATCTGCTCTGTGTATGTATTACTTAGTAAGTTTGTAGTGCCACATTACATGATAGATGTTATCCTCAATGAAGAAATGTGTCATTGTCTCTGCAAGGTGGTTAAAGCTACCAAATGTGTCATGGACAACTAAATTATTAACTGGCTATATCTGTGCCAAGGTATTTTAATACTTGCCATAGGACCTAACAACTGTCACTTTTGCTGAATTATTACTGGGGAAGAACATTGGATTTCCCATGCAAATACATTTTATGTCTTGCTGCTCATAAAACTTCCTTCCAAGCATTAATTAATGAGAAAGAACATTGATTCATCTGCTGAGGGAAGGCAATCAGTGAAAATCAGCAGGGGTGCTCCTTGTTTATGTTTAAAATGATACAGTGTGAATTCATGGAGATAGGAGTCAAGATTTGCTTCCAAGCCCCTCCTTCCCAACTGTCCATCTAGATATTGCCTCTGCTGTGAAGGCAGGTTAAGATGTATCCTGGAATGGCATGAAAGGAGCCTAGGGATATGACTCCGAGAGCCATGCTGTTTCTAGGCTACATTATGAGATGACTCACTCAACTTTGGCATGTACCAAGTTGTTAGAGAGGATTATTTTCCAGAAGGTCAGTGGTCAGTCAGTTTTATTCCAATTACTTGTTGACATTCAAAGAACTAAGTGGGAATTTTAAAAACTAATTAAGAATCAACTGCATTGTAAATTTAACACCATATGGAGACTATATTGGATAAGGACTGGCGATTATTCTATTCCCAAATTATATCAATGAGCCAGACAGGTACAGTAAAACTGGATTAATGATTGGATGAACTTGAATAATTGTACTCTTGCAGCAACTCAGGAAGTTAAATAAACAAATATGAAATTAAAAACCAATTGTTGGTATAGTTGGTGGTTATGAAACTATGAGATTGCCTTAAATACAGTAATTGGGCATCTGGCTATTTAAAAATTCAGTTAGTTTGGTTCTAGTGATTCATGGAGTATGCTTGGGACATCCAGATAGAAAATAGAATGTGCAGCTAAAGTGGGTAATGTGGAACCCTTGGTACCTTAATGATATTGGACAGGCAGATTTTCTGGACTATTGGATATTATTATATAATACTTAAAACAGTGTTAGTTTACTATTTTTTCATTGTGACACAGGGCATAATAAATTTTTCAGGGCACAAGTTGAGTTTAAATGAAGTAGGAAATGCATGAGCTCTCCAGACTCCAGCCTGAACTCTGTTCACACATCTCTCGCACTCTGAGTCTCTGGCTCACATTCTGGACCATTGAGTAAGCCAGATGTCAAGCTGCTAGGATTTATGAACATTTGAAATTTAACTGTATTTAGGGCAATTTGCTAGTTTCATAGACAACATTATTAATAATCGTTTTAATTTTAGATTTGTTTATTTCAATTTCCTTGCTGCCAGATTCATGTGATTTAAGTTCATATCTTCTGATCATTATTCAGTCTTTGGATCATTAATTCAGTAACATAACCTATTACAGTAATGAGTGCAACTTGAAGGACACCTTTGTCACTATTATTATTTAAAATGTCTATATCTGTCATAAAATAGTATGTCATTCCTATAATATATTGCTGAGGTCATAACATAAATACATGGAAAAATTAACGTTAAAGGGCATTGCGTTTTCTTCCTTCTGTACGAGTAACTATTGGTAAACCATTTTGCCATTGCATAAGTGAAAAAGAAATCTCAGCAATACGAATGTTCCAGAGAGGTTCACAGTAAATAAAATACGTTTAAAAGTGAATTCATTGGAAACAAGGTGATAGGCAATTTTGTAAATAGCTGAAGTTCCACGTGCAGTAAGATTTTGTGTATTTAATATTTCAATAATATTTGAGTACTCTTGTTTGATCAAGTATTCTTGTTCATTTAAATAATTAATTACAAGTTGTAAATATATGAATTGCATACATAATCACAATGCCATGTGATATATATATGCTTCAACTTAAAGTAAACAGGAAGTTAAATGCACATTTTGGACTCCTGTGTCTTTCTTTGAATCAGTTTAATGTTTGAAGTTACAAAACATAACAGTGCTGATGAGGCATTTCTAAAAAAAAACCTGAGACAGCTACTGACCTGTTGAAGTGTAGCGAGGAACGGCAAGTTAAAGAAAACAGCACAGCACATGTTCTTCAGAAGGGAAGACATGATTGAGTTTTTTAAAAAAGGCAGAAAATGGATGAATTTACAGGTTCATAAACAATGAGTACTGGGTGATAATAGTCATTAAAAAGAAATCAGAAATGGCTGGTTACATTGGAAAGATAAATGCATTTGATTGCTCAACAGCTCATGTACACTGAGCTAAATGAACAGTATTTTCAACAAATTAAATTATCAATGAGAAATGAGTAGCAATTTTGCTGTTAGCATCGGGTTTCAAGGCATGCAGTCTGCTTCGACATTTGACTGCTCCAACCAAAACAGCAGAAATGAGCTTTGCTGATACTGTCAAAGTAATGTAGCAACATGTAGAACTGTCACTACTACAAAATTGAATTCAAAAGGTCAACTAATCATGGAAATGCTGATGAATTATCCCATTTATTCTTGGAAAAGGAAATAAAAGAAAAATTTACAGAAAAAGACACTCCTCTTGATGTATTTCCTTAACACAAATCAAACGTCTCTCTATTATGGCATAGATGATTCAGAGGGAAACCATAAAACACCTCACACTGTCTCAGGTCTACTATATAGCCATCAAAAATGGCTGGAATGTGCAACAGAAACTCCAGTTCCTCCATTTTTACCAATGCTGAGATGAACTTGCCCTTAATGGAAGGTGCTTTATGTGGGAATTGAGAGCTATTGTAGTGTCCAAGCTGAGAACTGAATGTTGGAGGAGCCATATGCTAGTCATCTAAATGAAAGTATTGGCTTGAAGCTTTGTCTGGTGGCCTGTGATAAGTCAGCAGATTGAGCAGCTTGCTGTACACTGTTTGGGATGCCAACACATCCAGAAGATGCCAAGAGCAGCACCTCTCCATCCCTGGGAATGGAATGCCCTGCATTGGCCTGGCAGAGGACTCATTAGCAAAAAAAAAAATTGTGTTAGTGGATGCAACAGCAATGTGGCCAGAAGTATTTCCAATAGCTTCCATTACAGACCCACACACTGTTGAAATGTTGAGAAGAGTCTTTACAAGGACTGGTGTTCCAGAACACTTAGTCAGTGACAATGGGCCACAGCCTGTGGCAGAACAGTTTCAGTCATTCTTAAAAATGGTTGGAATAAGACAAATTACATCTACACCAAACCATTTAGCTACAAATGTCTTGGTGGAAAGATTTGTCCAGAGTCTAATGAAAACACTGCGAGCAATGTCAGCTGACCGCACTACACTGATACTGAATCAGAAGCTTGTCACTTTCCTCCTTGCATATCGCAAAGCAGCACCCTCCACAATCAATCACTCACCAGTTATGCTATTCCTGGGTCAACCCTTGCATTCACACTGGGATCTCCTCAAACTCAGTCTTAGAAGGAGTATGCAGGACAAACAGATGAGACAAAGTGAAGGCTCCTCAAACAAGGAGGTTTGATGTTTCACTCCTGGACAAGCAGTCCTAGTGAGGAACTAGAAAGGTGATCTAAAGTCGGTACTCAGAAAGATTAAGGACAGAAGTGGACCACTCTCCTACACAGTGGAGACGGCATCTGATAGTATATGGAAGCGATACTACGATGAATTCAGGAGAGCGGAGTCAATTGCTAAAGAAGAAAGGTGGCTACCATTGTCAGAACTACTTCTTAGTTTCAGAATCAACTCCTGTAACCACCACAGAATAGCCCCAGCACCTGAGGTTGTTGCACAGTCACGTCTCACCAAGCAGAGTGATTGCCCTTGTCAGGAAGGACCTTACCCCATGAAAGTAAGAAATCCTCCACATCGATCAAGACTTAAGGCCTGAATGGGAACAATTTAAAACACTATGCTATGGATGTCTGTATGGTAGTTGCATTAGATAGTTTAACTGTGTATATAGTCAAAATGCATTCTAGATTAAGTTAGTGTTTATTGCTAAGCTGGAAGGAGTGTTATGTATTTAATATTTCAGTATTATTTGAGTAATCTTGTGTGTTTGTGTATATATATATACTTTTTGATTAAGCATCTTTGTTCACTTAACTAATTCGTTGTAGGTTATATGTATAAATACACGAATTTCATACGTCATCACGCTGCCACTTTATATATTTCTGCTTTCCTTAAAGCAAACATGAATTTAGATGCACATGTCGGGCTCCTGTGTTTTTCTTTGAATTAGTTTTTAATGTTTTGATGTTACAATACATAACAGTTGTAATAATCAGAATCAGAATCAGGTTTATTATCACTGGCATGTGATATCCTGATCAGTCAGAAGAATCTTTCCTTACTTTAAAAATTTTGGACTGTGTTGGAAATTCACTTCAAGTTGTGTCTGCTTAGCTCAATGAAAAATAACTTCAATACACAGCTTTCAGACTCAGAACATGTGCCCTTTTGGAAATACTATGTTTTATTTAAAGAAAAAAAATACTTGTTTTAGTTTCTTACTTAGAGATAAATCTGCTTAAAATCTCAACTTATTGTGGTAAAATCATTGGACTTTGAGGATTTATGAGCTGCTTTTGTTCTTTGGCAGTACGCAAGGTGGTAAAACTGTAATCATCTTGGGCTACCAGCCAAACTATCCCCCAGCAGTTTGGAGAATTAAATTATTTTTACATCAAGAAAATAAAGCATTACTTCCAAAATATTTATTTTCCCAAGGCAAAATAAATCTTGTAACATTTTGTCTCCAGTTTCAAATTACTTAGCTATAAAAACAATCTTTAAAGTACAGTGAAACTTTGAGATCTAAAATATTTGAAGATATGACTTATGCTATACAGTTAAGCTTGCTTAACAACATATGTGGGAAACCATTAACATCACATATAGACCTGACACTTGTTGAATTCTTATCTGATCCACTCTATATGTGTAGAAATCTAAACATCACCCATTTTATTGCACTGTAATTCTTACAGAGCTTATAAAATATACACCAATAACACCAATAGCATAGACATAAAAAAGTGTGGATTATTCAATGTCAAGATTTTCACATGACATGTGTGCTGGATTCGTGCACATCTGGTGTGGTAAAACAAAAGCTTTTATTTACAACTGAGCTGATGTAGTCAAGAAATCAGGTTAAGGCAATAATTTTGTAGGTGTTTCTGATGATGAGGTCATGCAATCTGAACAAAAATGCTCAGAATTTCCTGTCAGTGGTAAAACCTGAACCAATATTTGTGATTCCCTTGTAAACTTGCTGCAATTTACCAGCCTGGTCTTCAAGGGTGAAGCCTCACATAGTGGAGACCCAAAAGATTGCTGATGCTGCAATCTGGAGCACAAAATAAATGCTGGGAGAACTCAGTAGGTCAGGGAACATCTGGGAATTAAAATGGACAGTTAATGTTTTGGGTTGAGGTATTTCATCTGGACTGAACTTCTGCTTCATGTAGTTGGTATGGTTTTCAAACATGATTGCCTTAAAGGAGTTGGGGTGGGGCAGAGGAATTGTCAGAACAAGCTACACCCATCAAAGTGTTAAGAACATGTTTGAAATTGGAGAAAGCTTGCTTCATGTTTCAGGTCATTCTCAATATCTTGAAGACTATTGGCATTCAAAAGCTATAGATGTTCAGAACATTCAGAAACTATTAAAATGAATCAAATGCAATGGTACTAAAGGATTGTGGTCCTAGAACACTGTTCACATTGTGATTTTCCATAAGGTAAGCCCTGAACAAAAATTGACATAATTTCTGTTTTTTTTCACAAATTTCATTTTTACTTTCTTATTTAATTTACATTAGAGTGAATCTTTATTACACTTTTAAACTTTAGTAGAGATTTGTGAATTTTGTAAAGGTAATTGTCTTTATCCAAACCACTGTAATGTGTTCGTACACTGCAATGAAACATTTTAAAACAGATGTATTTAAAATGTAACAAAACTAAAACATTCCAAAGGCATTTAAGAATATTTAATAACCATCAAAATATTAAGCTGAACAATTAATTAGAAAAACTATAAAATATTAATACTAATCTTGGTTCTTTTCAGCCAATGCTTTTTATGGTAATGAATCAAAATACTATACTAACCTGGCAGTATGTTCAAATTAATTCTCCAGCTTAGTGGCTGAGAATTGTTGCAACTTCATTCTCTACTATTGGGTTCATTGCTTGAGTTTGACTGGGAAAAGTTTGGTGAAGAGCAGCCTGCAAGTTCAGAACTCACCCGTTAGCACACTCTGGCAGGAATCTCAAACCTTGTACATACTTTGTCAAAGAAATGTCAATTGTTCTGCACAGAACCAGCAGAACTTCCTCAGGTGATCTGTGCTGTCACTGTGGAAGATGTGATCTTTTGGAAGAATTTTTAAAACCAAGGTAGTCTGTAATCAGATTAAATATGATTGGCTGTGAGGTGCTTTAGGACAATAGTAAAACTCCAATAATCTGTATTTAAATATACAGAGATCTCAATGGTTCAGCTTGTGGCTCACCAAGAGCAAATTCTAATGCTCCCCTTCCCTCCAGTTACTGTATTTTAGTTCCCTTCTCCCTTCCACTCTCTGGGTGCTCTTCCACTCACTCAAGTCATGATTTCCATACTGTTCTTTCACACATTGGGATCCTCATTCCCGCAGTCACTTTCACTCACCAGAGTCTTAGTTCTCAAACTCATTTTAAACTCAGGTGAATCTGTTTATTGCTGCCACTTGAAGAGTATCAGGGTCTTAATTCCCAGGTTTTCCCTTAAAATGAATGGGTTCATGAGAGAGCAGTTTATTCCATGGAGTAACAATTAATACTGAATTGAATGTGGGTTGGATTATTAATAGAGTAATAAATGATAATTTAGAAAATCTTGTCCAGCACCATCAAGTCCTGAGTGTGCCAGGTTAACAAGATTTTCAACTTGGAAAATTGTTAATTAAATAAATTCTTCCCAAATTATGGTTTATTTGTACAGCAGGCTGTGAACAAGGCAAATGGTATGTTGGCATTCATAACAAAAGGATTTGAGTACAGGAGCAGGGAGGTTCTACTGCAGTTGTACAAGGCCTTGGTGAGACCACACCTAGAATATTGTGTGCAGTTTTGGTTCCCTAATCTGAGGAAAGACATTCTTGCCATAGAGGGAGTACAGAGAAGGTTCACCAGATTGATTCCTGGGATGGCAGGACTTTCATATGAAGAAAGACTGGATCGACTAGGCTTATACTCACTGGAATTTAGAAGTTTGAGGGGGGATCTTACTGAAACATATAAAATTCTAAAGGGATTGGACAGGCTAGATGCAGGAAGATTGTTTCCGATGTTGGGGAAGTCCAGAATGAGGGGTCACAGTTTAAGGATAAAGGGGAAGCCTTTTAGGACCGAGATGAGGAAAAACTTCTTCACACAGAGAGTGGTGAATCTGTGGAATTCTCTGCCACAGGAAACATTTGAGGCCAGTTCATTGGCTATATTTAAGAGGAAGTTAGATATATCCCTTGTGGCTAAAGGGATCGGGGGTATGGAGAGAAAGCAGGTACTGAGTTGGATGATCAGCCATGATCATACTGAATGGCGGTGCAGGCTCGAAGGGCCGAAGGGCCTACTCCTACACCTATTTTCTATGTTTCTATGTTTCCATGTTTATTTAGTGTGTTATTATTTTTGCTTCATTTATCATGCCTTATTTATTTCTCTCTTTTAGATCAATATTGTCCTTAGATGCCTATCACACATTAAAAGGCATTATTGTGATTGATTATGATAGTCAACATCATGTGGAGTACTCTGTGATTTCTCCAAAATTAGGGTTGGGTGGCTTATAATATAGATGGATGGACAATGGACGTTCCATCAAACAAAACAAGTAGCCATTTATAGTTTATATAATGTTAGTGCAGTGAAAATGTCAGAAGAAGATAATGTTGATAGGAAAAAATAAAATAATATAATTTATAATATATCTGAACTTTGTTGAAACTTTAGAGAAACAGCATGTTAAATTAATATAAACTTGAAAATAGCCTCTAAAATCACATTACATCAAACATTCCTTTTTCTTTGAATTCCAAGGAACCTTATACCCAATAATATACTCCTGTCAATAAGGGAACATGGTAGCTGATTTGTACATAGCATGCACCCACACATGATTGTGAGATAATGGCTACATAATTTGTTGTAGAGATTCTCTTTGAAGGATAAATATTAACCAGAAAACTAACGGGCCAGAGTTCAAATTCAATATCATTAGATCCTGTAGATTTAGATTCAGATTCCGATGATTTTATTGTCATATATGCCAGCGTGTAGTAAAATTCCTTGTTCACATTAAACTCATGGAATAAGCAGTTTACAAGGTACTAATAAATGCAACAACAAATATAATAAGTGCAGAACAACAGAATGATGCAAAGCTTACAGTGCAGTCTGAAGTAGGGCAAAAAGAAATGTTAAAAATACAATTATGGATTAACCAAGAAGCGTAGAATTAAAAGTGCAGTATCACGGTAGCTGTGGTGAACTACATATACCTGTCTGGACACACCCCTCTG
The DNA here is from genome assembly GCF_048418815.1 of Hemitrygon akajei. Lineage (NCBI taxonomy): Eukaryota > Metazoa > Chordata > Chondrichthyes > Myliobatiformes > Dasyatidae > Hemitrygon > Hemitrygon akajei. The sequence goes on from NC_133133.1 coordinate 61,236,130, forward strand.
CTGACTGCTCCTGTGGCTCCTTCCACAGACCCCTGTATAAAGGTGGTTGGAGGCACTGCTCCCCCCTTAATCTCCAGGATGTTGTGTGGTCGTTTCTTGCAGCTAATAAAAGTCTGTCATTTGCCTCCCGTCTCCGAGAGTTATTGATGGTGCATCAGTAGCAACACTGGGAAGAGGGTGGGAAAGAAGTGATTGGTTCAGAAGGTAGCCGTGGAAAAGAATCAGTTCCTATATCTGGATATCTGGTCTTTCAAGCTCCTGTGTCCAGTAGACACTTCACTTGATACAAGAAAGACCTGCCTCATCCGAAAGACAGCATCTCTTATAGAGGAACTAATACTGGAGTGTCAACCTAGACTTCGTGCTTAAGCTTTTGCAGTGCAATTTGAACTGATAGCTAAGTGAGTCACAGGGAAAGGTGCTATTATCTGAATGAAAGGTTTCTGCAATATACAATATGTTTCAATGTTGCAGTAACATCCAATACAACACTCAATACATCAATTTCAGCTTTAAAAGGTATACCGATATTAGATGCCTCAAATAGGTGAGATTTCCCCAAGTGGAAAGACAGAAGGAAAATTAGATATACATGCTTACAGATAACATAAATTCATTTATCTTAAATAAAATAATTTTAATAGAAGTGCTATTAAGCATGCTAAATATAGAATGGTATCATATTTAATAAACTTCTTTTCTTTTAAATCATTAGTGTAAATATAATATCATGTTGGGAAGACAGGCAGAAGAGACCGTTGTTGTGCTTTTCAATATTTTTCCCATGAATGTACACTTATTCTGAGCTGTTAAAATTTATATTATTGATTTATGAATTTTAGCTTTTCATATATTAGCAGGGGATTAGAGAAAAAAATTTAATGGTGTGATGCAGTGAAAAATTATCTGCCCTTACAACCCTGGTTCTGTTCAATCCTAAAAACTCTAACTGATAAAAAAAAATCAAAATATGCATGCATGAATATAAAAATTGATTGTACCTGCTGAAAATCTTCAAAGGTTAATATTGAATTCTGCCAAGCCTAAGTCAACTCTATAAAGATGCAGAAGTACAGACCAGGAAGAAGTGAAACAGCCTTTGAAGCCTGGTCAACCATTCAATGTCATGGCTGATCATCTACTCATCTTTGTTTTTTAGAATTATTCAATGTTTATTGATTCCATTGATATCCAAAGACCTACAACACTCTGCCTGAAGTATTCTCTTTGAGTGAGTATCTGCAGTTCCTTAGACAGTAAATTCCACAGATCCACAATCCTCCTTTCTTATTCTGAGACTCTAGGTTTGTAACCCCTAGCCAGGAAACCTTTCTACACCTATCCTGTCAAACATACAAATTTTAGATGTTCCTTTGAGCTCATGACTCACCCTGCTAAACTCAGCTGATTATATATATAAATTGACTCAAAGTTATGAAGCTCATTGACTTGGATGGGAAAAATGGCATAATTTCTAGAAAATGCAGGAAATGCAGTTGATAGGAACTCCAGGGATTGTAATCCATAAACTTCCTTTTAATCAAAATTTAGGAATATTTTTAATTAAACATTCTCTGTCCTGCATGCAAAGAAAGTGTTAGTTTCTCGCACAGCACCACTGCCTCATAAAGACACTGGTTCCTTAATCTAAAAAAAAAGCACTGATTTGGCTGCCTGCTGATTTCCCGGCTGTTATGTGATTAAATGACAATTCTTTGCCAATATGTCTAGACATTAATTAGCCAATGTCACAGAGGGTTTTGCATATGATATCTGACAAGTTAAGTTGAAATTATAAAGTAGTTTTACTCAAACAAGCCTCAAATGTAACTTGCTTGATATTTATGTATAGAGAATAGTTTATCAAACCTAAATTACTCCACTTTCAACCAGATTTTTCTTATTCTGAGGTATCATTTTATAAGCATTTGGTTGTTATGGGGTGTTTTGTTGATGCATGAAAACAATGTGAATACAGAGCACAATAATTTTGCTGCTTCTCAGTTGCTTGCACTAAGTCAGGATGTTTTGTGTCCATCCTGTCAACAAGTTGCAGACGACGTACTGTTAGTGTTCACTCAGAAGTTGTTCTCTAAATCAGCGCTGATTGTATTCGTGAATTCCGTGATTCAGGAACACCTTCTCCCCTCTGCCATTTGATTTCTAAATGGACATTGAACCCAAAATGGACAAAATGACAGTTATTGTTCTTTCCGCCAACTTGCCGAAAATAGTTACTAAATTGTTGCTTTTTAGACCTTGCTGAATGGAAAGTAGAAGTTGTATTTCCTACATTGCAAATGTGATAACATTCCAAAAGTACTCCTTGGCAATGAAACCCTTTGTTTGTGCAGACCACTGTAAATATGACATTAACAGACAAATGAATATCTATCATGAAGTGTGCTTGCGACAAAGGACAGCTATCCTTAACGCTTTGGTTTGTTTGTATCCATAGAGTAATTTGCTTGACTCCTCTTCCTTCTGAAAGTCACTTAACAAGGGTTTAATCCTAACCTCTGGTACTGTGTAGAACTTACATATCCTTTCTATGACTGTGTTGTTTTTCCCAGGTATTCCAATTTCCTGCCACATCCAAAGAAGTATTTGTTGTAAATTACACAAGGTGAATGGATGGTAGGAGAATAAGAAGGGAGATAGTGGATATGTGACAAAGTAGAACATAGAATGGTATAGTATAATTCAGACCCTTCTTTAACCTATTCCTAGATCAGTCTAACCCTTCCCTCCCATATAGCCCTACATTTTTCTTTTATACATGTGTCTATCTATGACTGTCTTAAATATGCCTAATGTATCTGCTTCTGCCACCGCCTCTGACAGCACATTCAATACACCGGCCTCACTCTATGTAAAAAAAACCTTAAGACATAGGAGCAGAATTAGGCCATTCAACCCATCAAGTCACTCCGTCATTTCAAGGCTGATCCCGTAAACAATTCAACCCCATACAACTGCCCTCTCACCTTGATGCCCTGACCAATCAGGAATCTATCTACTTCTGCTTTGAATATACCAATGGACTTGGCCTCCACCACAGTCTGTGGCAGAGCATTCCACAGATTCACCATTCCATGGCTAAAAGAATTCCTCCTTATTTCTGTTCTAAAAATTCACCACTCAGATTGAAGTTGTGCCCTTTTGTTCTGGATACCAGCACCACAGGAAATATCGTCTCCACATCCACTTTATCTAGTCCTTTCAACATTTGGTAGGTTTCAATAAGATCCCCCCCACCACATTCTTCTAAATTGCAGTGAATACAGGCCCAAAGCTGCCAAACGCTCCTCATATGTTAATCACCCTCGTGAGCCTCCTCTGGATTCTCTCCAATGACAATGCATCCTTTCAGAGATTAGAGGCCTAAGACTGTTGACAATACTCCAAGTGTGACCTGACAGTGTCTTATAAAGCTTTCACATTATCTCCTTGCTTTAATATTCTACTCCCCTTAAAATAAATGCCAACATTGCATTTTCCTTCTTAACCACAGGCTCAATCTGTAAATTAACCTTCTGGGATTCTTGCACGAGCATTCCTAATTCCCTCTGCAGCTTCTGAAGTTTGAAACTTCTCCCCATTTAGAAAATAGTTCACACTACTGTTAGTTTTATCAAAATGCATTATCATACATTTCCCAACGCTGTATTCCATCTGTCAGTTTTTTAGCCATTCTTCAAATTTATCTAAGCCCTGCTGCAATCGTATTGCTTCCTCAGCACTACTTTCCCCTCCACCTATCTTCGTATCATCAGTAAACTTTGCCACAAAGCCATCAATTCCATTATCCAAATCATTGACAAACAATATGAAAAGTGGTGATTCCCCATACCCCTGAGGAACACCACTAGTCATTGACAGTCAACTAGAAAAGGCCCCCTTTATTCCCACTTGCTGCCTCCTGCCTGTCAGCCATTCCTCTAACCATGACAAATATATTTCCTGTAATGCCAGGATTTTATCTTGTTAAGTAGCCTCATGTGAGGCATCTTATCAAATGCCTTTTGAAAATCCAAGTAAATGATATCCACTGCCTCTTCTTTGTCCACCCTGCTTTTTACTCCCTTGAAGGATTCTAGAAGATTTATCGGGCAAGATTTCTCTTTACAGAAAACATGCTGACTTTGGCTTATTTTACCATTAGTCTCTAAGTACCCCAAAACCTCATCCTTAATAATAGACTCCAACACTTTCCCAACTACTGAGGTTAGGCTAACTGGCCTATAATTTCCTCTCTTTTGTCTGCCTCCTTTCTTAAAGAGTGGATTGACACTTGCAATTTTCCAGTCCTCCAGGACAATGTGGGAAGCAGGTGATTTTGAATGATCATGACCAATGCATCTATTATCTCTTCAGCAACCTCTTTCAGGATTCTAGGGATCCAGGTGGCTTATCCACCTTAAGACCTTTCAGTTTGCCTAGTACTTTTTTCTTTGTAATAGAAATGGCACTCACTTCTGCTCCCTGACACTCACAAACGTCTAGTATACAGCTCGTGTCTTCCACAGTAAAGACTGAGGTAAAGTACTTACTAAGTTCATCTGCCATTTCTTTGTTCCCCATTATTACCTCACCAGCATCAATTTCCAGTGATCCAATACCAAACCTCACCTTCTTTTTACTTTTTATATAACTGAGAAAAATTTTCTGTATCCTGTTTTATATCATCAGCTAGTTTGCCATCATATTTCATCTTTTCCCTTCTTGTAACAATTTTAGTTGCCTCTTTGGATTTTAAAAGTTTCCTAATCATCTAGCTTCCCACTCACTTTTGCTACCTTATATGCCCTCTCACTGGCTTTTAACTTCTCTTGTCAATCATGGTTGCCTACCTCTGCCATTTGAGAGCTTCTTCCTCTGTAGGACATAACTATCCTGTGCCTTGTGAACTATTCCCAGAAACTTTGGCCACCTCTGTTCTGCCATCATCCCCACCAGCATCCCCCTCCAATCCACCTGGGGAAGTTCCTCTCTCATGCCTCTGTAATTCCGTTTATTACATTACAATATTGATACATGTGATTTAAGCACTCCCTCTCAAATTGTAGTAAGAATTCAATTATATTATGATTGCTGCCTCCTAAGTGTTTGTTTACGTTATGCTGACTAATAAAATCTGGGTGACCTAATATAACCTTTCCCCTAGTAGGCTCAAGCACAAGCTGCTGTAAGAAGCCATCTCATAGGCATTCAACAAATTCCCTCTCTTGCAATCTGACACCAACCTGATTTTCCCAATTCCCTTGCATATTGAAGTCCCCCATTACAATTGTGACATTACCCTTATTACATGCCATTTCCAGCTCCCTTTGCAATCTCAACGCCACCTCTTGGCTATGTGATGAGTAAACCAAGCTGAGATGGGGTCCAGAGTTGATCCCCGTGTGAACTATGCTGCTAATAAGAGAGAGAGAAGCAGAGGGGGGAGGCACCCAGCGCAGCTGTGTGTGTGTGTGTGTGAGCGAGAGAGAGAGAGAGAGAGAGAGAGAGAGAGAGAGAGAGAGATTTAAAGTTATGGTTCCATGGCTGATTATTTACTTTTGCTCCAAGGACACTTTGCCTGCTTGAAGACTCTTGCTGAGACACCAAGGCGGGACCAGGTGATGGACGGCCGGTGCCCTGCAAGTGATGATAAAAAGCAGGTCTGCTGAGACACAAGCAGACACACCACGGGACACTGAAAGAGCGTTGTGCACCCACGTGAAGATGGGGGTTTGGAGGATCGATTCGGGGGAATCAATCAGAGGCTCACAGTGTGTGAAGGTGCGACCGGTGGGGGCTTGTTTGTGTGTCCACCCTTGCCTGGGTGACAGGCTTACCACTGAAGAACGGTCGTGCCTGGTATGGGGTCACAGTCAGTGACTGTAACAGAACAGGAAGACAACAGGAAGATTCGACGGCAATGGCATCACCTCTCGCTCTCACTCTCTCTCTCTCTCTCTCCAACGGTACACCAACAACTACCACGAGATAAACTAAACTGAACTCTGCACCATCGTAAGACTATCCATTTACCCCTAGACTTTGAAAGAGCTTGGTTTTGATTCCTATTTCCACACTTCTGTATATACCATTGCTAAATTGTTTTATATATATTTGCATTTTATGGTACTTGGTTTACTAATAAACAGTATTAGTTACAGTAATACCAGACTCCAACATGTATTCCATTTCTGCTGGTTCAGTAACCCGGTCACAGGGTACATGACAGCTACTACTTGGAGGTCCATGTATGATTCCTATAATTTTTTTTTACCCTTGCAGTTTCATAACTCCACCCACAAAGATTTGACATTGTCTGACTCTTTGTCACCTCTTTCTAAAGATGTAATTCCATCTCTTGTCAATAGATCCACACCACCGTCTATGCCTTCCTGCTTCTCCTTTCAATATAAAAGTATATCCTTTGATGTTAAACTCCCAGCTATGATCTTCTTTCAGGCACAACTCAGTGATGCCCACAAAGTCAAACTGACCGATCTCTAATTGCGCCACGAGTTCATCTACCTTATTCCAAATGCTAAATATAGCACTTTTAGTCCTGCATTCTTTGCCCTTATGAATTTTGCCTCTGTGGTTCAACTTAACTCTTTGCTCGGCATTGGTACCCAATCATTGGCTTGTCATTCCTTATATTCATATTACATATTACATCATCTATTTGTAAACCTGCTCACCCATCCTCAATTCTATCATACTGGTTCCCATTCCACTGTCATATACTCTTCTCTCAAATGTGACAAGTTATGCCCCCTTGGATTAACCATTTCCACCCTGGGAAAAAGTCTTCGGCTGTCCACTCCATTTGTGGCTCTTATCTTAATGGGTTACAGGGAATTAAGTGTTGAAGTGGGATTGATGGGATTGCTTGCAAAGCAAACACAGATTCAATGGGCCAAATGCCCCCTTTCATAGAAAATGAAGAAAATGAGAAATTCATATTGAATATTAAATGCTGACTTTGCAAAGGATGCTCATATTCTTGGAAATGTGTAAGCAAATAAATAGATATTGTTTATTTTTATTTCTTTATTTAGTGATTTGGAGTGAAAATAAGCAATACAATGTTTTAGAGTCCAAAACATTAGTAACTACATACTTTGCAGTCTTTTGGCATATAAATTAATAATAAAATCACACAATTATCTGTCAAAGAATAATTACTGTAGTATTTCCCCAGAATGATTTGTAGTTCATGTGGTTTAAGTTCTGACTTAACAAGGGCTGTGTTGTGTTGCCAGTCACCTGCCATAAGCTTTGGAGTATAGTTATTTGGTTATCACAGTCCCTCACCATCTGCTGTTGAATGTGCAATTAAAGGTTGAGAAGAGGATAGAACTGAACAGAAGAAACTAAAGCTGCTGGAGATTAAAGAGAAAGAATGGATGAGGCCAAGGATTTAGTGCTCAATACAAAAAAAGAACCAAGCACAATATAACCTGATTTTATTTGTGAGCCTCACAAAGACATTATGACCTCTAGCTTTCTTTTGCATTTTAAAGTTGTAAGTAAAATCTACTGAAGCAGATTTTGAATTAGCATAATGCAGGGTGCAGTTCAAGTATCTTCAGTATAATATAGTGACAGATTTTGCCCCATGTAATTACTTAGAGATCTTGTCCAGAAAGTAATGCCAGAGTTAAGTATGAGAACCTATAATTAGAGAGTTTTTCATTCATCTGAACAGAAACAAGATTGTTTAGAAAAATATAAAGAATCCACTGTTGCTGTAAATAATGCATTGACTTTTAAAAATGGCTAATACTCTGAAGAAGCTGTTCCAAAATGGTGGTAAGTAGACAAATCTTAGCCAAAAGCTGGAAGGAATACAAAAATAGGAAAAAAAATAATGCTTCAAGCAGTATACAAAATTCACTGGTCTCATCTCCATATATTTTGAAATAACTTCCATTTTATTAAACAAAAAACTTATTCTTCTTTATCATTTTGTGCTTGATTAATTGATAAAGAACACCATAGGCATAGATTTTGTATGGCTCTTCATATTGATGGGATGGTGTATAATATGTAATTTCAATAGTTTATACAGTGTCACATTAGAAGTTTTAGCATCACTGTAGGAGGAAAGGGGATCAACAGCATTTATTATCTGAACATTTATTGTAGAATTAAAGGAAGTAAATCATGTTGCTCCATCATTTTGCAAAATTTATCAAGCTCTGTCTTCAATAGTTTCAAATATTCCTTGGACAATCTTAAGTTTCACAAAATACAAAGTATACCATTGCACCTCTAGAACTACTAACCTTACTGTGTCATTTTGACTTCCCAGCAGAGTTTCTTTCATTATACCTTCAAATGAAATTGATTTTTGCAGCTTCTGAATAACTTACTGCTGCTAACTGCTAGGAGTTTTGTTGAACTTATTTAAACACATTTCTTTTAGAGCTCTAGAGCAGAGGCAAATGTACCAGATACGATGGATTTTTGCTTGGTTGTCTCTGAACCATGACCTTCGTCCTTTGATTTGAGATGCATGAATTCCCATCTATAAAATAACTGATTGGAAATTGACATGCAACGTGTACCTCGATTTCCACAAAGTTCCTCTGATAGGCAATGTCTCCAGTCAGCAGCATGAATTCAAACATTTTTTCTGTTCTGCTTCTTCATAGCAGCATCCAGCACTCCTTTCCCTGCTGCAGTTTCAGCACAATTACTGATAACAAAAATTCAGCACTATTGGACAATTACTATTCTAATATGTGGAAATACTGGTACAATGATAGAACTATGATTAAAACAGATTTTAAGATTGTTGTATTCTAACTAGCTGTTATAAAGGTAATTTTTGGGCTTCAATAAGCATGTGGCTGGTGCAGTGAAGGTGGAAGAAGAATAAAGAAAGTATGACAAATTTGATATATTAACCTGAAAAAGCTGTATGGAGTCTAGGTATCAGTCATTTTAATTTTGCAGCCAAGTATGTCTGAATGTCTTACCCAGTGTAATTGGATGTATATAAAAGTGTTCTGATTAATTCACATATCTATCTTCCTCCTTATTAAGATGATAACATGTGTTTTTGTTACTTTAATTGCTATCACAACATCTAAAACCAGTGTGTGATGAGGTGATGAGGGTGTAATAAAATTGTTTTGAGCCACTTTATATTTGTGACCCATTCAGAAGCAGATTAAAACCTCATTTATGCCTTCAATTTAATTTCTTTTTGTGCAGATGTAATTAAAAATATATTAAAATGAAAGCAAGAAAAATACTAAAATTAAATGGAACTGTATGACTTCTGTGATAAATTAATTGTCATTGTCTGCAGTGAGACTGGAGTCAGCAATTATAGGCAAATTACTATTTTGTAGATCGTAAGATTTAACAAAACAGCTGTAATTACATAAAATACGATGCTTGATAATTACCTTTACACTTACACTTAATATTAATTAATCTTGTGAATCTTAATACGTTTACTTAAAAACAAAAGTGCTCATTAGAGATAGAAGCTCTGAAAATAGAGCACAAAATCAGTAAAATACCTTTGTCTCTAAAGGCTGTCGATGCAAAGCTACAAACAGGACTGCTATCCTTTCAAAAGATTTGTAAAGTGGTGTGTCCTTGTTGCCACATTTGATTTCCTTTCAATCAAGAACTGAGTGTAGAAGAGCTTATGGAATTTAAACTAAGTGTTCTTAATTTTTTTTCCAGTTTGGTATATACATATTTGGCAACTCCATGTGCATAGCTTCTTAAAATTTGTTCTTGTCTACTTTGTGATAACTGGAACTTTTTACAGACTCATTTCCCACCATTGTTTAATGTTCATCAGTCACAAAGAAGTGAAGTTTTCTCAGACCTGGTGAAGGTTTCTCGTCCTGAAATACTGAGTGTAATTTTCAGAAAATTGCATATACAGGTACATTTAATGATCAGACTTTTTTTGCAATTATCAGCCCCTTCTACATATTTTACAACAAATAATTGGCACATTATCCATTAGTGTCACTAGATGGCTCCAGTTTGCAGTTAGAAATACCCCAGGGAAATATTGTCAAAGTGATTTTGAATTACCCAGCTGAAGAAGTTTGTTCATCTTCTATTAAACCTTCTTCAGCAAAATTCTACTGAGTCTGTAAAACTGCAATTGAACTGCTCTCACTGGAGAAGTTAACATTTCAAGTTTTCTGACCAAGTTTCAATAATTCTAAAGGGCAGCATTGTTTTAAAGAGTGAATCACCTGAGTGTGGATTACTCAGACACCTGAGTAAGTATTACATGAATGAAGCAAATCTCCTGTTATAGAATCTTCAATGAGAGCTGCCTATTGTAAAAACTTTTTTTTCTTTAGAAGGGATTATGTTACATTACATTACCAATATTATCAGTTGAAACAAAAGGTGGATGATTTGCCCAACATCTGCCCAAAGGTTGCCCAAAGGTGTGATTTAATGTTGCACAGTAAATATAAAATATTGGGGAACAGTTTAAACATCAAATTTCTTTTTAAGCTTTATTGCATAAATAGTTCGTATTTTTTGTCTTCATTGGTTGAACAGAAGATGTGATTGTCATGTGTTCAAAATGAAGTCTGTCTAAGTATTAGAGATCAGATTGTCAAGTTTGGGGCTATAGAATTTGCGGTTTCATTTATTTCCCCATTTCTATATGCAGCTCTGTTTATTTCTTCAGTTTTTGCAATTCTGTCTCTATTCACTTCTCTTTCTCTCTCATACTGGTCAATGTCTGAAAAATTAAAAAAATATAGAAGATTATCTTCATTTACAGTGTACTTGTGGGTGGGTAAGGCACACCAAGCTGAAAGGTACACATGTACAATATACAAGAGTAAATATTGCTGTCAGTCCTCTCTGTTTTTGTGAGTGAGGGACACAATCAATGCTAATTTTATTCTATGATAGAAGGTGGAGTCACTGCCAAGACCCAACATGTTTCTATTTCAAGTAAAGTAAAGCAGCTTTTGATTCATAACTGGCCTTATGCCACAAGAATGCTTTCTGGTTCAAGGCCTGAAAGAAGATGATAACATGTATGAAAGTAGAGGTTAGATCATGGTGTAAAGAACACACCTGTCAATAGGAATAAAATGCAACTTTAATAATCCATGGAAATTATAAGACCAGTACTTCAGAACAACCAATAAACCAAGTCTACTTTGTGCATTTGCAAGTTGAAGTTCACCCTTGAGGCTGCTATTAATGATACCAAGGTCATGCAACCATTGACAATGGAGGTACATTGTAAAGAATGCAACACTGATATACTTTTAATACTGAACCCTGGAGACTATCTAGACCATTGGTTCCCAGACTCTTTTGGGTTACTGCCTCCTTGACTCCGACAGTACATCCCAAATACTCCCTTCTCCCTTTCTGGCCATTATATAAAAACGATAAATAATTTTGATTTATAGTGCATGGTGAAATAAAATAGTAACTGCAAACTCAAAGCAGTGACAAATAATTACAAAAATTATTCAAATCTATTTTCTATTTAAAGCTAGAAATAAAATTATTTCTTTATTTAATTACAGTAAAGATTTTCATCAACGATTTTAGAGTGTACATTAGTCGTCCAACTATTCACCACTTCATTGCTTTTTCACCTTACAATGAGAAAGTTCACCTCATTAGAGCCTATCCATTAATTTTAACTGTCACTGTGTTCAAGTTAGTAGTTAAATATATTTTAAGTTTGTAGTCAAACAAGCCAAAAGTGAATGGGGAGAGACAGAAAAATAGTGAATCCCTGTGTCCTTCCTGTTTCAGGAACTTACCAGGAGATAACATATGTATGAAAACACACATATACACAATAAAATACACTTGTTATTATACAGGACCATACAGTTGCATTTGAATGGCAATCATTTACAATGGACAATGTTATAAATGTTCAAGGTTAGAGATGTTGAGATGAGGAAAGTTGCATTGACTTCAAAGCCACCTTGGATTTAATTTGATTAAAACCCTGAAACTGAAGCCAGATGTTCAAGTTTGTACTAAATAATGTGAAACTGTGAAAATTGTTGACTTGAACACATTTTATAAACATCTTGACCACTTGGTAAAGAATAAAAATAGTTCTGCTCTGTGTGTGAACAAGCTGACCATGTTAGCAACTGAAGCTAAGTTATAAATAAAGCAAGATCTTGAAGTCATTCATATGGGCAAACAAATGGCATGTCAATCTCTTCTTTAACATTCCAAAACTTTTTTTTCAATCTGGAGACTTTTCCATTTGAGTTAGTAACCTTTTAATCACATCTTTTGAAAGGTCTTGGAATCTAATGCTTCAAATACTCTGGTGAATTTTGGGTGACTTTTGCTTCAGGTGGAGATGGTATTGTTGATTTGAATACGTGGGGTATCTAATAGAGATGGGAGTGATAAGAAGCCTCCCATCAGAGAAAAAGAATGGCCAGATCTGCAACAGTTGAACTGTTCAACCATCTTCCAAAGCTGTATTGCATTTGGATTTCCCCAGTAGATACTCAGAAAGAATGGGTTCCTTCAGCCAGCGTTCACATCAGTTTCTGAAATGTACATGCTTGCTCAAATATTGCAGCAATGAGATCAGGCATTTTCTGCATTTTGTTTGACATCTCTGCTACCCACCTGGCCATCTGTATGAACAACAGATTATCTTGGTGAATTTACTGTAGGGTTTGCAGATCCCACAGGTATGGAATGAAATAAACTTGCATCATGCAATGGAATTTCTTTTGCAACATATTTAATGTAGGACATCGAAGTTACATTGGAGTGCTATTGAATATTATGCCATCAAGTCAAATGAGTAGGCTTAAACGTATAACTTTGGCATTAAGGCAACACTGCCACCATTAAGACAAGGCTGACAATTCAGATTAGAAATAAGTTTCGAAGAGAATCATAGACACATACAGCACAAAAATGGGCTCCTTTGATCCACATTGTTTGTGTTGGTTATGTTGTCTATCTAAGCTAATCCCATTTCTGTCCAAATCATCATTGACATCATTATGTGCCGTGTCATATGACACAGGCAAATTTTTCTACAGAAGTGGTTTACCATTGTTTTCTTCTGGGCAGTGTCTTTACAAGACGGTTGACCCCCAACCATTATCAATACTCTTTAGAGATTGTCTGCCTGGCATCAATGGTCACAACCAGGACTTGTGATATGCACCAGCTGCTCATACGACCATCCATCACCTGTTCTCATGGTTTCACATGACCCTGATTGGGTGACTAAGCTGGTGCTGCGCCTTGCCCAAAGGTGTCCTGCAGACTTGCAGAGGAAAGGTGCACCTTACACCTCTTCTGATAGAGATGTATCTCCATTGCTGCCACGCTTCTGTCCAGGTACCTGTCCAAATAACTAATAAATCTTGTTGTTGTATTTGCTGATAGTTCTCATCAGATAATCAGTGCTCTTAGATGAAAATTTTACCCCTCAGATCTTTTTGAAATTTCTCCTGTTGCAGTTTAAACCTGTGCGCTATAGAAATTTCCTCAGTTCTAACTGAAGATGTAGTTCTGTAGAACAAAGTTTATGACCATCTGTATGTATATACATAAAAGCTTCCAATATGAAATTAAGAAAGGGAGCAAATTATATTGCAGTGAATGGATAGCATACATTGAGGATGCAAGATCAGTAAACCTTCATATGATAACCTTCTTCATCATTGTGGTCCAACAATGCTAGGTTGTCATGCATTTCATTTTTTTGTTGCCGACCCTTTAAGATTAAATCCAGAATGACTGAGCATCACACTGAACTCACTTCAAAGTCTGGGATTTGCTATGAACCATGTTCGGATCAAATTATCTACCAGAGCTATTAAATTGGCAGTCCAAGCTGCAGTGATTTTAAGATTAATCCTGCAGGTGGTATATATTTTGTGTACTCTATGTTCAATGAATCTGAAACAATGTTAGGTGAAAAAAAGTAAAGTGATGAGATGCAAATTTTACTCTAGAAGTAAGTGGAAACAAATAACTTCCCACTGTTTAGAATGAGCAAACTGCTATGAAATGGGAAGCTGATGAACAAATAAAAAATTTATTCCTCCCTCTTTAAAAAGTCCACAGAGCATTGTAAGCAGAGCACTATGCAATATTGCAAGTATTGACACTAAAAGGTCATCTTTATCTGAATGATGTAAACTAATATAAATTTATAAACATAATGGAAAAGTATTGACATTGAAAACATCTGAATAATGTTTTGCTTTTATTTCTATACAACGAGCCCCTACAGCCCCACAGCATGTTAGAGTAGCGTTTTTGATGAATGCTGCTCCTGGAACTTAGCATGTATGAGCACTCCCCGCTGTGACACCTCCACTACAACAGATCTTTCTTTTCTTGTACTGCTATCATCCTGCACCTTGTTTCACACTATCTATTAATACATTTGGAAAGCAAGGAACTACAAATGGTACCTGTAGTAAGCATATTCTGAGAGGTGTTGTTTACTCAATAAATTTAACAACAGACCACTGTTATGTGTAAGAGACAGTCAAGTAAATAACTTGACCTACATTTTTGAGAAATCATTGTCATGAATTTCAAGTTAATGAGTTTAATCTGATAGCATCCCATGTCTTTTTAACAATTAATTAAGGAAGCTTGTGTTGAGAGTTTAGCATGAACCATAATGAGCAGTGACAGTGCATGCCTAACATTACCTCTGTCATGTACTTAATATGTCAATAATATTTGAGTAATATTGTAAATATATTGTTTAACTGAGCATTCTTTGCTGTTTAATTGATTCATTATAGGTTATATATTTGAAGTTCATTCATGAATGGCATATATCATTATGCCACATGTACACCTCATGAAAGTAAAGCTAAGTGTACACATTGTCCTGGGCTCCCAGCATTTATTCTTTTGATTCATTTTTGGAGTTACAAAATGTAACAACCTGCACACTCACATTTATAAGAATTTAAATATTTACAAATGCCTTTAAAACCGCATATGGAGTTATTCCTGGCTTTTTATTTAGTAATGACACATAACTGTAATTTAAAATCACTTAGAAACTAATGGAATAATTTGTTCTGCTTTTGACTGAAGTATCTTTCAGAAAATTGAGAGCAACTAAAGTATGATGCTCCTTGACATCATTTGCAGTTATACATTAATAAATACAATGGTGAGTTATCCTTAAAGCAGATCGTCAACTTTTGCAATCAATCACTTTACAAAATTTCAGTTCCTCATGTGAGAGAAATTTAGAAATATGCAATCATACCCTCAAAATTGTGCATTGAAGTTCCTGCTAAGCAATGCAACAAAAAGAATAGATCCTTTCCAACTTTGCAATTTTGTCATGCCAGTTAACGGATTGATTCCAGGCTTATAATCACTTATTCTAATCATAATCGGTTCAGAATTTGTACAACAAAAAGATATTTAATAATGTAAAATGCTGATATAACATTTTTAATTTATCTGATCCTGAATCTCTTCTGTAATTTTCTCAATCTGCTATTGCAGTTGTATATTTTTCTCTGACTTGTTTTGTCTATGTGGTCTTACTGAAGAATATAACCTCCCTCTCCATTGGATTCAATACTAACAATTCTCCTTTCCTCACTGTCTGATCCCTCCACACCATGTTACTCTAAGTGCTGTTTTTATTTCTCTCTAAATGCACAATATCAATAGCTTATTTTCCAGATCTATTCTTCTAGTTTGCTTTGAACATGTTGCTTCAGTCTTCCCTCTTGTAGTTTCCAAGATATCACCTGTCTTCAATGCTTCCCTCTACAAACATTCTTCAATTTTTGCCCCACTTCATCTCTCTACATATACACTGAAAAATCTCAATCTGTATCAATTTCTTGAGTTTTCCATATGGCCTATGACTTATACAGTCAAACTGGATGCAAAGATACCTTATAATCTTTTCCCTGCAATTTCACTGGTAAGTTTCTGGTAATTAATATTCCTCACAACAGTTTTCTGTTTTATATCTACCATTTCAACTTTTCAGCTGAGTTAGCATTCCACTGAACAACAGACTTCTTTTATATGTCACAATTCAAAGTCCAAAGTAAATCTATTAACAAAGAACATATACGTCACCATGTATAACCCAAAGATTAATTTTCTTGCAGGCATACTCAATAAATCTGTAATTGCAAACACAAGGAAATCTGCAGATGCTGAAAATTCAAACAACACACACAAAATGCTGGTGGAACACAGTAGGCCAGGCAGCATCTATAAGGAGAAGCACTGTCTACGTTTTGGGCCAAGACCCTTCCATAATAGAATCATAATAGAATCAATGGAAGGCCACACTAAATTCATTGTTCATCCAGTGTGCAAAAGATTGCACAAATCCAAAAAGAAAGAAATAATAATAAATAAATAAACAAAAACAAACAAACACACAAACAAACAAACAAACAAATAAATAAGCAAGCAATAAATATTGAGAACATGAGCCAAAGAGTCTTTGAAAGTGAGTCCATAGATTATGGGAACATTTCAAAAATGAGGCGTGAAGTTGAGTAAAGTTAGATAGATTGATAGATAGATAGATAAATAGATAGATAGATAGATAGATACTTTATTCATCCCCATGGGGAAATTCAACTTTTTTTCCAATGTCCCATACACTTGTTGTAGCAAAACTAATTACATACAATACTTAACTCAGTAAAAAAAAATATGATATGCATCTAAATCACCATCTCAAAAAGCATTAATAATAGCTTTAAAAAGTTCTTAAGTCCTGGCGGTAGAATTGTAAAGCCTAATGGCATTGGGGAGTATTGACCTGTTCATCCTGTCTGAGGAGCATTGCATCGATAGTAACCTGTCGCTGAAACTGCTTCTCTGTCTCTTGATGGTGCTATGTAGAGGATGTTCAGAGTTATCCATAATTGACCGTAGCCTACTCAGCGCCCTTCGCTCAGCTACCGATGTTAAACTCTCCAGTACTTTGCCCACGACAGAGCCCGCCTTCCTTACCAGCTTATTAAGACGTGAGGCGTCCCTCTTCTTAATGCTTCCTCCCCAACACGCCACCACAAAGAAGAGGGCGCTCTCCACAACTGACCTATAGAACATCTTCAGCATCTCACTACAGACATTGAATGACGCCAACCTTCTTAGGAAGTACATTCGACTCTGTGCCTTCCTGCACAAGGCATCTGTGTTGGCAGTCCAGTCTAGCTTCTCGTCTAACTGTACTCCCAGATACTTGTAGGTCTTAACCTGCTCCACACATTCTCCATTAATGATCACTGGCTCCATATGAGGCCTAGATCTCCTAAAGTCCACCACCATCTCCTTGGTCTTGGTGATATTGAGACGCAGGTAGTTTGAGTTGCACCATATCACAAAGTCCTGTATCAGTTTCCTATACTCCTCCTCCTGTCCATTCCTGACACACCCCACTATGGTCGTGTCATCAGCGAACTTCTGCACATGGCAGGACTCTGAGTTATATTGGAAGTCTGATGTGTACAGGGTGAACAGGACCAGAGAGAGTACGGTTCCCTGCGGCGCCCCTGTGCTGCTGACCACCGTGTCAGACCTACAGTCTCCCAACCGCACATACTGAGGTCTATCTGTCAAGTAGTCCACTATCCAATCCACCATGTGAGAGTCTACTCCCATCTCCGTTAGTTTGTGCCTTAAGATCTTGGGCTGGATGGTGTTAAAGGCACTAGAGAAGTCAAGGAATGTAATCCTCACAGCACAACTGACCCCCTCTAGGTGAGAGAGTGATTTGTGCAGCAAATACGTGATAGCATCCTCCACTCCCACCTTCTCCTTATACACAAACTGAAGAGGATCCTGGGCGTGCCTGGTTTGTGGCCTCAGATTCTGTATTATCAGCCGCTCCATGGTCTTCATCACGTGCGACGTCAAGGCAACAGGTCTGAAGTCATTCAACTCCTTTGGTTGTGGTTTCTTCGGTACCGGGACAATACAGGATGTTTTCCACTGTCTGGGTACTCCCCTTTATCTAAACTAAAGTTATCCCCTTTAGTTCAAGACCATGAGGGTTGAAGGAGTAACTGTTCCTGAACCTCGCGGTGTAAATTTTGGGCTTTCTGTACTTCTTCATGATGGCAACTGCAGGAAGAGAGCATGACCTCAGTGGTTAGGGTCCCTGATAATGGAAGCTGCTTTCCTGCGCTTTATGTAGGTGTGCTCCAAGGTGGGGAGGGCTTTACCATGATACATTGGGCCATGTCAAATACATTTATAGGATTTTCTGTTCAAGGACATTGGTGTTTCCACGCCAGGCTGTGATTCAGCCAATCAATATACTTATAAACACGAGAAATTCTGCAGATGTTGGAAATCCAAAGCAATATACACAAAATTCTGGAGGAACTCAACAGGTCAGACAGCATTTATGGAAATGAATAAACGGTTAACTTTTGTGCTAGAAGCCCATCTTCAGCACTGGAAAGGAAAGAGGAAGACCAGAATAAAAAGGTTGGGACAGAGCAAGGAGGATAGCTAGAAAGTGATAAGTGAAACCAAGTGAGTAGAAGAGGTAAAGGGCTGGAGAGGGTGGACCATAGGAGAAAAAGGATAAAGAGGAGACCCAGTGGGAAGCGATAGGCAGGTGAGAAGAAGTGGGGAATAGAAGAAGAGAGGAAGGGGAGTGAATGTTTTTAACCAGAAGTAGAAACTGATATTCATGCCAACTGGATGGAGGCTATCCAAGCAGAATATAAGATGGTGCTCCTCCACCCTCATCATAGCACAAGAGGAGGCCATTGACCGACATGTCAGAATGGCAATTAACATGTTTGACCTCCAGGGAGTTCTGGTAGCTGAACATCTTTACCACACATCTATAGAACTTTGTCAAAGTTTTAGATGTCATGCCAAATCTTGGCAAACTCCTAAGGAAATAAAGATGCTGCCATGTTTTCTTCATAATTGCAACTTAGTACATGCTGGGCCCTGGACAGGTCCTCCAAAATATTAACACTGAAGAACTTTAAGTTGTTGACCGTCTCCACCTCTGATCCTCCAATGAGGACTGGGTCGTGGACCTCTGGTTTCCTCCTCCTGAAGTCAAACATTTCCTTGGTTTTGCTGACATTGAGTAAGAGGTTGTTAATGTCGCATCACTCACCCAGATTTTCAATCACCCTTCAATATGCTAATTTATCACCACTTTTGATTCAGCCTATGGCAGAGGTTTGTCAGCAAACTTGAATATGGCATTGGAGCTGTACTTAGCCTCACAGTCAAATGTGTAATGTGAGTAGAGCAGGAGACCAAGCCTTGTGGTGTCCCTATGCTGAAGGAGATCATGGAGAAGATGTCATTTCCAATCTGAACTGACTGGTGTCTGCAAGTGAGGAAATCAAGGATCCCATTGCACAAGGTAGTATTGAGGCCAAAGTCTTGAAGCTTAGTGATTAGCTTTGAGGGGATGATGGTATTCAATGTTATGTCAACACTGTTGCTCCAATTGTTCCTATTGTTAATCACAAGTTGATAAATAGGCATGTTAAAAAAATATATCTTTATTTTATCTTTGAATCAACGATTGCTCATTTCTCTTCTCGCTGAAATCTCTCTTCATTTGTCCAATCAATAGTTCTAGTATTTTTTATTTCATACCCTGATATTTCAAGTAGAAAGCATGCCCCAATGCAGGGTCTCAATCCAAAAAGCATTCCCTTCTACAGATGATGTTTGATTCTCTGAGCTCCTTTTGAAGTTCTTTTTTGCTCTAGATTTTACAGTCTCTTGAGTTTTTATTTCACGTTAGCTTAGTAAGCTCACCCGCCATGCCTGCAGCAGAAAGTTGATCGTTGGTATATGCCCATTTTCACTTCAAACCTCTCACTTCTTGATCTGTGGCTCACCGTCTTTGTGTATGTGTCCTCGGTGGTTCTGAAAAATGTTCAGCTATTCCTTAACTGTCTTGCACCCAAGATAATTGCAAGGTGATCATGAAATGTTCTTTCCAGACTGATAAAAAATATGCAATATATCACATATTTTTCCATCATCCACTTTCATTTCAAAAAATCAAAACTATGGTATTTCATTCAGCATACACCACTTCCATCAATAACTGATGTTATACTACTTTCTTCCACAGCTTCAGAGTGCATATCAATCTGACTCACCAGCGTTTGTCATTTCTGGGTGCATTTCTGCCTTACTCATTCTGTATCCATTAATTTGGCAATTACATCAAGAAAAGTTTAACTTTAAATTGCTTTGACAATATAACAATTCCTTCTTCATTCAAACTTTCCAAATGTAAATCCTAAGAATCTGTTTCAGGTTTCCTCTTTTAAAAATGTTTAGAAACCAAACAAACTCTTCCTTTTGTCCCTAACCTCTTCTTCATACACCAAAAATCTCTTAGATTTGTCTTTGATTATTAATCGCAGAGTCTGAGACTTACAGCACAGCAACAGGCTTGTTGAACATCAAGCGGCCATCAGTTCCAAACCCATTTATCAGCACTTGGTTCTTAGCCTAACCAATGTTTTATAAAACTACACCAGGAGCTTCCTGCACTTGTATTCTCTGACTTGGCTGAATAAAAGCATGCAAACCATATGTATTCTTCACTATCTGCCTATTACACAATGCTCCTAAGAGCCCCACAATTTCTTGGACAGAATTGACCTATTAGTCCTTCCACAGTACATCACCCCACAAAACCAAAACTAAAATCTATCTGCCCCTTTTACAATTCAATCTGATCAATATAAGCTTGCAGCCAAAGACTAAGCTTCTCACTTTCACTACCACCTTCAGTAAGAAGCTTCCATTGCAAAAGTGTTGACACTTGCAGTGGTCTTATTTTCCCTCTTCCTCTCCATTTTGATGCTT
Organism: Hemitrygon akajei; assembly: GCF_048418815.1. Taxonomy (NCBI): domain Eukaryota; kingdom Metazoa; phylum Chordata; class Chondrichthyes; order Myliobatiformes; family Dasyatidae; genus Hemitrygon; species Hemitrygon akajei. The sequence goes on from NC_133133.1 coordinate 61,256,989, forward strand.
CAGTCCCAAGCATTTCACTTCTTGCCTTTCTTTTCCTTCGATCTATTTGTTTCACCACTACATTCTCTTCCTGATGAGTATCCTTCCTGAAGACAAGTATCCTTTCTTGATGTGGCACATTCATTCCATCTTGCCTTCTTCTGAGATGCACATATAGATCCAGATGAGTCAGTGCTTCCTATTGATCCAGAGGTAGGATCTGATCATTAGAAAGTTGCAGATATATGCTCATTGCTACTCTGTCATTGATTTATCCCAGTGTCAGTTTAAAAGGAAAATTTGGAAAGTAAGGTCATGTGAACAAGGCCATGAAATATATTTCAAAAGGTTATACTTTGGGAATAGAACTGTAGATTGTTATTAACATTACACACAATATCGATTGAAAAATATTGAATAGGTCAGAAGAAAAAGCAAGTGAGATTAAAATCTAAAGCACTGAACATGTTTTTTCCTGGTGTTCTCTTGCTCCTCATGCTGCTTGCTCTGTTTCCTAATTGAGCCCACAGCATTCCCAAGGTGAAGGGGAGCAGCCAGAACTATCGGTGCATGTTGATATCATGACATAGATAGAAAAAGTGATGAGGTCCTGAAGCATAAATATAGAAGGTTAGGAAGGGAGGCAAAAGGCAGAATTTCAAGGGCAATAATCTCTGAATTGCTGATGTGCAATACACCAATGACTGTAAGAATTGGAAGATATGACAAACAAAATACACGGCTGGTGCAGAGGGGCAGGGTTTCAGATTTGTCGATTATTGGAATCTCTTTTGGAAAAAGGCATGGTATGTATAGAAAGACGAGTTACATCCGAACTTGAGATGAGTTACACCTGAATGTGCAGGCACATTTTCTGTAACTGTTGAGGGAAATGAACCATATTGGATCGATTGCAAGTATTGGCAAGTGCACATGCAGCAGATCGATCACATAGTAAATCAAATGGGCCTCCTACAGGCAGGAGGTAATCTCTCTTGGTACGGGCTCTTAAGTGCACAGATTTCCATTTTGGCAGCCTTAGCTCATCGCATCACACAGGAAGTTTCCGAGCATGTACCATTTTAGAATGACTCAGTAAACACATTTGATCATACTACTCAGTTATAGGTCTAGCTCCATCCATACATAACAGGGGCTTTAACTTAGGTTGGCAGGAGAGCAGAAGCCAGGATATAGTTCAGATGAAGGAGTAGTTGCTGTAAAGGTAGGTGCAACATGCACAGATAGGCAGCAGATAGGGTACAAATGCAGTCAGTTGGATGAGGTGGAATGTGTTTATATTTATGCGAGAAGTATTGAGAATAAGGGAGATGAACTTAGATCATTGATCAGTACAATGTTGTGGCTATTACATGGACTTGTCAAAAGGGCAGAACTGACTGCCTGACATTCCAGGATTTAGATATTTCAAAATGGATAAGGAAGGAGGAAAAAAGTGAGGGGAGTAGCTTTGCTAATTAGGGATAACATCACAGATGCAGAGATTGTCTACTAAGTCAGAGTGGGTAGAAGTCAGAAAAAGAAAGGGAGTAATCACCCCACTGGAAGTATTCTGTAGGCTCCCAATAGGCACCACGACACTGAAGAGAAGATAATTAGGCGGATTTTGGAAAGGTGCAAAACTAGAACATAAAACATAAAATATACAATACTACAGCACAGAAAATGATCATCAGCCCACAACTTTGTGACGAACCAATTACATTAGTAATCAAATGGCCAATTAAACTAATTCCTTGTGTCTACACCTTGTCCATATCCTCCCATTTTCCTCTCATTCATATGCCTATTTAAACGTCTCTTAAAAGTTCCTAATGTACCTGTCTCACCACTCTGGACAGTGTTTTCCAGGCACCTGTCATTCTCTGTGCAAAAATAACTTGCCCCTCACATCTCCTTTGAACTTACACCTTCTCACTTTAAATACATCCCCTCTGAAGTCAGATATTTCAACCCTGAGAAAAAAAATACTGTCACCCGTCAGTCTCCACCTCGCCAGAAAAACAACCCAAGTTTGTCCAACCCCTCGTTATAGCACATGCCCTCCAATCCAGGCAGCATTCTTGTAAACTCCCGCACACATTCTCCAAGGCCATGACATCGTTCCTATAATGGGGTGACCAGAACTGTTTGCAATACCTCAGATATGGCCTAACTCAAGTTTTATAAAGCTGCACCATAACTTCCAGATTTTTGAACTTGATGCCTTGACTAATAATGCCATATACCTTCCTAACCATCTGATCAACCTGTGTAGCCATTTTCAGGAAGGTATGAGCTTGGACCCCAAGATCTGACTGCTCATCAACACTGTTAAAAATGTTGCCCTCAACAGTTCAATGTCTCTTGACATTTGATAAATCAAGATATAAATCTTCACATTTGGCTGGGTTAAACTCCATCTGCCATTTCTCTTCCTATATTGCAAATGATCTATATTGCACAGTATTCTTTGCCAATCTTCTAAGCTTTCCACAACAAACCTATCTTTGTATCTGCAATCTTACTAATGCACCCATCTACATTTTGATCCAAATCATTTATACACATCACAAACAGCAGAGGTCCCATTACAGATCCCTGTGGAACATCACTAATCTCAGACCTACAGGTAGAATAAGTCCCTTCAACCACTGCACTCTGTCTTCTGCCAGCTCTGAATGCAAATGGCAATTCACCACAGATTCCATGCATCTTAATTTTCTGGATGAGCCTTTCATGAGGAACTTTGTCAAACACTTTACTAAAATCCATATAAACAATATCCACAGCTCCCCCTTCATCAATCGCCATTGTCACCTCATCAAAATACTTCGTCAAGTTGGTAAAACATGACTTGCCTATACAAAGCTACACTGGCTCTCACTACTTAGGCCATGTTTTCCAAATGATCATAAATCCTCTCCCTGAAATTCATATAGTTTCTAGGATTCGGAGCAAGAAGGCTGCGAGTGACTGGCTGATTTCCGGAGCAAAGGCAGTTTTTACTACTCGGGGTAAAAGAGAGGTGAGACTGCACAGGCGCATGACATAAGCCAGTAGAGTGCAAAAGGTTTAAAAAGAAGGCTGCCATATCCAGCGGACAGCAGAGTGAGAAGTAGTAGAGTGATAGGGCTTTGGTGTAATGGGCTTAGACGGTAACGGGACGAGGCGAGGTAGGTTTACCTGTGTTACTTGCGGAAAGGAGGAAGTATGTGTGTGAGGCCAGTTTTCTGTGTTCAGTCTCAGATGTGGGAGGTCCTGGAGTCTCCCAGCCTCCCGGACGGCCATATCTGCACCAGATGTGTTGAGCTGCAGCTCATAAGGGACCGAGTTAGGGAACTGGAGATTCAGCTCAATGACCTTCGCCTGGTCAGGGAGAGTGAGGAGGTGACAGAAAGGAGTTACAGGCAGGTGGTCACACCGGGGCCATGGGAGACAGACAAGTGGGTCACAGTCAGGAGGGGGAAGAGGAAGAGTTAGGGACTAGAAAGTACCCCTGTGGCTGTACCCCTTGACGATAAGTACTCCTGTTTGAGTACTGTTGTTGGGGACAGCCTACCTTGGGGAGTAACAGTGGCCGTGCCTCTGGTATAGAGCCTGGCCCTGTGGCTCAGAAGGGCAGGGAAAGGAAGAGGAAGGCAGTAGTGATAGGGGACTCTATAGTTATGGGGTCAGACAGGTGATTATGTGGACGCAGGAAAGAAACTCAGATGGTAGTTTGCCTCTCAGGTGCCAGGGCCCAGGGTGTTTTAGTTCGCATCCAAGATATCCTGCAGTGGGAGGGAGAACAGCCAGCGGTCACGGTACACATTGATACCAAAGACATAGGTAGGAAAAGGGAAGAGGTCCTGAAAAAAGACTACAGAAAGTTAGGAAGGAAGTTGAGAAGCAGGACCACAAAGGTAGTAATTCTGGGATTACTGCCTGTGCCACGTGACAGTGAGTATAGGAATAGAATGAGATGGAGGATAAATGCATTGCTCAGGGATTGGAGCAGGAGGCAGGGAGTCAGAATTCTGGATCATTGGGACCACTTTTGGGGCAGGTGTGAACTGTACAAAAAGGACGGGTTGCTCTTGAAGCCCAGGGGGACCAATATCCTGGTAGGGAGGTTTGCTAAGGCTACTGGGGAAAGTTTAAACTAGAACTGTTGCAGGGTGGGAACCGAATTAAAGAGACTGGGGAAGAGGAGGTTGGCTCACAAATAAAGAAAGATTGTAGACAGTGCAAGAGAGAGGATAGGCAGGTGATAGAGAAGGGATGCTCTCAGACTGAAGGTTTGAGATGTCTCTATTTTAACGCAAGTAGTGTTGTAAACAAAGCAAATGAACTTAGAGCATGGATCAGTACTTGGAGATATGATGTGCTGGCCATTACAGAGACTTGAATGCCTCAGGGACAGAAATGGTTACTTTAAATGCTGGGTTTTAGATGTTTCAGAAAGGACAAGGTGGGAGGCAAAAGAGTGTGGCACTGTTGATTAGAGATAGTATTGTGGCTGCAGAAAAGGTGGACACCATGGAGGGATTGTCTACGGAGTCTCTGTAGGTGGGGGTTAGGAACAGGAAAGGGTCAATAACTTTACTGGCTGTTTTTTATAGTGACAGGGATATTGACAAGCAGATAGAGAAACAGAGCATGAAAAAGTGTAATAATAACAGAGTTGTCGTGATGGGAAATTTTAATTTATAGAAACATAGAAAACCTACAGCACAATACAGGCCCGTCGGTCCACAAAGTTGTGCTGAACACGTCCCTACCTCAGAAATTCCTAGGCTTACCTATAGCCCTCTATTTCACTAAGCTCCATGTACCTATCTGCTTGTCAATATCTAAAAGCCTCTTTAAAAACCCTATCGTATATAATTTCACAAATATTAATTGGCATCTCCCTAGAGCAAGGGGTTTAGGTGGGGTGGAGTTTGTTAGGTGTGTTCAGGAAGATTTCTTGACACAATATGTAGATAATCCTACAAGAGGAGAGGCTGTACTTGATCTGGTATTGGGAAATGAACCTGGTCAGGTGTCAGATCTCTCAGTGGGAGAGCATTTTGGAGATAGTGATCATAATTCTATCTCCTTTATGATAGCATTGGAAAGAAATAGGAACAGACATGTTGGAAAAGTGTTCAATTGGAGTAAGGGGAACTATGATGCTATCAGGCAGGAAATTGGAAGCTCAAATTGGAAACAGATGCTTTCAGGAAAAAGTACGGAACAAATGTGGCAAATTTTCAGGGGATATTTGTGTGGAGTTCTGCATAGGTACGTTCCAATGAGACAGGGAAGTTATGGTAAGGTACAGGAACCGTGGTGTACAAAGACTGTAATAAATCTAGTCAAGAAGAAAAGAAAAGCTTACAAAAGTTTCAGAGAGCTAGGTAATGTAGAGCTAGAGATCTAGAAGATTATAAGGCGAATAGGAAGGAGCTTAAGAAGGAAATTAGGAGAGCCAGAAGGGGCCATGAGAAGGCCTTGGTGGGCAGAATTAAGGAAAACCCTAAGGCATTCTACAAGTATGTGAAGAGCAAGAGGATAAGAAGTGAAAGAATAGAACCTATAAAGTGTGACAGTGGGAAAGTTTGTATGGAACCGAAGAAAATAGCAGAGGTACTTAATGAATACTTTACTTCAGTATTCACTATGGAAAAGGATCTTGGTGATTGTACTGATAACTTGCAGCAGACTGAAAAGCTTGAGCATGTAGATATTAAGAAAGAGGATGTGCTGGAGCTTTTAGAAAGCATTATGTTAGATAAGTCGCCGGGACCAGATGAAGTGTACCCCAGGCTACTGTGGGAGGCAAGGGAGGAGATTGCTCAGCCTCTGGCAATGATCTTTGCATCAAAAATGGGGACAGGAGAGGTTCCGAGGATTGCAGGGTTGCGGATATTTTTCCTTTATTCAAGAAAGGGAGTAGAGATAGCCCAGGAATTTATAGAGCAGTGAGTCTTACCTCATTTATTGGTAAGTTGATGGAGAAGATCCTGAGAGGCAGGATTTATGAACATTTGGAGAGGTATAATATGATTAGGAATAGTCAGCATGGCTTTGTCAAAGGCAGTTTGTGCTTTATGAGCCTGAGTGAATTTTCTGAAGATGTGACTAAACACATTAATGAAGGAAGAGCAGTAAATGTAGTGTGTATGGATTTCAGCAAGGCATTTGATAAGGTACCCCATGCAAGGCTTATTGAGAAAGTAAGGAGGCATGTGATCCAAGAGGACATTGCTTTGTGGATCCAGAACTGGCTTGCCCACAGAAGGCAAAGAGTGGTTGTAGATGGGTCATATTCTGCATGGAGGTCGGTCATCAGTGGAGTGCCTCAGGTGTCTGTTTTGGGGCCCCAACTCTTCGTGATTTATATAAATGACCTGGATGAGGAAGTGGAGCGATGGTTAGTAAGTTTGCTGATGACACAAATGTTGGAGAGCTGTCAGAGGTTACTGCGGGACATTGATAGGATGCAAAACTGGGCTGAGAAGTGGCGGATGGAGTTCAACCCAAATAAGTGTGAAGTGGTTCATTTTGGTAGGTCAAATATGATGGCAGAATGTTGTATTAACGGTAAGACTCTTGGCAGTGTGGAGGATAAGAAGGATCTTGGGGTCCGAGTCCATATGACACTCAAAGCAGCTGCGCAGGTTGACTCTGTGGTCAAGAAGGTGTACGGTGTATTGGCCTTCAACAATTGTGGAATTTAATTTAAGAACCGAGAGGTTATGTTGCAGCCATATAGGACCCTTGTCAGACCCCACTGGTGTTCTGTGCTCAGTTCTGGTTGCCTCACTACAGGAAGGGTGTGGAAGCCATAGAAAGGGTGCAGAGGAGATTTACAAGGAGATTTACAAGGACTGGGGAGCATGCCTCATGAGAATAGGTTGAGTGAACTCAGCCTTTTCTCCTTGGAGAGATGGAGGATGAGAGGTGCCCTGTTAGAGGTGTATAAGATGATGAGAGGGATTGATCCTATAGATAGTCAGAGGCTTTTTCCCAGGGCTGAAATGGTTGCCACAAGAGGGCACAGGTTTAAGGTGCTGGGGAGTAGGTACAGAGGAATATGTCAAGGGTAAGTTTTTTACTCAGAGAGTGGTGAGTGCGTGGAATGGGCTGCCAGCAATGGTGGTGGAGGGAGATAAGATAGGGTCTTTTAAGAGACTTTTGGGTAGGTACATGGAGCTTAGAAAAATAGGGGGCTATAGGTAAGCCCAGTAATTTCTAAGGTAGGGACATGTTCAATGCAACTTCATGGGCTGAAGGGCCTGTATTGTGCTGTAGGTTTTCTCTGCTTCTGTGATTATCCCTGGTTTCTGTTATGTTTTGTAACTTCAAAACATTAAACTAATTTAAAGAAACTCACAGGAGTCCGAATAATACGAGTGTAGTTCAAGTTTACTTTAAGCGAGGCGCACGTATTATTCGTTAGCATTAACATATTTTTACATATGACATGTAATTAATTATTAAACAATCAAGAATGCTTAATTGAGGTACACAAGATAACCAAAATATTATTGAAATATTAAATACAGAACATTCCTCCTTGCTTAGCTGCAAACCCCAACTCAATAGCGAATGCATTTCAAGTACATATACAGTATATTACAAAACACATCTACTATATGTAGACATCTAGAGCATAGAAAATTTAAATTGTGCAATTCAGTCTTAAAGATTTAATCACTTTGGTGGATTTCTTACTCTGTGGTATAACACCTTTCCTGACAAGGAGGTTCACTCGGCTTGGCAGGTGAGATTTCTGGCTGTGTAACAATCTCAGTTTCTGAGACTGAGACTGCAGGAAGTGGTTCTGATAGTGGTAACCACCTTTCTTCTTCTTCCTTTCTCTTCTTCTAGTTTGTGCATCTTGATCTTGGGAGGGTGCATTCAGTTCACTGGAGTATTCTCATTAATCCCTCTACTCCTCCCTGTATGACCTGATCTCCCCTCTTGGTTTCTGCATCCACAACATCATGTGACAACCCTCTGTTTTTGTATCTACATTGATTGCTTTCTTTTTGGCATTCTATTCATCCAGCTGGGATTTGGTCTTTGCATCTACTTTTACAAGCATTTTTTATCTTCTACTTGAAGTTCATTCAATAATTTTAATGCACACAGAGAAGGTTCTGGATTTTATACTCACAAAATTTGAATGCTGGTAGCTTTCCTGAAGCTCATTGAACTCTCTTCCAGCTAAAAACAAAGCTATTTTGCAAGTAACTACCTGAGTAACATGCCACTTTCGCAATTCCTCTGAGCAGCATGGTCCTTCCTTGGTCCAATAAGCTTTCTAACCAGAGGCACAGAGGCTGGCACCAACACCTGTTTGTCCTCTGCTGGGCGCTGGTTCATGGTTTTCAGCACGGAGACAATGGTGGCATCATTCAATACCTTTCTTTCAGTTGACTCTATTGCTGGGGATTTGGGATGCAAATGATGGATGGATCTCCAATTAAGTTGCAGTTGCTTCAGTCACTCACATCCTTATAAAGCTGGTCCTTCTGTTTGTACCACATACAATCTCAATATGGGTTGTCAGTTGATGCATTTCATTGTCACAGGAGTTACCTTTTCTCCATTATAAGTTCATTGTTGGATATCTGCAGGCTTCAGTATGGTATCTTTGAAATGCCATTCAAACTCATTTTGTGGAATGACTGAAACGGCTCAATCAGTGTCCAACTGCATTTTTATTAATTTGCCATTCACTTCTTGCATAAGCCATATTGCTTGTCTATTATTACTTTTCATAATGAAAATCTCTAGACTATCCAGTCTTGTTTTGCTCTCATAATTATTTGATCTTTCATCAATAGAATAGAGATTAGTGCTCTTAGTGAAACTAATTTGACTTTTTAGTTTTTTCTCTTCCCCAAACAGCCCATTTATTTTTGTCTGCCCAACATGCTCTTTGCATATGTCCTACATTGTTACATTTTCTGCAAGTTTCGTCCTTACGCTTGCATTGGTCTGGTGTATAAGAGAGCCTGCTACAATGGTAACGTAATTTGTTCAGCCAGGGCGGTTTCTCTTTAGACACTGCAATTTTATTCCCACTCATTTTCATTCCTGACTACAATTCAATTTCACCTGTCTGCTGTTTCCATTGAAACAGTGATTTCCACTGCTCATTTGAATGTAAGCTCTGATTCAGTTAGCAGCCATTTTTGAATACTTTCTTTTAAAACTCCACAAACTAAACTTCCTCTCAGTGTATAATTACGACCATTATTGAACTGACCGTAATCAGACCAATTCAGCTACATATGCTGAAATGGACTCCACTTCCTTTTGATTCCACTTATGAAACTTAGTGTTCTGCAATCAACAATAGCTTTGGTTCTAAGTGTTACTGCATTACTTTTACGACAGCAGCAAAGCTAATTTTTGATGCTTGGTTGGAGAATTCAAACTTTGAAGCAAACTGTATGTTTTTAAACCCAATGAACTCAGCAAAATTAACACTTGCTTCTCATTAGCTATTCAATTCGTTTCAAAATACTCTTCCAATAGCTCAGTATACTGTCATGGTTCCAGTTGGCAGTTCCCCTTTAGATAGATAGATAGATAGATAGATAGATAGATAGATAGATACTTTATTCATCCCCATGGGGAAATTCAACTTTTTTTCCAATGTCCCATACACTTGTTGTAGCAAAACTAATTACATACAATACTTAACTCAGTAAAAAATATGATATGCATCTAAATCACTATCTCAAAAAGCATTAATAATAGCTTTTAAAAAGTTCTTAAGTCCTGGCGGTTGAATTGTAAAGCCTAATGGCATTGGGGAGTATTGACCTCTTCATCCTGTCTGAGGAGCATTACATCGATAGTAACCTGTCGCTGAAACTGCTTCTCTGTCTCTGGATGGTGCTATGTAGAGGATGTTCAGAGTTTTCCATAATTGACCGTAGCCTACTCAGCGCCCTTCGCTCAGCTACTGATGTTAAACTCTCCAGTACTTTGCCCACGACAGAGCCCGCCTTCCTTACCAGCTTATTTAACACTTCTTTCCACCTGATTTTGCCCCAATTTCAGTAATTTGCTGTTAGTTTACCCAATTACCATAACCTGGTTCTCATCAGAGACTGGGGAATAAATACGATGGCGACATGATCGCAGATTGCCAGTTTGTTGGTCAATTCTGGTGTGATACTTTGTTCCCTAGTCTGATTAGAACCGTTAATTCTAAGTTCCGCACTAGTTTCTAGATAGTCCCTGTAGATCCTGTCTCCTTGTCAAGATTCCTCCGATTTCCTGTTCTACGTTCAGATCTACGCCAGCATCCCCAACTCAGGCGACGTGCCGGTGTCCTGCACTTGGGTTCTCCTCAGTCACCCCCCTTGCAACATATACTTGAGTTAATTGCTGGTCATGGCATTCAAATTGTTAACCTTTCAGATGTAGCCAGCCATTTCAAACTTTTTTTATGATTATTAGCACCTGGTACTCACTATTTGTGAACTTTGAGTTCTTCTGTTTGTGGCCTTTTTTAAAAACTTGATGACTTCACACATATTGGAATGTTTCTTTTAAATTCATCCTTCCTTGTAGCATTTTATTTCTTTGAATGTCTCGCCGTGCTCTGACAGGTCAGTAACTGTCTCGAGTTCATTTTAAAAATACCTCATTGGCAGTGTTAAGTTTTACACCTTCAAAACATTAAACTAATTCAAAGAAACTCACGGGAATCCAAAGTATACAGGAGTAGTCTGAGTTTACTTTAAGCAACGTGCACACCTATCACGTGGTATCATGATGACATGTGCAATTAATGTATTTTTATAATTAAACCATAATCAATTATTTAAATGAACAAGAATGCATAATCAAACTATACACACACACACACACACACACACACACTTACTCAAATATCATTGAAATATTAAATGCACAATAGTTTCCTTCTTAATAATGGGACAACATTAGGTAGTTGCCAGTCCTCTGGGACTTGGCCTGTGGGAAGAGAAAACACAAAGATATTGATCCCAATCTCATCTCTTGCTCTGTCAATAAAGTAGGGTTTATTCTCCATCCTGATGCTCGTCCAGAGACCCAACATTACAACCTTCTTTACCACAAAATGCCCTAGCATTATCAATACACTTAACACTGATCTCCTTATCCACCACATTCTCTTCCTTGGTAAATAGAGAGATAAAGTACTCATTAAGACCCTCACTTTTGTCCTCTGCTTCCAAGTAAATATTCCCCCTTTATCCTTGTGTGGTTGAGTGGTCCTACCCTCTCCCTAATTATCCTCTTGACCTTGATGTATGTTTCAAATACCTTGTGATTCTCTTTAATCCTACTTGCCAAGGACATTTCATGAGCCCTTCTGGCTTTCCTAATTGCCTTACTGTGTTCTTGTCTAACTTCTTTATAATCCTCAGGCCTCTGTTTGATTCTAGCTTCCTAAGGTTTACGTACTTTTCCTTTTCTTCTTGATTAAGTTCACCACCTCTCTTGACATCCAAGGTTCTCTTACCTTGCCAATCCTCTTCTTCCTTCTGACTGGAACATACATCTCCTGGTCTTTAAACACCCTCCACATGTCAGATGTGGGCTTGTACGAAAACAACTATTCCCAATTAACTCTCCCCCAGTTCCTGCTTAATTCTCTCAAAACTTGCCCTACTCCAATTTAATACCCTCCAGCGAAGTCCATGCTTATCCCTATCTATATCAAGAACAGTTCCAAATGAAATCTTGTTTCTGATCGATTAGCTCACTGGAGCAAACATCCCCCATTATCTGTCGTCAAGCAATCTAGTTCTGCAATGCATTCTTATATGTTACTGGATAGATCGTGAAATGCTAGGATCAAATCACTGATCACTGCCCTGAGTTAGCCAATACAAGTATAGAAATTCCCAATGTTATTTGTTGAGATGTGATTATAAAGGTGGGATTCGTAAAAGTATACTGGAATATGCAAAGAATCAAATTCAAATTCAAGTTTATTGTCTTATGCACAAGCACATTTAGATACATTTAAAAAGTGACTACTAGCAGTATCACAAGAACATAGCATTAGGCATACTACCCTCACAATAAATGATTTAAAATAAACATAAATTCAAAGTTCAAAGTAACATTTATTATCAGAGTGCATACATATCACTACATACAACCCTGAGATCCTGTGGGCATACTCAGCAAACCTATAGAATGCTAACTGTAAACAGGATCAGTGCAAAAGCACAGAAGTCAGCAAACTTTGCAAGTGCAAATATATATAAATAACGTAACAATGAGAATATGAAATAATAAGATAAAGAGTCCTTAAAGTGAGATCATTGGTTGTGGGAACATCAGAAATGGAATGAATGCAGTTATCCTCTTTTGTTTAAGAGCTTGATTGTTGAGCAGTAGTAACTGTTCTTGAATCTGTTAGTGTGAGTCCTGAGGAATTTGTATCTTCTATCTGATGGCAGCGGCGAGAAAAAAGCATGGCCTGGGTGCTGAGGATCTTTGATGATAGGTGCTGCTTTTTTTACGACAACATTTCATGTAGATGTACTCAATGGTCAGGAGGGTTTTACGCGTTATGTCCTAGGCCAAATCCACTACCTTTTTTAGGATTTTCAGGTCAATGGGATTGGTGCTCCCATACCTGGTCATAATGCAGCTGATTAATACACTTCCCACCACACATTTATACAGGTTTGATGTCAAGTCAAGTCGAACCTCCGCGGACTCCTATGGACTCCTTGGTCTTGCTGAAATTGAATGAGAGGTTGTTATTATGAAAGCACTCAGCCAAATTTTCAATCTCCCTCCTGTATGCTAACACCTTTGACACAGCCCCCACAACAGTGGTGTAATCAGAAAACTTGTATATAGTTTTGGAGCTCTACTTGGCCACACATTCATAGGTGTAGAGTGAATAGAGCAGGGGGTTAAGCACACAGCCCTGTGGTGCACCTATGCTGATGAGCTATGATGTTGTGACCATTACAGACACTTGGATGGCTCAGGGACATGAATGGCTACTTCAAGTGCCAGGATATAGGTGTTTCAGAAAGGACAGGAGGGAGAGAAAAGAGGTGGGGGCATGGCACTGTTGATCAGAGATAGTGTCACAGCCGTAGAAAAGGAGAAAGACATGGAGGGATTGTCTATGGAGTCTCTGTGGATGGATGTTAGGAACAGGAAGGGGTCAATAACACTACTGGGTGTTTTTTTATAGACCACCCAATAGTAACAGGGACATTGAGGAACAGATAGGGAGACAGATTCAGAAAGGTGTAATAATAATAGGGTTGTCATGGTAGGAGATTTTAATTTCCCAAATATTGATTGGCATCTCCTTAGAGTGAGGGGTTTAGATAGGGTGGTGTTTGTAAGGTGTGTTCAGAAAGGTTTCTTGACACAATATTTAGACAAGCCTACAAGAGGAGAGGCTCTACTTCATCTGGTATTGGGAAATGAACCTGGTCAGGTGTCAGATCTCTCAGTGGGAGAGCATTTTGGAGATAGTAATCACAATTCTACCTCCTTTAGCATAGAATTGGAGAGAAATAGGAACAGACAAGTTGGGAAAGCATTTAATTGGAGTAAGGGGAAAAATGAGGCTATCAGGCAGGAACTTGGAAGCATAAATTGGGAACAGATGTTCTCAGGGAAATGTACAGAAGAAATGTGGCAAAAGTTCAGGGGATATTTGTGTGACGTTCTGCAAATGTTCCATTGAGACAGGGAAAGGATGGTAGGGTACAGGAACTGTGGTGTACAAAGGCTGTTGTAAATTTAGTCAAGAAGAAAAGAAAAGCTTTTGAAAGGTTCAAAAAACTAGGTAATGATAGAGATCTAGAAGATTATAAGGCTATTAGGAAGAAGATTAAGAAAAAAATTAGGAGAGCCAGAAAGGCCATGAGAAGGCCTTTGCAGACACGATTAAGGAAAACCAAAAAGACATTCTACAAGTATGTGAAGAGCAAGAGGATAAAACATGAGAGAATAGGAACAATGAAGTGTGACAGTGGAGAAGTGTGTATGGAACTAGAGGAGATAATAGAGGTACTTAATGAATACTTTGCTTCAGTATACACTACTGAAAAGGACCTTGGTGATTATAGGGATAACTTGCATTGGACTGAAAAGCTTGAGTATGTACAACGTTTGTAGATATTAAGAAAGAGATTGTGCTGGAGCTTTTAGAAAGCATCAAGTTGGATAAGTCACCAGGACCAGGTGAGATGTACTCCAGGCTACTGTGGGAGGCAAGGAAGGAGATTGCTGAGCCTCTGGCGATGATCTTTGCATTATAAGTGGGGACGGGAGAGGTTCCAGAGGATTGAAAGGTTGCAGATGTTGTTCCTTTATTCAAGAAAGGGAGTAAAAAATAGCTCAGGAAATTATAGACCAGTGAATCTTACTTCAGTGGTTGGTAAGTTGATGGAGAAGATCCTGACAGACAGGATTTATGAACATTTGGAGAGGCATAATATGATTAGGAATAGTCAGCATGGCTTTTTCAAAGGCAGGTTGTGCCTTACAAGCCAGATTGAATATTTTGAGGATGTGACTAAACACGGTGATGAAGGTAGAGCAGTAGATGTAGTGTATATGGATTTCAGCAAAGCATTTGATAAGGTACCCCATGCAAGGCTTATTGAGAAAGTAAGGAGGCATGGGATCCAAAGAGACATTGCTTTGTGGATCCAGAACTGGCTTGCTCACAGAAGTCAAAGAGTGGTTGTAGACGGGTCATATTCTGCATGGAGATTGGTCGCCAGTGGTGTGCCTCAAGGATTTGTTTTGGGACCTCTACTCATCGTGATTTTTATAAATGACCTGGATGAGGAAGTGGAGGGATGTGTTAGTAAATTTGCTTATGACACAAATGTTGGGGGAGTTGTGGATAATGTGGAGGGCTGTCAGATGTTACAGAGGGACATTAATAGGTTGCAAAACTGGGCTGAGAAGTAGCAGATGGAGTTCAACCCAGGTAAGTGTGAAATGCTTCATTTTGGTAGGTCAAATATGATGGCAAATATTGATGGTATTAATGGTAAGACTCTTGGCAGTGTGGAGAATCAGAGGGATCTTGGTGTCCGAATCCATGGGACACTCAAAGTTGCCGCACAGGTTGACTCTGTGGTTAAGAAGGCATAGGGTACATTGGCCTTCACCAACCGTGGGATTGAGTTTAGGATCCAAGAGGTAATGTTGCAGCTATATTGGACCATGGTCAGACCCTACTTGGAGTACTGTGCTGAGTTCTTGTCGCCTCACTATAGGAAGGATGTGGAAACCACAGACAGGGTGCAGAGGAGATTTACAAGGATGTTGCCTGGATTGGGGAGCATGCCTTATGAGAATAGGTTGAGTGAACTCGGCCTTTTCTCCTTGGAGCGACGGAGGATGAGAGGTGACCTGATAGAGGTGTATAAGATGATGAAAGGCATTGATCATATAGATAGTCAGAGGCTTGTTCCTAGGGCTGAAATGGCTAGCATGAGAGGGCACAGTTTTAAGGTGCTTGGAAGTACAAACGTAGATACAGAGGAGATGTCAGGGGTATGTTTTTTACGCAGAGAGTGGTGAGTGCGTGGAATGGGCTGCCAGCGACAGTGTTGGAGGTGGATATGATAGGGTCTTTCAGGAGACTACTGGACAGATACATGGAGCTCAGAAAAATAGACGGCTGTGGCTATCTCAGGTAATTTCTAGGGTATGGACACGTTCGGCACAGCATTGTGGGCCGAAGGACCTGTGTTGTGTTGTAGGTTTTCTATGTTTTCTATGTTTCTCTATGTTTTTATCCTCTCCACATCCACTCTCTCTAGTCCTTTCAACATTTGATAGGTTTCAGTGAAATCTCTCCCCCATTCTTCTAAATTCCAGTGGGTATGAGTCCAGAGCCATAAGATGCTCTTCCTACAAAAAGCCTTTCAATCCTAGAGTCATCTTCATGAACCTCCTTTGAACCCTCTGCAATATCAGCATATCCTTTCTTAGATAAGGGGCCCAAAACTGCTTACAATACTCCAAGTGAGGCATCACTAGTACTTTATCCTTATATCTATTTTCTACTCCTTTGGAAATTAGTGTAACCATCTCATTTGGCTTCCTCACCACCTACTCAACATGCAAGTTAACATTTTCGGAATCCTGCAAGAGCACTCCCAAGTCTGCATGCTACCTTGGATTTTTGAATTTTCACTCGGTTTAGAAAATAGTCTATGCTTTTATTCTTTCTAGCAAAGTGCGTGACCATACATTTCCTGACACTGTACACCATCTGCCACTTCTTTGTCCATTCATCTAATCTGTCTGAGACCTTCAGTAGCTTTCATGTTTAATCACCAATACCTGCCCCTCCACCTATCTTCCAGTTTTCTACAAACTTGGCCGTAGAGCCATCAATTCCTTCATCCAAACCATTGACATATAATGTAAAAAGGAGTGGACCAACACAGACCTCTGTGCAACACCACTAGTCAGAAAAGGCTCCTTTTATTCCCATGCTTTGCCTCCTGTCAATCAGCTAATGCTCTATACATGCTAGTATCTTTCCTGTAATACGATGGGCTCTTATCTTGCTAAGCAGCCTGATATGTGGCACCTTGTTAAATGCTTTTTGAAAGTCTAAGTACATAACATACACCAATTCTCGTTTGTCTATTCTGCTTGTTGTTTCCTCAAAGCACTCCAACAGATTTGTCAAGCAAGAGTTTCCCTTAAGGAAACCATGCTGACTTTGGCTCATTTTATCATGTGCCTCCAACTACTCCAAAACTATACCCTTAAAAATTAACTCCAACATCTTCCCAAAACACTGAGGGAAGGCTAAATGGCCTATGGTTTCCTTTCTTCTGCCCCCTCCCCCCACCTTTCCTGAAGAGTGGAATGATTTTGGTAATCTTTAAGTCCTCCAGAACCATGCCAGAATCTAGTGATTACTAAAAGATCAGTACTAATGCCTCCACAATTTTTTCAGCTACCTCTTTCAGAACCCTGGGGTGTAGTCCATCTGGCCCAGGTGACTTATCTACCTTCAGACAAATTGTCTTCTCCCTTCTCCCTGCCCCTGACACTCTCACACTTTCAGCATAATGCCTGTCTTCCATACTGTCTTCCACAGTGAAGCCTGCTGCAAACTACTCCTTCAGTTTGTCTGCCATTTCCTTGTCCCCTATTATTACACCCCTAACATCATTTCCCAGAGGTCTGATATCTATTCTCACCTTCAATGACTGGTGTACAATGACACCCAGGTCTCGTTGCATGTCCTCTTTTCCTAATCGGCCACCGTTCAGATAATAATCTGTTTTCCTGTTCTTGCAACCAAAGTGGATAACCTCACATTTATCCACATTAAATTGCATCTGCCATGAATTTGCCCACTCACCTAACCTATCCAAGTCACCCTGCATCCTCTTAGCATCCTTCTCACAGCTAACACCGCCGCCCAGCTTCGTGTCATCCGCAAACTTGGAGATGCTGCATTTAATTCCCTCATCTAAATTATTAATATATATTGTAATCAACTGGGGTCCCAGCACTGAGCCTTGCAGTACCCCACTAGTCACTGCCTGCCATTCTAAAAAGGTCCCGTTTACTCCCACTCTTTGCTTCCTGTCTGCCAACCAATTCTCTATCCGCATCAATACCATACCCCCAATACCGTGTGCTTTAAGTTTGCATACTAATCTCCTGTGTGGGACCTTGTCAAAAGCATTTTGAAAATCTAAATATACCACATCCACTGGCTCTCCCCTATCCACTCTACTAGTTACATCTTCAAAAAATTCTATAAGACTCGTCAGACATGATTTTCCTTTCACAAATCCATGCTGACTTTGTCCGATGATTTCACCTCTTTCCAAATGTGCTGTTATCACATCTTTGATAACTGACTCTAGCATTTTCCCCACCACCAATGTCAGACTAACCGGTCTATAATTCCCCAGTTTCTCGCTCCCTCCTTTTTTAAAAAGTGGGGTTACATTAGCCACCCTCCAATCCTCAGGAACTAATCCAGAATCTAAGGAGTTTTGAAAAATTATCACTAATGCATCCACTATTTCTTGGGCTACTTCCTTAAGCACTCTGGGATGCAGACCATCTGGCCCTGGGGATTTATCTGCCTTTAATCCCTTCAATTTACCTAATACCACTTCCCTACTAACATGTATTTCCCTCAGTTCCTCCATCTCACTAGACCCTCGGTCCCTTACTATTTCCGGAAGATTATTTATGTCCTCCTTAGTGAAGACAGAACCAAAGTAGTTATTCAATTGGTCTGCCATGTCTTTGTTCCCTATGATCAATTCACCTGTTTCTGACTGTAAAAGACCTACATTTGTCGTGACCAATCTTTTTCTTTTCACTTATCTATAAAAGATTTTATAGTCAGTTTTTATGTTCCCTGCCAGCTTTCTCTCATAATCTTTTTTCCCTTTCCTAATTAAGCCCTTTGTCCTCCTCTGCTGGTCTCTGAATTTCTCCCAGTCCTCTGTTGTGTTGCTTTTTTTTGCTGATTTATATGTTTCTT
The DNA here is from genome assembly GCF_048418815.1 of Hemitrygon akajei. Classification (NCBI taxonomy): domain Eukaryota; kingdom Metazoa; phylum Chordata; class Chondrichthyes; order Myliobatiformes; family Dasyatidae; genus Hemitrygon; species Hemitrygon akajei. Next base: position 61,275,488 of record NC_133133.1, read on the forward strand.
CTTTGGACTTGATACTATCCCTAATTTCCCTTCTCAGCCACGGCTGCACTACCTTCCCTGGTTTATTCTTTTGCCAAACAGGGATGAACAATTGTTGTAGTTCATCCATGTGATCTTTAAATGCTTGCTATTGCATATCCACTATCAACCCTTTGTATCATTTGCCAGTCTATCTTAGCTAATTCATGTCTCATACCTTCAAAGTTACCCTTCTTTAAGTTCAGAACCTTTGTTTCTGAATTAACTATGTCACTCTCCATCTTAATGAAGAATTCCACCATATTATGGTCACTCTTACCCAAGGGGCCTCGCATGACAAGATTGCTAACTAACCCTGCCTCATTGCTCAATACCTAATCTAGAATGGCCTGCTCTCTAGTTGGTTCCTCGACAGGTTGGTTCAGAAAACCATCCCGCATACATTCCAAGAAATCCTCTTCCTCAGCACCCTTACCAATTTGATTCACCCAATCTAAATGTAGATTTAAGTCACCCATTATAACTACTGTTCCTTTATTGCATGCATTTCTAATTTCCTGTTTAGTGCCATCCCCAACCTCACTACTACTGTTAGGTGGCCTGTACACAACTCCCACCAGTGTTTTCTGCACCTTAGTGTTATGCAGCTCTACCCATATTGATTCCACATCCTCCAGGCTAATGTCCTTCCTTTCTATTGCATTAATCTCCTCTCTAACCAGCAATGCTACCCCACCTCCTTTTCTTTCCTGTCTATCCCTCCTGAATATCCTGCCTTTAAATGACTTCTTCTTTGGGATGTGTCTATGCTGTGCTTTTCAAATTGCTCCCAGAAACTCCAACCATTGTTGCTCAGCCGTCAACCCTGCTAATGCCTGCCTCCAATTCCCTATGGCCAGCTCTCTGTTCATGCCACTGTTGTTCCCTTTACAGCACTGTAATACTAGTAAATTTGATTTTCACTTCTTCATCTTAAATTGCTGGCTGAATTCTACCATAGTATCATCATTACCTCCTAAGGGTCCCTTTACAATAAGCTCCCTAATCAAATCCTATTCATTACACATCACTCAATCCAGAATAGCTGATCCCCTAGTGGGCTCAACCACAAGATGCTTTCTTATAGGTATTCTACAAACTCTCTCTCTTGGGATCCAATATCAGCACCAAACATATGTTCAAATCTACCTGAATATTGAAATTCCCCATGGCTATCATGGCCCTTTTGATATGCATTTTCTATCTCCCATTGTAATTTGTACCACACATACTGGCTGCTGTTTGGAGCTTATATTTAACTCCCATCGGGATTTTTTTTTTACCCTTGTAGTTCTTTAACTCTACCCACAATGATTCCACATCTTCCAGTTCTATATCACCTCATTCTAAGTATTTCATTTCATTTCTACCAACAGAGCCACACCACGCCTTCTGCCTACCTGCCTGTCCTTTCAAAACAATATGTATCCTTGGGGAGCATGCCTTGTGAGAATAGGTTGAGTGAACTTGGCCTTTTCTCTTTGGAGCGATGGAGGATTAGAGGTGACTTGATAGAGGTGTACAAGATGATGAGAGGCATTGATCGTGTAAATAGTAAGAGGCTTTTTCCCAGGGCTGAAATGGCTAGCATGAGAGGACACAGTTTTAAGGTGCTTGGAAGTAGATACAGAAGATATGGGGTAAGTTTCTTACACAGAGTGGTGAGTGTGTGGAATGGGCTGCCGGCAACGGTGGTGGAGGCGGATACGATAGTGCCTTTTAACATACTCCTAGATAGGTACATGGAGCTTAGAAAAATAGAGGACTATGGGTAAGGCTAGGTAATTTCTAAAGTAAAGTACATGTTTGGCTCGGCTTTGCGGGCCAAAAGGCCTGTATTGTGCTGTAGATTTCCTATGTTGCTATAAGTTCCCAACTATAATCTTCTGTCAGCCACGATGCGATGATGCCCACAATGTCTTACCTGTCAATCTCTAACTGAGCTAAAAGATCATCTAACTTATTCCATATACTGCGTGCATTCACATATAACACCTTCAGTTCTGTATTCATCACCGTTTTCAATTTTGTCCCTCTGCTTCAATGCAACTCATTCCACTGACTTCAATTTGAGTGTTGTTCTTTACAGTGTTACTTTACACTGCCTCTACTTCTATACCAACTGCCCCGCCCTCAGCCCTATCACTCAGTTTCCCAACCCCTGTCAAATCACTTTGATAGGTTTCAAAGAGATCCCCCTTGATTCTTTTAAATTCCAGTGAGTACAGGCCCAGAGATATCAAACACTCCTCAGTTGATAACACTTTCATTTCTGGAATCACTCTTGTGAACCTCCTCTGAAACCTCTCCAATGTCAACACATCCTTTCTTAGATAATGGGGACATAACTGCTCACAGTACACCAAGCGGGGCCTCACCAATGCCTTATGCAGCCTCAGCATTTATTTTCTTTTTATATTCTACTCTTCTTGAATTGAATGCTAACATTGCATTTGCCTTCCTCACCACTGATTCAATCTGCAAGTTAACTTTTAAGGAACTCTGCATGAGGACTCCCAAGTCTGTTTGCTATTTCAGATTTTTGAATTTTCTCCCCATTTATAAAATAGTCTACATTTTTATTCCTTTCAACAAAGTGCAGGACCTTTAAACTTCCTGGCACTCTCTTCCTTCTTTCACTTCTTTGCCCAGCCCATTCTCCTAATCTGGCTAAATCCTTCTGCAGCCTCTCTGCTTTCTCAACACAGCTGCCCCTCCATCAATCTTCATATCATCCACAATCCTGGCCATAAGTCCATCAATTCTGTCATCCAAATCTTTGACATATAGAATAAAAAGGAGCAGTCCCAACAGCGAACCTTGCGGAACACCAGAAGTCACTGCAACCTACCAGAAAAGCCTCAATCTATTCCCACTCTTTGCCTCCTACCAATCAGCCATTGCTCTATCTATACTAGTATCTCTCCCGCAGTATCATGGGCTCTTATCTTGTTGAACAGCCTCGTGTGTGATACCTTATCAAAGGCCAACTGAAAATCACAAAAGGACACAATATGCACCGATTCTCCTTTGTCTAACCAGCTTGTTATTTCTTCAAAGCATTCTAACAGATTTGTAAGGAAAGATTTTCCTTTAAGCAAACTATGCTGATGTTTGCCTATTTTATCATGTGCTTCCAAGTACGTCTTCCCAACCACTAACGTCAGGCTAACTGGTCTACAATTTGTTTCTTCTGCTTCCCTCCCTACTTGTTGATTGAAGAGACATTTGTAATTTTCACGACCTCTAAAACCATGCCAGGATCTCATAATTCTTGAAATATCATTATCAATGCCTGCACTATTTCCCCAGACAACTTTTTCAGAACCCTTGGGTGCAGTTCGTCTGGTCCAGGTGACTTATCCAACTTCAGACTTCCAGCTTCCCATGCACTTCTCCCTAGTAATAGCAATTGCACTCACCTCTGCCTCTCAAACTATTGGCATACTCCAGTAGTTTCACCTTCATATTTCATTTTTTCCCTCCTATGGCTTTTTTGTTACTTTCTGTTGGTTTTTAAAAGCTTCCCAATCCTCTAACTTCCCAATATTTTTTGCTCTATTAAATGTCCTCTCTTTTGCTTTTATGTTGCTTTGACTTCTTTTGTCAGTCATAGTAATGTCATCCTTCATTTAGTATACTTCTTCTTTGGTATGTCTTTTTCCTACTCCTTCTGAATTGTTCTGAGAGATTTCAGCCATTACTGTTCTGCCATCAACATTGGTAGTGTCATTTTCCAATCAAATTTGTCCAGCTCCTTTCTCATGCCTCTGATTCCCTTTAATCCACTGCAGCACTGATTCCTCTGACTTAACCATCTCCCTTTCAAATTGCAGGGTGAAGTCTATCATATTATGATTACTGCCTCCTAAGGGCCGTTTACCTTAAGCTCTCTAATCACATCAGGTTCATTACAACAACACCCAATCCAGAATTGCCTTTCCCCTAGTAGGCTCAATCACAAGCTGTTCAAAAAAACCATCTCATAGGCTTTCTACAAATTCTGTCTCTTGGGAACCAACACCAACCTGAGTTTCCCAATCTACCTGCATATTGAAAGCCTCCATGTCTATCATAACATTACCCTTTTTACATGCCTTTCCTCTCTCCCATTGTAACTTGTAGCCCACATCCTGATTACTATTAGGACTCATGTATATAATTCCCATCAGTATATTTTTACACTTGCAGTTTCTTCTCTACCCAGAAAGAGTCTACATCTTCCGATCCTAAGTCACCTCTTTCTAAGGAGTTAATTTTATGTTTTACTAATGGAGCCACCCTACTTTCTCTGCCTACCTGCCTGTTCTTTCGATACAAAGTGTATTTTCGGATGTTATGCTCCCCACTATGATCTTCTTCCAGCAATGAGTCAGTGATGCCTACAACGTCATAACATGCCAATCTCTAATTGTACCACAAGATCACTTAGCTTTTCCAGCATACTGTGGCATTCAAGTATAATACCTGCAGTACTATATTTGTCAGCATTTTAGATTTTGTCTCCATATTACACTGCAAATCACCCCACTGTCTGCAATTTTGTCCTGTCATCTGCCCTCTTTCCTGACAGTCTCATTGGACACTGTATTGATTTGTATACCAACTGCACCATCCTCAGCCCTATTATCTGTTTCCCATCCCCCTGTGAATTTAGTTTAAATCCTGCACAAAAGCTCCCAAACCTGCCAGCAAGGATATTGGTTTTCCTTCAGTTCAGGTGTAATCTGTCCCTTTTGCTCAGGTCACCTTCCCCAAAAGTGATCCCAATGATCTGGAAATCTATCCAATACACGTACCTTTCAACTACTCTTCAACTTCTTTGTACCTTCATTTTTCTCCTTCTTTTACTCTTATTTCTCTTTCATCTACTATTCTACATGATTTTTAAATGACGATGAGATATTACTTTTTAAATTTATTATCTACAAGGTGAAGCTAACATATTGGAATCTTAAAATGTCAAGCCAAAGTTATCCTGAGTTTCAAAAAAAAATTCAGCTCTAAGTGTGTTTGTAATCTCATGCAAGTAATAGAGTGAGATTTAAAGATCAAAAAATTATTATTAATACATTCAAATATATTCATGAATTTTTGTAGTAGACAGGCAATGCATGAATAGTATAACATTTATAGAAGATAAATTATTTTAAGTTATTGTGCTTTGTAAACTTGATTACATTATTATTTTGCTAAATCATACCATCTTACTTGAACTATTTATCAGTGCAGCTTACTTGTTTATTTAAAAACCACAAAAATGCAAATAAGTACAGTACAAACAATGCTCACAGTAATACACACATATGATGCAACATATAGTATTAATTTGTTTTTTAGTGGGTAGAGCCAAATAAGAAAGTTGAATATGTTCATGCAAAATTGAATTCATACTGTTTTGAATTTGACAAAATAGTTGGAAAAAAGATTACTTTTTTCTTGCTTACATCCATTTTCATTTTACACTTCAAAAGCAGTTAAGCCAAAAATAATTTACAAATGCAATCAAAGGTGTGCTTTGAGAATATTTATTGTGTCCTCTTTATTGAAGAAATGCACTTTTAGTTCTCAGCTTGCAAGTCAAGCCAAGAACTGTGGGCCAAGAATATGAACAACACTATAAGTTTAAAAAAAAATACTGAGATCACTTTGGCCAGACAGTTTTCTTTGAAAGTCACCGTGTTTATTTTGTTAATTTCTGACTGCATCGCTGTAAGTAACATTTGATAAAATATGGCATTAGTCCTGTCATTAAATAAATAATGAAATGCAAATACTGTACATGAAATTATGCTTTAACATTGTTAGCTCTGATGCTGATATATTCATTCTTACCCAGTTTTCCAGTTTCATTTTATTGTATAAACTTAGTTAAAGCCAGCTTTAAAGAAATAATTAAACTCGTTTGGGTATCTTTTATGTGTTTTTGTTCATGTCCCTTTCTTTTCCTTCGTTTGAAGTTTCATAGACACTGAATACACTCCAGTGGATCATCTCTGTGGACATTCATTACCAATTCCTTTTACAAGTACCACAATAAATGAGAAATCTTTGTTGAACTATACACAGGTTTCAGTAGAAGTCAATAAATTGAAATTTTGCCTGTGTTCACAAATAAGCCATGGGAAATTGGCAAGGTTTCCTCTTCTGTTCAGGTACATAAACATTAATTAAAGCACATTTAACGCTGGGAATTAAAAGCAGAAATTATTTAGGATGGTGTGGGCATCTGAAAACTAACTTAAATTGTGAAGGTTTTTAGAAATCTCTTTGGATTTATAACAAGCACCAAAATTGCATTTACGTTGTCATCTACACGCAACCATGTAAAAGTATCAGCAACAATAGAACACACCTGAAGTCTGGTTTTGCTGTTAACAAAACACTATTTTATTAGTAACTACATCATATAGAAACTTAAACCAGGTAAATCAAGAGTTAACAGTGTTATGCATATATAGGTGTAAATAAAGTTCCCAAACTTATTCAAGCTCAGGTGTCAAGTGATACAGTCTTACTGTGATATATAAGAAAAGTTCGGTTCAGATGCACAGGTTGATTAATGCGAGATGTTTGCAATCCAAAGGCAAATGTTGTGAGAAGGCAATTACGTCGATATTCCACAGATTCCACGACAGCAATACAAAATAACAACAGCAGTAGGTCTTATCTCCGAAATTGTTCCACTCCACACACGAAGTATCACTGACAGTGATCTTCAATGAATATCCTTTCAACACAAGTGGTACCACACCTGAATTCAGCTACGGGACATCTCAAAGTGGTGGCCACAGGACACTCAAACAGAATCCACGTATAGATTATCACCAACAGTAGCTTATCACAAAGGGGCCATCTTCAAGGGAACCACCACCCAGGAAAGGATCGACACACCGGTAGATTCCACACAGTTACCCCAAACGCACAACGTGATAGCCACTTATCCAGTTCCATGACATACGAAATAACTCCAACAGTGATTTGTCACAGAGATGCCATTCTTTAGTGAATTACCACACCCTGACAAAGGGTAGACAAATATATGGTATTCTCAAAGGTTTTTCCTTCACCAAAGAACCCATTCCTGTGGATTAACAAAGTGACAATCACACCTTCATATTCAAATAGAAACAAATTCACCCTTTTGGGCTACTTAGACAGAGAGTCCAAACAGTGATCTCTTTGTCACTAGGTTTCTTCTGCTTCAAACCTTCCTCTTCTCTCTCTTCCCTGCAAACTTTTTCTAGTTGCAGCAAACTTGGGAGAGTCATTTATCAATACTCTAGATCAATCTCAACTCACCCCTGAATGTTTAAACCAGTGACCAACTCATTGACTGAATCCATCTTGACTCTCGCTGTGTGTGTGTGTGTGTGTCTGTCTGTGTCTGTGACTGTCTTTATAAAAAGTAAACAAGCTGCAGAGAAACTATAACATCAATTGTCCATCACATAACTCCATATCTCTCTCTCTCTCTCTCTCTCTCTCTCTCTCTCTCTCTCTCTCTCTCTCTCTCTCTCTCTCTCTCTCTCTCTCTCCTCTCTCTCTCTCTCTCTCCTCTCTCTCTCTCTCTCTCTCTCTCTCTCTCTCTCTTCCCCCCCCCCCCACCCCACCTCTCCCTCTCTCTCCTCAAACAGTGTCCAAAAGTCAGTCTGATTCTCCTGGTGTTTTGAAGTGACAGTCCACAGAAAAAATGAACCCTAGGGGTACATAACAATGTTAAGTAAGGAAACAATTTTGTAGAAAAATAAACTTCCAAAATCATTTCCAAATCACAAAATTCAGAGAATTTTTCACAAGTTTTATATAGCTCATCTTATTTTAAACTTCAGCATCCAAGTGCAGTACTACAACAAACCTTATTGTTGAAATATGCATATTCTTCTCATGACTGAGTAATATACTGGGAATCATTTTTATGACCATAAACTATAGGACCAGAATTAGGCCATTCTGCCTATTGAGTATATTCTGCTATTCTATCATGGCTGATTGATTATTCCCTCACAACACCATTCTCCTCCCTTGTTATTTACTTCGCATGCAGACATATTCTTTAATTAATTGTCAGTCTTGAAGCATATCTTTGCAGGGTAGTTTTGCCTTGCATCTAGAAATTAATTTCCTTGAAATATGCATGTGGCTACTTCTAGCATTTTGCTCAAATATGCATGAGTCCTTTACAGATAAATAACCAAGCCATAGAGTGTTTCAGAAACAAAGGTTATTCCATAATTATCAAGCCTGTTATGTTTCCCTCTGTTATCCTTCGCAAAAGTGGTGATTAAAGCTAGTCAGGAAATTCAGTAGATATTGGATATCTTCTGGTACCTCCACAAAATGGACATTTTGTGAAGTGGAATGAAGGTGTAAATATTGATCCACGTGGATTTCAGCTTTATGACTGACCTTTCGAGCATCCATTTCCAAGTTCAGAGTAGCAAATGCCTTCTTGATGTTGTGTAGCAATTCAAGCCTTGAATCACAGAGACACTGGAGATCTCCAGAACTGTTACCAACAAATACCTCTAAAAAGTTTTATTTTTATTCACTCCTGGCTGGCTGTTTCTACATAGATACCACACATTCAGAAATATTATTGACTCCAGCTCAACATTCAATAACATTATCTCCTCAAAAATTATCAATAAGCTTCAAGACCTTGGCCTCAATATCTCTTTGTGCAATTGAGTCCTCAATTTCCACACTTGCAAACACAGTCAGTTCAGGTTGGTAACAACATCTCCTCCGCAATCTCCATCAGCACAGGTACACCACAAAACTGTGTGCTTAGCCCCCTGTTTTACTTCCTTTACACTTATGATTGTGTGTCTAGGCAGAGCTCCAATGGCATATTCACTTTTACTGACAACATTGCTGTCGTAGGCCAAGTCAAAGGTTGCTGACCAATCTGCAGTAGGAAGATTGAAAATCTGGCTGAGTGGTGCCACAATAACAATCTCTTATTCAATATCATCAGTACCAATTAACTGATTATTGACTTCAAGAGGAGGAAATCAGAGGTCCATGAGCCAATCCTTACTGGAGGATCAGATGTGTCGATGGTCAGTAACTTTAAATTCCTCAGTGTTATCATTTCAGAGGACCTATCCTGGACCCAAAATATGTGCAATTAGCAAGAAAGTATGGCAGTGCTTCTACTTTATTTGGAAATTGTGAGGATTTGTCATGATATCTAAAATTTGACAAATTTCTATATATGTGTGGTAGAGAGTATACTGACTGGCTGCATTACAGCCTGGTATGGAAACAGTAATGTCCTTGAATGGAAAATCCTCCATTAAGTATTGGTATGGCCCATTCCATCACGAGTAAAGCCCTCCCCACCATTGAGTACATCTACATGAAGCATTGTCACAGGAAAACAGCATCTATCAACAAGGACCCCCACCACCCAGACCATGCTCTCTTCTCATTGCTACCTTCAGAATGAAGATACAGGAGCCTCAGGACTCACACCACCAGGTTCAGGAACAGTTATTAGCCCTCAACCGTCAGGGTCTTGAACCAAATGGGATAACTTCATTTTCCCCATTACTGAAATGTTCCTATAACCTATGGACTCACTTCCAAGGACTCCTCATGGTTTCAACATTTATATTATTATTATTATTAATAATAATAATAATTTTTTGCATTTGCACATTTTGTTGTCTTTTGCACACTGGTCGAGCACTCATGTTGATGTGGTCTTTCAATGATTTTATTATGGTTATTATTCTATTATGGATTTATTGAGTATGCTGACAAGAAAATGAATCTCAGTGTTTTATATGGTTGCATATACAGAATGTACTTTGAACTTTACCCTTTGCTGAGACTTTGGATCTGTGTCATTTACTACTTGAATCTCTATTGGCTTCCAGCAGCTCTGGAATTAAAGGTCTGAGTGTATATTTTCTTGTATATATCCCTGTTATTTTCTATGACTTGTTGAACTGGTAAGATTTATGCCATGTTAAGAGTAACCTAAAGGCTGCAGATTTATAGAGATTTAAAAGTAGTTTGGGTATAAGGGTTTTGGCCCAAAACATCAACTGTACTTTTTTTCCATAGATGCTGCCTGACCTGCTGAGGTCTTCCAACATTTTGTGTGGGTTGCTCGGATTTCCAGCATCTGCAGATTTTCTCTTGGTTGTGTGTAGAAGTTCTGCCTGATTTCCAGTGAAGATGTAAATAAGTGCCTTCTATATTTTATATATACCAAGGGCACCATGGTAGCATACCAGTTAGTGCGGTATTATTACAACTTAGACTGTTGGAGATCGGAGTTCAATTCTGGCATCCTCTGTAAGCAAGTTTTTTTTAACATTCCTTCCTGTGTGCGTGTGTGTTCTGGTTTCCTACCACTGTATAAAAAAATGTGCCGGTTAGTAGGTTAAATATTCAGTGATTCGGCTAGGGTTAAATCAGTGATTTCTTGGCCCAAGTGGGCCTATTCCATGCTCTATCTCTAAACAAATAAAACAAACATATGTTTTCCTCATCAATAAGCACTAAATCATGTAGCATCTTAAAAGCTGAAATTCAACAACAGTATGGTAGGCAGAATGAAACAACTGAAATATCAGATTGGTCCACCAGTAATCCAGAATTCTGCAGCAAGTGATCTAACATTTTTGCCAAACTTTCGCAGCCAATGAACCTCATTTTGCAGAGGTTAATACAAATGGTTGTCTAAATTTACAATGTTGTTTTCTTTTTCCCCTAGCTGCTGAAATAATGATTTTAAAAAAAGGAAGAAGCTGAATGGGAGAGGTTGAAGATGTGCTGGAGGTTATTTACATGAATGGGTGAAACCAGTTGCTAAATAGGCATGCTAATTAGACTTGCCTGTTTGAAAGTCTAGCCTTAGCAGAAAATCTGTGCTAAATACTGAATGCCATTCAACTTGTCTGGAGGTGCTAAATGTTTAACACTGAGTTGCTGATAACTAACAATTTTTGTAGAATGAAATGTGTAATCACTATTCTCTCGCATCCAAGGAAGAAAACCAATGTAATTTTCAAAGATAGAGAAAGGTCTCATACATCTGATAAGTAAGAAATCTAACTCAGTCTGCTTCCCTCTGCTGTAGAAGCAGCATTTCACCATGTGGCCATCTTCCCAGATTTCCTGTACTTTAAGTGTTGGAACTTGGGCAATCAGAACTTCCAGCAAGGGACCCATACCCAGGCACTCCTTTACTCTCAGTGACACCTAGAAGGTAGCTGGTAGTTTTTTAGATTAAGTCCATCTTCAGGAAATGTCCAGAATAGAGGATAAATTTGGACAAAATTCAATATGTTTCATGATTTCTTTCAAAAATCCCCTTCAGATGTGTTTCATGACACCACTATCATTCCACTCCTAATACTTATTGATCTATTGGTGCCCTGTAGTACACTTAATATCTCTTAGATCCTGTGTATTGCGACCCATTGCATCAGCCATTTGAACCTGCTTAACAGGGGTGCTGCCACGGTAAGATGATACAATGGCTTGTCCAGCAGAATTTATGTGTAAATTAACATCCCAGACAGCTGGGCGATGAGTATCCGGCCAGGAATATGTTTTGTCTGAGATCATTATTCAGTAAGTTTTAAGGATTCACTGTGGTAAGCAATGTTGGACATTAGTTTTGGGAGATATATTTACTAACCCTGATTGCACAGGTCAGAACTTTACACTTCCCGTATATTATATCCATGGGATTTGAGTGTTCGAGTTCACCTTGTTTGCTGCCTTTTCCTAATTTCAATTTAATACTTACATGGGGGAATTCATGTTTGTTTGCAAATGTAGGACTTCTCTCTTCTTCATATTAGATTCTTTACTGCTACTTTCGAAAATCTGGATGCCACAGCAGAGAGGAAAACAAGCTCCAAGTATTCAGAGAATAAAGCCAGCCATCATTTTGGCTGCAATTTATTTCTTCTTTAACCCAAAGCAATTTGGAATTAATCAGTAGGTGTTAACTTAAACTGGTATTGGCTACTCAATTGAGTCTCACGGTGAATTACTATGTCAGTAAATAATAGTTACCACATTATGGTCACTGAAATCATGCCAATCAGTTTGTAGCCTGAAGTCTGCAGGCAGCCTGAAATGGGTCAAGTGTACATAAATTAAAAATGCTTTGCAATCTTGGATTTTGTTTCCTACTGTTATCCAATTTATCCTTTATAAAGTGTTCACTTTATAATGTTGAATTTTGCCAGTAATATGGAAGCTCATTATTAACGTACACCTGCAAGTATCTAGCTAGTGTCCTGTTGATTTATCTTCCATCAGTGCAATAGATGTGCCTCAAAGGTCTGACCTCTTAGTGAATATTTTGTAAGTGCCAAGTGTTCTTTAGCAGTTTCCACACTCATTTTGAAAATGCTGATTAATTATACAGCAAGTGAAACTGTTGACGGCTTATTCTGCAATAATATGTATTGATTTTCTACAAGGTGTTATCATATCTTTCTATTAAAAATAAATAAAATGTCCACTCTGTCAACTCTTTCAGCCTTTGGTTGAAACAGTCATAGAATAATGACACTTCCCTGGCAGTTTATTATCAACAGCTTTTAATATTTGCAGGAAGGTTGTGTTAATTCCATCAACTGACCTGTGATTTATTTGTCTTCCTCCATGCCGATTCTCCTTCCATTTTTTTTTCCTTTTAACTTGATCTCTAAACTTATCTTTGTTCAAAATGGGCTATGTTGTATCACAATTTAAAAATGCGGATAGATTTAAGTGTCAAACATTGATTAAGATGTGATTGAGAAGTTGATCAATCACTTGAAACTTAAATTAAAGGTAATTCAAAGGAGAAAAATCAGAAAACATATTTTTTGTCACCAGAGGCATTTCATTTCAGGTGCTATATTGTGGGACTATGTCTCTGTAATTACAGTATAAGCACATTGAAAACGATTTCATTCTTTCATCTGACACTTCATTTAATGTGCTGAATCATCTGAAGGTTGCCAAGCCCGAATCTTCTGAGTGCATTTATAGTTGCAAAGGAAATGTATTTTCAATTATATTTTGAATTAATACACAAGTAATCTTTTCTGATATATTTGCACCAAGTTGCCTGATTATCAAAAAGGAGCATGATCCATCTCTAGAGATGCTAACCTATTACCTACGAATTTAGAAAACCACATGAATATTTAAACAATCAATTTCTAGCAGAAATGTTTTTGAAATTAAGCATAACATAGATAAGATTGTACATTGTTAAGGACATAAAAAGACAACAAAAGATAATTGTTGTTGTTGTTGATTGCCGTCTAGTCATCATTGACATGACAACCTATGGACTACAGATGGGTTAATTTGGCAGGCAAAGGTCTGGCAAATAAAGCATAATGTAGACAATTTTTAAATTGTTTATGTCAATTTTTGAACAAATATTATCTAAAGAGCAAGCTGAGTTAGATAGAACATTCAACAGTACCACACTGGAACAGGCCCTATGGCCCATTTGCACAAGTTCTATATTGCACCATTTCCTGCCTGTTCATGTGCATGTCCAAATGCTTCATAAACATTGCTATCATACCTGCTTTGCCACTTCTCCTGGCAGGGAGTTCTGGGCACTTACCACTCTAAACTTAAAGACAGTTCTAAAATGTAGAGGGATTTGTGTCTTAGTTCATGATTCATAGCAGACAAGTACGTAAGTATGGCAAGTAATTGGGAAAGATAACAGATTTTTTTTATATTGCAAGAAAAATTGAAATAAAAAAGTAGGAAGGTTCTGGCCCATTTATATAAAGCCTTATATATTGAGACCACATGCTGTGTCCTTATTTGAAGAAAGATACAAATACTATTGAAACAGTTAAGTGATACCTGTGGGTTGTCTTGTAGGAAATGATTTTGACTAGTTTGGATTGTTTTTGTTGGAGTTTACAAGACTTAAAGGTAACTTAATTGAAACATACATGATCAGGAGGGATGTCAGATATTGAGAACATGCTTCTAGAACAGGATGGTGCCTGTTTAAAAATAAACAGTTGCCCAATTAAATAGATGAAGCATTTCTCCCTTCTGAGTTCCAAGTCTTAGAATCTTATTTCCCCAAAGACTGGTGGAAACAGACTAAATATTTTAAAGGCAAAAGCAACTAGATTTTTGAAAGGTTACCAGACTGAAATATATAGTTGGTCTACTAAAAGGAAGAGTGAGCCTGAGGGACAAAATAGATTACTTCTGCTCTTAATTTATGTACTTGTGTTAATAAGCGTGGTTTTCTCTGTTTATTGTAATTCAACTATCTAAAGCTTTTCGACATACACTTCCCACTCTATTACATGGAATAGCCCACTGTAATATTGTCTGGAGTTTTGACTAACCACTCCTTGCATTGGAATAATGGTGGTGACTAAGAACGCAATTGTCTATGTCCAAATAAGGATCAGAACATAACAACAAATATTGACTTTTCTAATCTACTTACAAGATGATATCCAGGCAGGAATGTCCACCACATTTATCAAATGTAATTTTTGCACAACCTATATTATTGCTTTTATATAAGTACCGTACGTCAGGTTTGTCATAAAAGCAGGAAGGTAGAATATTTTTCTCAGCTGTTTGATCTGAATATGAATTCATAGTAGCACCTATGCATTGCAGTTATGCTCTTAAAATGGAAATTGACTTCAATAGAGACAAATTTGGGGTGAAATACAATGTGCAGCTGCTCCTATATTACATTAGCATGAGCAATAATGGATGAATTGCTAGCCCAGTTCGCTTATGAGGCACATATTTTGAATTACATGGAAGCTGTGAATATTAAAAAAAACTGAAATATAGACTGGAACCATTCATCTGGTCAAGCAGAATCTGTGGGGGAAGCAAATCTAGTTAATGTTTCAGTTTGATAAATAATATTTTTAAATTTTGCTACCTAGAGAATGACAAAGAAAAATAGATCACATTTCCTGACAAAGACCTTTCATCAGAACTTGGCTGAAGGGACTTTGATCTGAATCATCTACTTTGTGTCTCCTTCTACAGATGCTGCCTGACACACTGAATGTTTCAGATATTTTCTATTTTTGTCTCACAATTCTAACATCTGCACTTTGTTTTATGTTTGACTAGATGATAGATAGTCAAATTTTCCATGGGTAGAAAGCAAAATGAGGAAAAAGCAAGTATTGATGAAAGAACCCTCCATCCACTCCCTGCTTAATAATGCTAAAAGTACTGCATAGTTACTGTATGTCATTTTGTCTCAGTTTTATTGACCAAACTAAAATCAAAGTATGGAAACAGTATCTAATTTGTTGTGACTCTTAATGATACATATCCAATCTAGGAATGAATTTCTAGTCAAATGCCATGTTATGTCTGTTCTGCTTATTTTCCAAAAAGCGAGGAAGACCTGAAAACAACCACTTGAGAGGTGCCAAGAAAACTAATAGAAATAAATAACAAAAATAAAACCCTGGACTTGATGACCTTCCTACTAGGTAAGAAATACTTGCAGAGTTGGTGGACACATTTAAAATTCTATAGCTTCTGGGATTAGAGTCTTAGAGTCACAGAGCACATCAGCACAGACCTGCCTATTTCCATCTACATACACCAGGGCCATAGCCCTCCATACCCTTCCTATCCATGTCCCCATCCAAATTTTTCTTAAAAGATGAAATTGAATCCACATCCTCCACTTGAACTGGCAACTCATTCCACACTCACATCACCCTCTGAATGAAGAAGATCTCTCTCATGTTCCCCTTAAACATTTCACTTTTCATCCTTAACCTCTGATCTCTAGTTGTATACTTACCCAAACTAAGTGAAAAAAGCCTTCTTGAATTTACCCTACCTATATGCCTATAATTTTGTATACTTCTATTAAATCTTACCTCAATCTTCTACTTTCTAGGTAATAAAGTCCTAATCCATTCAACTGTTCCCCATAACACATTTTTTCAATCTTATTTCGTATTCTTCCTATAGATATGTGACCAAAACTGGACGCAGTACTCCAAATCAGGCCTCACCAATGTCTTACACAATTTCAGTATAATATCCCAATGCTGGTACTCAATAAGATTTATGAAGACCAATGTACCAATACCGATCTTTGTGACTCCATCTACTTGTGACACCATTTAAAGGAATTGTGGATTTGAATTCCCAGATCCCTCTGTTTCACTGCACTCCTCAGTGCCTTCCCACTCACCATGTAAGAACTATTACTCATCTCCTTCCAGAGAGCAGCACCTCCCACCTGGCTGCATTAAATTCCATCTGCCATTTTTCAAGCTGGTCCCGATCCCGCTGCAAGCTTTGATAGTCTTCCTCACTGTCCACTACACCGCTACCTGGTGTTTTCAGTAAATTTGCTGACCCAGTTTAACTCATTATCATGCTGATTGTTGATATACATGACAGACAACAAAGGACCCAGCACGGATCCCTGTGGCACACCAACAGTCATGGGCCTCCAGTCAGCGAGGTAACTACCTACTACCACTCCCTGGCTTCTCCCATGAAGCCAATTTCTAATTCAGTTTAATATCTCATTATGAATGCCAAGTGATTGAACCTCCTAGTCCAACCTCCCTTGTGGAACCTTGTCAAAGGTCTTGCTAAGGTTCATGTAGACAACATCCACTGCCTTGCCTTCATTAAATTTTCTGGTAACTTTCTGTAAAGACTCCATAAGATTGGTTAAACATGACCTACCAAGCACAAAGCACAAAGCTATGTGAACTATCTATATATGTATAGACTATAAGTTTTACATTAGCTTCCCACAAGGTCCGAGGGGATTTATCCATCCTAACTTGCCTCAATACGGCAAACATATCATCGTCTGTAATCTTTATAGGGTCTATGACCTTGCCCCTGTATTGCCTCACTTCTATAGATACTGTGTTCATCTCCTGATTAAATGTAGATGCAAAACATCCATTTAAAATTTCCCTCATCTCTTTTGGCTTCAAGCAGGGAATACCATTCTGATCTTCCAGAGGACCAATTTTGTTCCTTGCTATTCTTTTGCTATTGATATATCTGCAGAAGCCATTTGAATTCTCTTTCACCTTGTCTGCTAGAGAAACCTTGTGCCTTCTTTTAACCCTCCTAATTTCTTTCCTAAGTGTTCCTTTACATTTTTTATACTCAAGTGCCTCAATTTTTCCTTCCTGCTATGTACTTCCTTCTTTTTCTTAACCAGGTCCTCAATATCTTTTGAAAACCATGATTCCCTAAACCTATTATCATTACCATTTATTCTGACAGGACATTAAAACTCTGTACTCTCAAAATTTTGCTTTGAAGGCCTTCCACTTACGAAGTGCACATCTGTCAAAAAACAGTCTGTCCTAATCCACACGTGCTAGATCCTTTCTGATACCATCAAAATTGGCTTTTTCTCCAATTTAGAGTCTCAATGCAAGACTCAGACATATTTTTTCAATTAGTACCTTTAAACTAATGGCATTATGATCAGTAGATGCAAAGTGTTCCCTTGCACAAACTTCTTTCCCCTGCCCTGTCTCATTCTTTCTCTAGTTGGGACTTTTATGTACAGAGTAATGAAACTTTCCTGACCACATTTGGCAAAATATTTCCCATCCAGCCTTTTTACAGTATGGAAGCCCTATACTATCACCTACTATCACAACCTTGTGCTTCTTGTCATTGTCTGCAATCTCTTTACAAATTTGATCCTCTAAATCTTGCGGAATGTTTGGTGGTTTATAATGTAATCCTAGTAATGTGGTCCTAGCTTTCTTATTCCTCAGTTCTACCCATAAAACCTAACTAGATGAGTTCTCCAGTCTGTCCTGACTGAGCACCACTATGAGATTTCCCCTGACTTGTTATGCCACCCCTCTTTAATCCTTCTTTCTTCATCATGTCTAAAGTAACACTAAACTGCCAGACCTGCTCCTCCTGTAACCGAGCCTCTCTTCTGGCTACAATGACATAATTTCATAATAATTTCCCAAAATAAGTGTCCTGACAGATTTGGTCAACCACAGATTTAAGACACTTAGTATGAGGTTATCCAGTTTGGGAGAATGGAGATAGACTGTGGAAAACTGCTAGAGGGACCTGGATGAGTTCACACATGGAAAAACAGAAAATGTAGATTCAGGTGCAGCAAATAGAACAATAGCTTTTAATTCAAGCGGCATGGAGTACATCTGTGAAGGATGTTGGTGAGGCTACCCGTTATTCTAACCCTGCATAAAGCTTTCATCTTTTTAAGGAAAGTTATCCTTGTATTATAGGCTATGCAGAGATGATTCACATGGCTGTGTAGGTGAAATAAAGAGGCATAGTTTCTGTATAAGCTATTGCCCATTTAAGTTTGAAATGAGGAAGAATTTCTTGACTATCTTGAATCTTTGGAAGTCACAGCCTCATAACCTTGTGAGGATTGAGTCAATTGAATATATTCAATGCCAATGATCAAGGCTACAGGAAAAGTGGAACTAACATTAAAATATGAGCCACAGTCTACACCTGCTCCTATTTCTAATGGCATTATATTACTTTTGTTCTATTATTTTACGTCTCCTGCCAACTTCTTCTAGAAGGTTATAGTGAGGAACAATTTGAATATCAATCTGATAAAGAATGCACAACCATATCCTGGGTATAAAATACATGTTAAATTTGAGATATCAGTTGGGAACTTTGAGCCATGATCTGCGCATTCTTGATTCTAGTTTTTAGCCCTCATTTCCTTTTCCATGTCTGTCCACAACACAAACACAGTTGCTTAATCTGTACTTTGATATTAAATAATGCAAATTAAATCACATTATTTAAGGAATATACTCAGATGTTTATTACACATGCATAAAACCGTTCAATTTTCTGACAAAGCTGAGAAAGACATGAAGGCAATCAGGGGGAAAGACAAAATACAGGAAAATGCTTGCAATTATTTAATTATTCACTGAACACTGAAGTTGTTGCCTTTCAAGGGAAATGATTAATCCTCTCCAGATATACAAATATAATAAGTGAGCACCTGAAATGTGTAATTACAAGCAACTTTATCAGTTGTTGTTCTGTATATTTGGGAAATGATACCAAGCAGAGGACATTAGATTTTCATTGCAGATGAGATTTGGCTGCCATCAATGTCCCAGGCAGCTGTGAAAGATCTATTTACTTTTAATCTCTTGCAGTCTCAAAGAGTGAAGCTGTCAAGGACATAGTACGATTATGCAGCATGAATATAGAAACAGGCTGTTCAGGCTGACCTCTAAGCTTTGATCTTTTACAGTTATTTACATATCTGAATTTGCTCTGTTTTGTGTATTTTCATTCAGATCTTCTGCCCTGGCCAATCACACTGTGGCTGACAGTTTCCCCCTTCTGTATCCTGTATCATTGGTCATTCCTTTCCTTGTGGTTTATTGTGGTTATTCTTGGACTCCTACCCTATCCTAGGTACTTTAAGCCCCCATGTACAATTCTAGTTATGTGATTCAACAGATTACTAATCCCAGTATGATTCAGATAGAGTCAATCCCAAAGGAACACCTCTCTCCTGCTCCAGTATTGGTGCCAGTATCTTATGAATCATCACCCATTTCTCCCACATATGTTTTGAGCCATGCACTTACCTCTCTAATCTTATTGATCCTTTGCCAATTTGCATTTGGCTCAGGTAATAACACAGGGATTATCAACCTCTCGGTCTGCCTTTCAATTTTGCCCTGAGCTTTGCATTAACGATTAAAGATTAAAAATTGGCTTTACTTGTCACATGTATATTGAAATATCAAGCCATAGAGTGAAATGCATTGTTTGCATCCACAAGTGTGTGTTGGAGCATGCTGTAAGTGTCACCATGATTCCAGTGCCAATATAGCATGCCCTAAACTTATTACCATAATAAATACATCTCTGGAATGTGGAAGGAAACTGGAGCAGTTGGAAGAATTGGAAGAAACTTACATAGTCATAGAAAGAACATACAAACACCTTATAAGCAGTGGCAGATTGTTAGCACAGTAAAGCATTATGCTAACCATTACACTGCCTTCCTAATTTTTCAGAAGAACCTTCATCCTATCTTTCCCTGCGTTAATTTGTTCTGCATCAACAGAAACTTGAAATAATTTACAATACATCCAAATGAATCTAGAGACATCTGCATGCTTCTGAAGAAGCATTTGTCAGTTTTTTTTATGAATAATCTAGTAGGAAACAGCTTTGATTTACCCTCTAAGGAGAAAATCAAATTGGAAAACAAAAAGAAAATACAGTGAAGAATAAATAGTTCTATGGAGCCTTGATAATCACAACCTTCTAAGGTTTCAAAAGAAAAGAATAGTGAAGATGATCGAGAATATTAAATGGATCATTTTGTGGAAGTTATGAAGGGCTTCTTCTCAACAAAATGCAAATTATAAAGACTTTTCATAGCTCAACATTGTGATTGTCTTTATTAAGCCGAGAGATAATATCCACTTGCATGTGTTCCTCTGCCCAAATAATGCATAAAAGGGGCTGAAAATGGTTAGAATGTACAATGACTGAGTTTGGCCAATAGGAAATTAGCCTAGTCACTTCCATGCATAATTCACCTTGGTGTGGTGAGCACTTTTTAACATCAGCGCACACATCTTTTTTTTTTTGTTTTCACACGGGTTGAGCCTTCAGAAATAACACACAATGCCTTTGCTCTTACTTGCTTGGTGGGTGGTGGGCACACATGCCCCTTGCTGGTACAAGTTGGGGGAAGGGGAGGGGAGGGGGATAGGCTTGATGCCTTTTTGCTGCTTGTGCGTGGAAGGGGGAGGTTGGATTTGGGATTCTAATGTTTTCTTGTCATTCATTTTTTGGGGTTTTCTTCTGTCTTGTGGATGTCTGCAAAGAGTAAGAATTTCAGATTGTATACTTTATACATTATCTGATATTAAATGGAACCATTGAACCATCTTTGCTGATAGTTACAATCAAGACACGGATGGGATATTATTTAAAGAGTTGCTATTTAGACACAATCTGCCAACAATAATTTTCTATGTTCAAGAGATCTGAAACCTCATCTTGGGTTATCACAGAACTGGTTGCACCTGCCTTCTACGCATCACAGCTACACGCTTCCATTTTGGTCTCACTAATTATCCTATTCCTTCCAGCTGTGAGGAATCACATGCAGACCAGAACTTGGACAGCAGGAAGTGCCCACATATGGAACAACTGTGTTTTTAATGCTGCTGTTCTTTGCCCAAAGTGAATAGGTTTCCTTTAAATATGGATTCCTTTCTTGTGATTGGCTTTCCAAAAGCATGGCACTATATTTCATTAAGCATCACACAGGTTTCATTTTAATACACTTACTATTGCTTACTGACCTTTTAAATAATTTTAAAACTTTTTACTAGTGAATAGAATTGGGCACTAGTGAAATGCACTCTGTGAATTTATGGTGAAGATATGGGGGAATTAGAATCTCTTGGCAAGAAGAAATAAATTCTGGACCAATGCATTTAATAACTCCTGTCAATTGTGACTTGCATAGAGAACTATATTTGAGGTAATATCTCTAATTAATGTTCACAACAACATAGCATCACTGCAAGTTACCATGGAACCAAGGAAGTACAGCATTATCCTTTTCCATCTTATATATTATTCTTAGTAAGCTATGAAGAAGGCTATTATCTTGTCCAGCAGTGCTCCAAATGCAGTGTACAATATATTTACAAACATAGTTCTTTTTTACTAATCCAGTATTGTTCTATATAATTGCATTCTGTTCACACTTGAATGTTTAAGAAAAATCAATGAAGTGCTATAGATGATTGCCAGTTGAAAGTTAATTATAATAGTAAGATAGAAGTACTGGGAACCAGACAAATGGATTCAGGTACAGATCCAGAATCAGTTACAAGGACAATGAATAATAACGAATGACTGTGTTGGAAATGTGCAGTCAATTTTCCTAATAGTTGAATTCCATAATAACTCAAAATTAAATTCCCGTGGTTTATCAGATTTATGTTCTAATTGATATCCTACAGGTTCCATATAATATTAGAAACAGAGATCACAATGATACTTAGTTTAACATGTTCACAGCTCACAACAACTAATGAAGTCATTATTTAGCCTTAGTTACTATTGGCATTGATGAATAGCTAAGCCCAATTCTTAAACTACTGACCAGATCTTCATAAAAGCAAGGAACAAAGATCTTTGAATTTCTGATATCTTTTCCAATTAATTTTGATCACACAGTTTCCCATGAAAGCTAAATGAAAGACTGAACAGAATTTTTGAAAAGCTACTTTATATTATTTTTTAATTGAAATAGCCAAAACCCAGTGACGGTCACATTAGCTCTAATGCTTTAATCTATGAGATTTCTGAGGTAATTATTAATAATATTTTAAGAATGACAGATGCAAATTCTTGTCATGTCAATATATTAAACGGTTTTCTTATATTAAAAGTCCATAACTTAGAAAGCAAAGACTTTGATTTTAATCTAAATCTTTTGATAGAAATAAGCTGTACGCAGTTGCATCCTATCCAACATGTCTATTGAAATCTTGGATTGACTGTAGATCACTGAGGGCAGGATTGGTAAACATGTGTTTCACATTTACAGCCAACCTACTCACTTTCATCAAAATAATCAGGGGGCATAACATCCTATGTCCTGTAATGTTCCATTTGTTCTTGAGTAGCTTGTTCTTATGCAAAAGCTCTCATGATGTAATTAGAAGTACTCAGTTAGGTCAGAACCCTGGGCGGTGCTTTGCTTCGCAGATCATTTGCTGAGTCAAATTTTGGGCCAATACTTAAAACTAAATTTCATTTTGAGCAGATTAGAAAACATTTTCCTAACATTGGCTGAATACACCTTTCAGGCAATTTAAGTTTTTTTTCTGGTTTTTTTTTAATGATTCTTCTCAAGTACCTTTTTACTTTGCAATCATTTTACAAATTTCTTTTTTTATGTGATTCAAGTCAAGTCACTTTTATTGTCATTTCGACCATAACTGCTGGTACAGTACATAGTAAAAATGAGACAATGTTTTTTCAGGACCATGGTGTTACATGACTTAGTACAAAAACTAGACTGAACTACGTAAGAAAACAACACAGAAAAAAACTACTCTAGACTACAGACCTACCCAGGACTGCATAAAGTGCACAAAGCAATGTAGGCATTACAATAAATAATAAACAAGACAATTGGGCAGTAAGGTGTCAGTCCAGGCTCTGGGTATTGAGGAGTCTGATAGCTTGGGGGAAGAAACTGTTACATAGTCTGGTCGTGAGAGCCCAAATGCTTCAGTGCCTTTTCCCAGATGGCAGGAGGGAGAAGAGATTGTATGAGGGTGCATGGGGTCCTTCATAATGCTGTTTGCTTTGCGGATGCAGCATGTAGTGCAAATGTCCGTAATGGCGGGAAGAGAGACCCTCGATAATCTTCTCAGCTGACCCCACTATCCGCTGCAGGATCCCAGATGGTGCTATTTCCGAACCAGGCAGTGATGCAGCTGCTCAGGATGCTCTCAATACAACCCCTGTAGAATGTGATGAGGATGGGGGGTGGGAGATGGTCTTTACCCATCATTTACCTTTAACTTTAAGGTATCTTGAGCTGTACATCATTCTTCTGGCTCCACTGTGAAGCTCTGATTATCCACAATTCAATAGGACAAAAACTAAAGACTTCAAAGTGATGAGTAGATAGTTATATATACACAGATATTTGGCATCATAATGCCAAAAAACTCACTTCCATTCAACTACCATGGTTTTCAACATAAAGTTAATTAAGTGCATTAATACCAGTATCTTTTCTCGAGTTGGTAATCAAACAGGCTTAAGCTCCATCCATTTACATAACTATACATTTATTTACTTTAACTGATAAGTTTAGGCTTTTCTGTCACGTTCAGAGGCCCTTGTATGTTGTTCTATTTATTCAGATCAATACAGTATATCACCAAAAAATGTTAAGTCCCGTTACCTGAATCTATATCATTAATAGAAATAAATTGAAACAGATCAAACATTGATCCCTAGTTTATTCCATTGGTGACTAATCTCCCCTCAAAAGGATGAAATCATTAATGATCATTTTCTACTAACTTGGATCCCAGCACAATTACACAATTTTATTTTATAGTATAACATATTTGTTTGGGCAATTTTCAAAAAAGCTAGGTACAAAATGTGTACAGCAATCATTCACAAATCTCTTATTGTCCTTTAAAACGGTCTTCCAAGTAAAATACATTGGTTCATTTAATCTCTTTTGACAACTTACCTATGATTGGGACTGCTTTTATGGGCCAATGTTCCCTTGTTGAAATGTTCCCCTGTACAAGAAAATAATCCTCAAATCCTAAGAAGATGCGGAAGATAAAAATGAGGTAAAAGACATCTTCAGAAACAGCATACCCATCTGTGTTTCTATGAAATCTAAATGTAATTTTTTTTTGTGTTTTCTTGTGTTAATGTTCTGTATTATTAATTAATGGGCAGCATTTCAAGAAATGAAGATTAAGGCCATGTGCTCATTGAGATTTTGATCATGGGTTGGGAGTCCAACCAATTTAAAAGCTTTAAAAACAATATGCAACATTAAAACAACACACACAAAATGCTCCACGAATGTTTGCTCATAAACACCTATTGTAATTATGTTGTTCTGCATCATATATGCCTTAATTTCTTCCAATATTGTAGTTAGCTGTTTATACAGCTGCTCCAGGAGTATGTCCTGCAGCCAATGGTTTTGTAATTTCACCAGTAAATATACAACCCCATTTAATGGCCTTATTGGTACTTATTGTTCATGCAGTGATTGTCACCAAAAATAATATAACCAAAGTAACTAGAATAAGTGGGCTCAGAACATATACTTACTTAGGACTCAAGCATTCTTTTTAATTTACTTGTTCACAAGGAGAATAGCACAGGCCCATGTCATCACTATTGTTCTGAAGTCTGTAGAGAAAACTATTTTTACACAGAAATAGCTTATCAGTTAAAGATATTGATCATTGTAAATTGTATATGTTTGAATTCTTTACTCTCATGATCAATCACATGTTCACAATAGGGACCTTAAAGTCAATGGACAGCCAATGGTATTTTTAAGTTAGTAAGGACAATAAAGGTGTTAAAGGTCAATTGAAATTTTAAATGGTCTGGTAATAGTATTTTGAAATTATAAAAGACAATCAAGACTTCGTTGTTCAATATGTTTCACATCCTTCCATTATCCTTATCTTGCCTGTCTCTGGCTCTCAGTATTATGCAAAGAGACACTATGCTTTGGGAAGACTTTTCTGGGAAACTCTCACTACAGAAGCCTTCCTCATCTGGCTTGAGTACATGTTGCTAGTTACCCCAGCTTATCTTTTCTTCAGTAAGGAGAGGTATCTTGGGAGATCTCACTTCAAAAGTCTCACTTGGCTACAACTGTCCCAGGCTATCTTTAATACTTGCCTTACAACAATTTCTACGCAATTCAGGAATCCACCAAAGTTTAACAAGATGTGCAAGATATGAGCTATAAACAGGCATATATCCATCTGATCTAAATTTATTATTGCTTTGTTGTTCATTAAGAACATGTTATTGTACGTAAAATCATTAACAGAGGGTGCCATAAACAGACAGAAAAAAAAATGAAATTAAAAGAGATTGTTACGAATGTGCCACAGCTCTGAGGGGCCAAAGGGTGCGGGTAGCCCCCTCCTTTGTGAGAATCGCAAGATCACTATTAAGTCAGTTCAGGGGACACAGGAAATGAGAGAAAGACATGCAGAATCCACAAAAGGGTTGGAATGTGTCCTGACCTCCAAAAGGCGGACCCATTGATACCGGCTATTGTCTCTTGGAGACAGACTTGTGTATTGCATCCTGTACGATGCATCGACGCCCCAGGCAATGAACCAAGGAGGAGGTTGGTGGAGGGATTGCATCATCCCAACCTGATTGACAACTGAGACCCTGTGAGTCAGGATAAAAAGAGGGTCTGTGGGAACAGCCCCTCAGACGCACCAGAAGAAATGCTAGCGATCCCGTAATAGCGAAAGCCGGTGGAAGGCCACGTGCGTCCGCTTCCATTTGCCAGGAATCAGTGGCCTTTGCCACGGAAAAACGGTTTTTAGCTAACAACGGGGAACTCAACTCTCAACGACTCTCGAAGGATTGACATCATAAAAGGAATGGGCAAGTTTTAACCCGTCTCTCTCTCCAACCAAAGGCTGCAGCCTACAGCTTGACTGAACTAAAGTGACTTTTATATTTCCATCGGACAATACATTATCCCCTAGACAACGATAGAGCTATTTCTTATTGATTATTATTATACCCACGCTTTTAGATTTAGTATTGACGACGTATATTATCTGTGCGTTTGCATTGATATTATTTTTGTGTATTTCTATCAATAAATATGGTTAAAAATAGTACCATCAGACTTCAACGGACCTCTCTATCTTTGCTGGTAAGTGACCCAGTTACGGGGTACGTAACAAGATTAAGAAGGATATCTTTTAACTTCTGAAATTTTAAATTTCAAGGAATGTATTCCACACTTATAAAAATGCAATTTTAGTCTGGTGGGTTTATTGCTAATACCAAGACATAGCATGATATTTTCCTAAAATAATCTGCTACATTAACAGATCAACTCTGATATTTCCAGGATTGTTCAAACAATTTCAGTGGGTAAATTATACAGCACATTAGCATCTATCTAAGTGACTGTCAAGGCTTTCAATATTGCACGTCTTTGGAGAAGCCGCATTTTCTAATATTGTGTTTAACCACAGTGCCAGAAATTGCCATCCCATTCATTCAATAATGTAGATCACTGATAACTTCAGACAACAAAAATTTTCCCTCATGAATACTTTAGGGTATGTCTAAAGTATGTCTTAGGGTATGGATTTCAGACTGCTGATCATGAAAATCGCCATGAAATTTGCCTTTCATGCACCATTTTTAATTCACCTATATTTGATTATTCAATTCATAATTCAAGTCAATTAAAATGTTGCCCACAATATAAGCTGAAAAGTTCTTTTATCTTCTCCAGGCATGCTTAGGCAGGGTGGGTGCTACATAGGGTATGTTTTAGAAATGCTATAAATTTCCATGCAACATGTTACTAAAAATTCATTTTCTGCATTCCCATTTAGACTTCTTCCTTGCAAATCTTGTCAGTGATGAGTATGGTGAAAGGTTTCACCTGGACATTGCGGTCATGGAGAGACAGTATCAGGGCAACTGGAATCCCTGAATGCTGGCTGATTATTGTTGGATACTGAGTACAAATAAAAATCATCAACAAAACATTTTTAGCTTAGTTGAACTATTGCAAAGCATCAGCACAGTCATACAATTAAATGTATTATTTTCAATAAAATTTAAGTTCTTGTTTCTCCAAATTCCTACATGATACAGTAGTCTGAAATTATATTTGTGTTCAACTTCAAACACTCTATTATAAACAAATAAAGTTTCTGAGGAAGCAACACTTATGAAAAAAATGTTGTCCAGTGTGTTATTACAAAATCCAGGTAAATGCATTGATCTTTCTTGCAAAATAATCAATCTTGTCCACTTTCAATTACATTAAGATCTTACCATCCCTTTTTCAGGTTTTGATTTCTTGTACAATTTGGGCTGAGAAATTAGAGAAGTATCTTTTACTTCCAAGACCCTCTATGACAGTTCTGTTTATTGAAGCTTCGGAACAGCATCTTTCTCATGAATGACTCGTTTCAGCTTTTGTTTTCCACCTGCTAAGATTGTCTCTGGTTCAGTTAAGGTTCTGTGAAGACAGCATGATATCTTTGTTTGCCACTATCTTTCTTATTGTCCAAAAACAATAAGTAAATTAAAAAGGGAGCATAACTTAAAATATTTTTGAGAAGCAATAAAATGAATTCCTTGTATTTATTTTCACAAAAAAATTGACTTGATCTAATTTTCTACATTATATTTAGCTCATGTTTAAGCTATATAACATTGCTGGTATGGACAAGGCAAGCAGTTTGCTATTGGTTGTTTAAATTTAAGCTAAAAGTAAAAGTACCACCACACATCCTTTTCTTTCCCACCATATTCTTTCACTTTTCCATGTATCTGCCCCTTATTTAACTTCTATACTTATCATCTATAAAATTGTTATTTTTTTTCTTAAAAGCTTTCAGGCACTTCAATTCATCCACTCAATCACCAAATCTTGTTTCAGATTCTAGCATCTTCCCTCTCTTGTGACTCTTTAAAAAATAAATACTTCATTACACATACTGTCCAATGGTCCTGATGGCTTTCCTTAGTAATCTATTTTTATGACTTTATAAAGTGCTGGACTTGTTTAGGTTTTAATTATCACAAAACTGCTACATTTTAACTATTTTTAAAAGCTTACCTCTAACTAAGCTATAGGTCACAGATCCCATTGACATTTATGTCATGCTTTTAAGTTACCTTTTGGCCTAAGTGGTCAGTATTGAGGCTCTTTCTCTTAAGTATGAAAAAATAAATGCAGAAATATCTAATTATACTGTATACTCCAATTTTGGTTGGCATCTTTCACCATTTCATTGCTGTTCTTTTTTTCATTTTAAAATTACATACCGAGACACAATTCCTCTGAATTTTTGCCTTTCTCGGCTCATTGTCCACTGATGATTGTTGTCTTATTATCATATTACCTCCAGAATCTAAACAACCAATTCAAGATGAATGCCATTGCTTTTTTTCTCTAATAACAGTCTCTTGACAAAACTTCACCGAAAAAATTTGTAAGCTTCTCAATAAAATTTTAACCAAATTTTCATTAAATGTTTATTATATCACAGGAGGAATTGCCCTATTTATTCTGTTGGTAGGCTCCATTGGATAGTTTTGCTTGAATTTCATTTGCAGTACATATATCTACCAAGAATAGTTAGATGCTTTGTCTTATCACCTATGTAAGGTAACTACCACTGCATTAACTTGTACTGCCGAGACCAGGCCAACGTATATACCACCATTGCTATGGATACCAGACCACCATAAGCACATTTCTAGTTTGAGAACCAAAAGCTTAACTGAAATTTGGCATGGAGACTATATTCGCACAAACTCTCTTCCACTGTTGGCACCTGATTAATACATGTAAGTTCTTCTCCACTCCAGAGCCTGTCCTATCCACACAATATAATCAATCAATTCATTGTTTTTCCACTGTAAGACCATCAATTGCATTCTAACAGAGCAATTAAGTACTGGATGTTCCAAATTATATGACCTATTCAGTCCTGGATCAATAGCAGGAATTTAGATTATGCTCATCCATTACTTATACTACGATGGGGTTAGGCAAAATGGTGTCAATAAAATGTCTTATTTTGTCTTTTAAACACGTATGTATTATTTAGAATCCGTATCTTGGGCCTGAGCTTTTAAACCACTTTTACTCATTTAACATCTGGAACATCTAATGATTAAGTGCCAACTGTTCTACTTGTTGAGAGAGTTCCCCTCCATGAACCTGGCCGTGGCTTACATACTGCCAAAGGCCAATGTTAAGGAGGCAATTAAGTTATTGAGTGGTGCCATTAGCAAACAGGAAGCAACCAAACCAATGTCTTTAAATCATTGTCAGTGCCTTCTGTCAGTCTTGCTTGAAGAAATCCATGTCCAGTTATTATTAACATATCATCTGCAGGTTCCTTAAAGTTGTCATTGATGGAGGTGGTAATGGGGACAAGCTCCCCTACCTATTAAATGCTCCCAATGGCGTGCACTTCAAATAGTCCCTGACAACCAAGCCCAGCTTCTGTCCTTCACATGTGGCTTAGCTAATAAGCCTGGCAGAACTGTTTCAACTGACAGGAGAAGGGACAAAAGCAGGTTACTGGTGCTTTAAAACCAGTCACTTTGGGCAGATGTGGCTCATCAGCTGTGGTTGGCAGCTCACCTAGGAGAAGAACATCTCTGATCTCAAACCTCTGCTGCCTTGCGGCTAAAGCCACTCATGGGGTAAACTTCCGGTGTACACCCCGAAAGAAAATTCCAGAGCTGGACTCTCCAAGGCAGTCCTACATTGAGTTTAATGTTGAATGGCAACTCCTTTGGGTTCATCAGACGCCTGGAAAGGGAGAGCTTGCTACATGGACAAGAGCTTACTCTCTGTATCGTACTGCCCAGGCTTGCATATCTATACATTAGAACGCAATACCCATGGTCAACTCTGACCAATGGGGCTCTCACCTCATTACCTTCGGCATGAGGAGTCCCCACACTCTCAGCCACTGCAATACAATAATTAGAAATGCCTATTTTTTCATGCCCAGACTGCATTAATCCGATCACTTTGCTGTCCTCCTCCGACCTGTATTCAGGCAGAGGTTAAAGAGCAAGGCTCCAAAGATAAGGATAACAAAGGGGTAGTCGTGGAAGGCCGGGGAGAGGCTACAGGAGTGCTTCAATTCAGTGGACAAGGTCGTGTACAAGGACTCATCATCAGTGGATCAGAACGGATACACCACAGTTGTTACAGATTATAGAAACACAGTTGTCAATGGGTATGTCCCCACAACATCATTAGAGTGCTCCCCAGTCAGAAGCCCTGGCTGAACTATGAGATCTGCAGTCTGCTGAAGGCCAGATTAGTGGCGTTCAAGTCTGTGACCAGGTAAAATATAATCATTCTAAGTACGTAGTGTCAATTCTGGACCAATCTTGAATCACTGAAGAATGCTTGACAGCTGTGGCAGGGCTTAAAGGCTGCCACCTCCTACAAAGTAACAACAAGGCCTCACTCCCAGATGAGCTCAATGCTTCTTATGCTTGCTTTGACTGTCAAAACATGGAGGAAACTTCATGGACTCCCAAAGCCCCTGAATACCTTGTGATTTCAATCTCTGTGGTCAATGTGAGAGTATCCTTTAGGAGGATAAACCCAAGAATGCATCTGGCTCAGGTGGTGTACTTGGCAGAATACTAAAGATCTGTGCTAATCAACTGGCTGGAGTGTTCACTGATAGCTTTAACCTCTCATTTCAGTAGTCTGGAGGGTCAGAGGGACAGCAACTTTAAATTGCACGGTGTTATCATTTCAGAGGATGTGTCCTGAGCCCAGCACATAAGTGCCATTATGAAGAAAGCATGGCAGTGCCTCTACTTTCTTAACAGTGTGTGAAGGTTCATCAAAACTTTGACAATCTTCTATAGATGTGTGGTTGAAAGTATATTGACCGGTTGCATCACAGCTAGTATGGAAATACCAATGTTCTTGAACAGGAAAAGTCTACGGAAGATCGTGGATATGGCAAAGTCCATCACAGGTAAAGCCCTTCCCACTGTTGAGCACATCTACATGGAGCACTATCACAGGAAAGCAGCATCCATCATCAAGGACCTCAGCCATCCAGGCCATACTCTCTTCTCACTGCTGGCATCAGAAAAGAGGAGCAAGAGCCTCAGGAGCCACACCATTAGGTTCAGTAACAATTATTACCAACAAACTCTTGAATCAGAGGGAATAACTTCATTCAACTTCACTCACCCCATCACTGACCTGCTCCCACAACCTGTGGACTCACTTTCAATGCCTCTTCATCTCAGGTTCTTTATTGTTTATTTATTTATTATTATTTATTTTATTTTTGTATTTGCACATTGGTATGTTTTGAACTTTGGTTGTTTGTCCATTCTGTCGGGTAGTCTTTGACTAATTTTAATATGTTTCTTGTATTTATTGTGAACTAGAGGTGTTGGACCAGGACAGATTACTGGTGATCTACTTCAGATCTTGAAGCTCTCAACCATCTCAAACTCAATACTGTTGATGTAGACAGGAACATGTACACTGTCCTCATTTCTGAAGTTAATGACTAGCTTTTTTGTTTTGTTGCCATTGTGGGAAATGTTGTTATCATTACATCATGTCACGAAGCTTTCTATCTCCTTCCTATACTCCAGTCATCTTTATTGAGATTTGACACACCTCAGTGGTATCATCTGCAAGCTTGTAGATGGAGTTAGAGAAGAATCTAACTACACAATCTTAATTGAACAGGGAGCAGGGGGCAGAGGAGCACCTATTTTGGCATAGGTTTTGCTGCCTATCTTTACAGATAGCAGTTTGTTGGTCAGGAATTCACAGATCCAGTTGCAGAGGGAGGGGTTAACTCCCAGAGTGCAGTGTCTGGTGATAACTTTGCTTGGAATAGTAACAATGAAAGCTGAAAAAATCAATAAAGTCTTTGTAAGTGCCATTACTGTCCAGATGCTCCAGGGATGTGTATAGGCCCAGCGTGATGGCATCTGCTGTAGACTTGTTACGGCAGTGGTTCAAGGTTGTCCGGAAAACTGGAGTTGATGTTTGTGATGACCAGCTCTTAAAGCACTTTATGATAGTAGATGTTAGAGTCACTGGGTGGTGCCAGTTAAGACACATTATCTTGTATTTTTTTAGGTACTGGATGGTAGAGTCTTCTTAAAGCAGAAGGGAACTACAATCTAAAGCAGGAAAAAGTTAACAATATTAGTCAAGAAATTATCATGTAATTCTATTACTGCAAGGTCTAGTTTTCCATTTTGCAATATGCCTACGCTTAAAAACATATTCCTTCAAACAACCTCGGGCCACGAATTGCACTTTATAAATTAATATTTTTCTTTCTTTCAGATGTAGTGCAGGGATACTGGCTCAGTTTCTTTTTTCAGAATGTAAAGAAAGCAACACCTGTTAATTGCTTCTCACGCTAAATGTTATCTACCCATTTCTGTACACTGTTGTGTTTTGTCCTGATTACTTTTTTAATAAAATGCATATTGTATGTAATGAAGACCAGCCAAAACCAATCCACTGCTTGGTCCCTGGAATTATAGATGCAACCTTGTCCTCAGTTACAGCCACATCTATGGCTCACAGTCCAGACCCTGGCCCTAACTACACTTCATCCTGCCAGCTCTGGCCACTCACTCTGTTCTCTGGACTCTCAATTCCCATTCCAGATACTAGATCATTGAGCTTTCCAAAACAACCAAAAGCCTGAGCTCCAGTGCAATTGATTAAATTGTGTATGAGATGTACAGATGTTAAGAAAGGTGTCACATTGAGTTTCTCCCTCCTTTTGTCTCCTTTGATTTTATCATTTTCAAATTTCTCTTTCCATTTTTCTTATTTTTTTTTACTTGATCAGTTGCCATTCCCTGGTCCATTCTACAACTAACAGCTAATTTTCACTTTACTCGTGTGTATCACTGTCAATTATCACTTATTTTTTCCATTTTCCTGGATATTTTGACCCATATATAAAATTAATGATCCATGTGTAAATAAATTTTGCTCTATGTGCATAGTAAATAATCAATTGTTGCTATAATTACAAAGACATTCCTTCATGTTGCCTGAGGTTGCACTACCATGGTACTTTGGAATTTTGCCCAGTAACTTTGCAGAGTTGATTCCATTGAATAACTAGAGACACACAAGTTTGACTGTAGATGATTGTTTTAAAATTGAGCTTTGCTCTTTCCTTCAGGTTAACGGTACTTACACATGAACGTGAAGTTATGTGAGATATAAAGGACAGTGATTTCAAAATAATACTCATTTCTAAGGGAAGGCTCAGCTTCTAAGCTTTTAAATGCAAATTATCAGAATCATCTTTTGCATCACTCATTTCTTCTGGGCACTCTGAAACTCATGTAGGAGGAGTTGACTGAAATAGATCACAATTGCGGAGTTCAGTTCAAATTCCAATGCACAAGCTATTTCATAATATGACTGAGATGACACCTGTTGGCAGCCGCCCAGAGCACAGGGACAAAGTCGTGGCACTTCACTGGGCACGGTGTCCAGAACGGAGTTGGAGCTGCCCTCCTTGTGTTTTGCTCAGCAGAAGACAAGCTCTGTTGTGGAGGACTGCAGATTTTTAGCAAAACTCATTGGACTCGAGTCTCAAGCTACAGGGTTGCTTGCTTTTCAACCAATGGAAGTGAGGTGTTCGAGCCATCGTGCTCTGCTGGGGATGGCGTATTGCAGTTGTGACAACTGAAGATTTAAAATGGACTGAGGGGCCTGGACTATATACATATGCATTTGTCTGGTTGAATTTTGAATTGAATTGACTTTATTTCTTACATCCTTCACATGCATGAAGAGTAAAAATCTTTACGTTACATCTCTGTCTAAATGTGCAATCATAGTAATTTATAATAAATAGAACAGTCAATGTAACATAGAAATACACTCAAATCAACGTGAGTTAATCAGTCTGACGGCCTGGTGGAAGAAGCTGTCCCGGAGCCTGTTGGTCCTTGCTTTTATGCTGCAGTACCGTTTCCCAGATGGTAGCAGTTGGAATAGATTGTGATTCAGGTGACTTGGGTCCCCAATGATCCTAGGGGCCCTTTTTACACACCTGTCTTGTAAATGTCCTGAACCATGGGGGAGTTCCCAACTACAGATGTGCTGGGCTGTCTGCATCACTCTCTGCAGAGTCCTGCTATTAAGGGAAGTACAGTTCCCACACCAGGCAATGGTGCAGCCAGTCAGGATGCTCTCAGTTGTGTTCCTGTAAAAAGTTCTTAGGATTTGGGGGCCCATACCAAACTTTCTCAACTGTCTGAGGTGAAAGAGGTGCTGTTGTGCCTTTTTCACCACACAGCTGGTGTATATGTGAGGACTGTGCCTCAAAGCCACATTGTCACCTAGCAGGCATCGGGGGTCCATGATATTGGTGGTGGGCTGGAAGGTCTGGACTAATATACTTATAGAAGGATATTTTGTGGGGTTTGTTGACTTGTACGCATTAAGCTGTGGCTGCATGGGGGGGGGGGGTGGTGTATGTGGGCCTTAGGACTCTAATTACATGATTGTGATCTTTTGCGTGCTTACTGTGTGTGACAGTTGGTAATGTGTCTTGCACCTTGACCCCGTAGTACCGCTGTCTTGTTTGGCTGTATTCATGAGTATTCATATATGGTTAAATGACATTTAAAATTGAAATGAATTGAATTGAATAGAGGAGGATTTTTATACACAAGCTCACCATTGGTGATCAAGTGATCACGAGCTGTGTCTCTGTAGTCTTTATGAAGAAACTCATCCATGGATTCATTATAAATAGTATACCTAATGCAGTTCACCACCTAACAGCCCAATTTTGACCCCAAATTCTGGTGTCCTCAGACTTCATAATGTGTCCATCCACAATATTGTTGGGCAACCACAGGTATCTGTTTTTATTTGTTTAGACTTGCCATTGGCACCTCAAAGATCTGGTTGCTTTTCCTTATTGTAATATCCTGCTTCAGTCAGGTGTATATTTTGAATTATTCATTACATTTTCCAATATAGCGTGCAGCCATCATTACAGAAGTTGGAGGGAAATCAGTAGCTCTGCCCTGATTTTGGACCCTTCATCACTAACAGTCATACCTTAGAATGTCTAAGTCTGATACCCCTCCTCAACCAACTTCTCTGCCTCCATCTCCTTCTTTAAAATTCTCTTTTGAAAATACCTTTCTGACCAGCTTTTTTATATTTGACCTGAAGCACCTCTGTGTATGGCTTGCAGTTAAATGCTGTTTTATCATTGCTGCTGAGATGTGCCTTGGTAAGTCTCATGATGGTAGAAGTCCAAATAACCGAAAGTTGTGATTTTCTTTTTTTTTGATTGAGAGTCCTTTTCCTTAAGGATAGCTCTGCCCAACAAAATTCAGACATTTGCATTATACAAATTTTGACAAATTTAGTTTAAAACATACAACAGTTAATCAAAAGTTTGGATGTCTCCTCTGTATAGTAACATATTATATTTTAAACCAATCATGTTATACTGTACAGGAGGACAAGTCTGTGAAGAATCACGAATTATGATTTCAAAATTTAAAATTATTTCCCCAAAAATCAAATTCCTTTTCTGCTGTATGTTATATAAAGAGTTAACCATGCTGATGGACAATTCACTAAGCAATATACGTTGATTTCCATTAAGGGGAAGTATGTTCTCTTGGAAAATCCTCAACCATTCCATCGAACATTAAAATTTCAAGGGCAAATTTCTAAGTCCGTGCAACTTGTATTTGCACCCACCCAGTAAAGAAATGTGGCTGAATAATATCATTTCAAATATGTCATGAAATTATATTGTAATCTGTTACTGGCTGAACTAATGTTACCTGCTAACTAGCTGCTAATAATGCACAAGGCACTGAGAACTTTCAATCGCTTTATTAGGAATAATTGATGTTTTGCAAAAATGACAAAATCAGTGCTCTTCTCCCCTCCTATGGCAATGTCCCAA
This sequence comes from Hemitrygon akajei, assembly GCF_048418815.1. Lineage (NCBI taxonomy): Eukaryota > Metazoa > Chordata > Chondrichthyes > Myliobatiformes > Dasyatidae > Hemitrygon > Hemitrygon akajei. The sequence continues at coordinate 61,311,808 of NC_133133.1, forward strand.
GATCGTCCAGAAGTCTTATCAGCCCTGTTAGAACCCACAGAATATGAATGAAGGCAAGTTATCCTCGCACACAAGGGACCCCCAAGAAGAACTTACAACAGTAAATGTGAAGAAATTACTTTTCATTTTCAAGTGCATTTTTCTACGATTAAAAATGACAAAAACAATTATTTATGGAGAAGCACAATGATTTTCATATATGTGTGTAATGCCCTGGTTCATATTTTTACTGTTATGCTGTATGTATTTCATTTTGGCAGTTCTGCAAGAGCAGTTCATTTTCAGATTGCTCATTTTTCAGCTTGTTTGGGTTATTGTTGCAGACAAGGGATGATGTGGAATGTGTGTCATTGAAGTAGTGGGAGGTTTTTCTTGGTGAGGGACAATACAGTAAGGTTGGTGATGCACTATCAATAACTCTCGGAGACTGGAAGTGAATGATAGGCTTTTATTAGCAGCAAAAGGGTGCACGACATCTCAGAGACTGAGGGAGGAGCAGTGCCCCAATCGCCTTTATACAGGGGTCTGTGGGAGGACCACTGGAGCAGTCAGCAGAAGGGCGTGTCCAGACCGGTATACATAGTTTACCACATTCACCCCTCCTTTGTTTTAAAAGAGAGTCCCCACGGGGCGAAGTTTCTTACAAGTATATTTACGGGTTAAGTCTATCAGGCGGTCGAGACTGTCGCTGCGATCTATGTAGCACCGGTGGTGATTGCACCAATGACGGTGGTTGTGCTGGCTCCGGCCTGACTTGAGGTGCCAGCCCGTTAGGCATCAGTAATCCCTCATGCATGTGCGAGGCACCCGGTATGGGAGTGTTGTGAGGAGTCTGTGTAGGGCTTCGCATGCGCAGTGTCTCGTGGGTATATACATCGGTGGGTACGGGGTTCATAGTCACTGTGGAGTGTTCGGGGTAGGGGTCTGCTGCTCCTGCGGGTGCCAGGTTGCAGACGGAGACTGTGTCCTCCCGCCCATCAGGTAAGACCACGTAGGCATATTGGGGGTTCGCATGAAGTAGATGTACCCTCTCGACCAGCGGGGAGTATTTATTGCTCCTCGCATGTTTCCGGAGCAGCACTGGCCCTGGGGACGTCAGCCAAGCCGGTAGGGTGGTCCCAGTGGCAGACTCCCTGGAAAAGAAAAGAGTCGCTCATGAGGGGTGGCATTGGTGGACGTGCATAACCAGGAGCGGATGGAGTGGAGTGCCTCGGGGAGGACCTCCTGCCAGCGAGTCCGGCAATCCCTTTGACCTAAGGGCTAAGAGTGTGGCCTTCCACACCGTGGCATTCTCCCTCTCCACCTGTCCATTCCCCCGGGGATAATAGCTCGTGGTCCTACTAGTAGCAATACCCCTAGCCAGCAGGTATTGGCGCAGCTCATCACTCATAAACGAGGACCCTCTATCACTGTGGATATAGCAGGAATATCCAAACAGAGTGAAGAGCTGGCGCAGGGCTTTTATGATGGATGTGGCAGTGGTATCGGGGCAGGGGATGGCAAAGGGGAACCGCGAGTACTCATCGATTATGTTGAGAAAGTAGACATTGCGGTCGGTGGAGGGAAGGGGGCCCTTAAAGTCGACACTCAGTCACTCAAAGGGGCGGATGGCCTTGATAAGTTGTGCCTTTTCAGGATGGTAGAAGTGCAGTTTGCACTCAGCGCAAACTTAGCAGTCCCTGGTCATCGTCCTGATGTCCTCAAGGGAGTAAGGCAGGTTCCGGGCTTTCACAAAATGGTAAAGCCGGGTGACCCCCGGGTGGCAAAGATCTGCATGGAGGGCGTATAGCCAGTCGAGCTGTGCACTGGCACATGTTCCCTGGGATAGGGCATCAGGGGGCTCATTGAGCCTTCCAGGCCGGTACAGGATATCATAGTTGTGGGTGGAGAGTTCTATTCTCCACCTCAGAATTTTATCATTTTTGATTTTGCCCCGCTGTTGGTTGCTAAACATGAATGCAACTGAGCACTGGTCGGCCAGCAAGGTGAACCTTTTGCCAGCGAGATAATAGCTTCCACTATGGCCTGGGCTTCTTTCTCCACCACGGAGTGCTGAATTTCAGGGCCTTGAAGGGTTCAAGAGAAGAATGCTACCGGCCTTCCTGCATGATTGAGGGTAGCAGCCAGCAGGAAGTCGGAGGCGTCACTCTCTACTTGGAAGGGAATGGTCTCGTCCACCGCATGCATCGTTACTTTGGCAATGTCCCCTTTAATGCGGCTAAAGGCCACGCGGGCCTCGGCTGAGAGGGGAAATGTGGTGGACTTGACCAGGGGCGGGCCTTGTCTGTGTAGTGAGGGACCCATTGGGCATAATAGGAAAAGAAGCCCAGGCACCATTTGAGGGCTCTGAGGGTGCTGGGAAGAGGGAGTTCCAATAGGGGGTGCATACGGTAAGGGTCAGGGCCAATGACTCCATTCTCCACGACATACCCAAGGATAGCAAGTCGGGTGGTTCCGAACACACACTTGTCCCTGTTATAGGTAAGGTTAAGAGCTTTGGCCGCTTGGAAAAATTGTTGGAGGTTGGTGTCGTGATCCTGCCAGTCGTGACCGCAGATGGTGATGTTATCCAGATATGGGAACGTGGCCTTCAGTTGACACTGGTCCACCATCCGGTCCATTTCCCTCTGGAAGACAGAGACACCATTCGTGACACCGAAGGGGACGCGCAGGAAGTGATAGAGCCTGCCGCCCAACTCGAACACGGTGTAGGGGCGGTCCTCCGGGCAGATGGGGAGCTGATGGTAAGCGGATTTTAGGTCTATGGTCGAGTACACCTTGTACTGAGCTATCTGGTTGACCATATCCGCGATGCAGGGTAGGGGGTACGTGTCAAGCTGCGTGAACCTATTGATGGTCTGGCTATAGTCCATGACCATCCTATTTTTCTGCCCGGTCTGAACAACAACCACCTGGGCCCTCCAAGGACTTGTGCTTGGCTCAATGATCCCCTCCCTGAGCAGCCCCTGCACCTCCGACCGAATGAAGGCCCTTTCCCCGCGCTGTACCTCCTGCTTTTAGTTGCCACAGGTTTACAGTCGGGGGTCAGGTTGGCGAACAGCGATGGGGGAGGGATCTTGAGGGTGGAGAGGCTGTAAGTGGTGTCTGTAGCGTGGCTATTGGCATGGTGCTGGGTGGGACATGCGGGTCGGTGTGTGTGTGTGGTCAGTAGCGGGGTATGTGACGAAGTCCCACAGAACTGAGGATTTCTGACAGTGATTGGTGGGAGGGGCCCATCATATTCCATTGTCACACTTTTCAGGTGGCTCTGGAAGTCGAGCCCCAATAGCACAGGGGCACACAGTTGAGGCATGACCAGTAACGCAAAGTCCTGATATTCTGTGCCCTGCACCGCCGCTGTCGCTACACAACCCCCCCGGATGTCTGTGGAATGTGATCCAGAAGCCATGGTGACCCTCTGGCTTACCGGCCGTGTCACGAGTCCTCAGCGTTGCACCGTGTCCGGGTGAATAAAACTCTCAGTGCTGCCCTTGTCAAACAGGCAGCTAGTCCTGTGCCCCTCCACCAGGATGTCCATCATTGACCTTGCAAGCTGGTGTGGGGCGCTTTGGTCGAGGGTCACGGAGGCCAGAGTTGAATAGCCGCCTTGGTGCCCGGTAAGCACCTGTGGGTTGGGGGCGGGGTGACGTGGCGCCAACAAAGATGGCTGCCCCCATGCCTTGCACGCGGTGGGCAGGCAAGATGGCGGCAACCAAGATGGCCACCCCCATGCCTCGCACGCGGCGGGCAGGCAAGATGGCGGCGACCAAGAAGGCAACCCCCATGCCTCACACGTGGCGCTGCTCGACCCCACTTGTGGTTTGGACCTACAGGCCTTGGCAAAGTGCCCCTTCTTTCCGCAGCTGGAGCAGGTAGCTTCTCGGGCCGGGCAGCGTTTTTGGGGGTGCTTTTCGAGTCCGCAGAAGTAACACTGCGCGGACTTGCGACTGGCAGCAGCCGTGGTCGATGCGCCGGCGGGTTGCGGGGACTTCACGGACTCGTGACTGGCAGCAGCCGTGGTCGATGCGCCGGCGGGTTGCAGGGACTTCACGGACTCGTGACTGGCAGCAGCCGTGGTCGATTCGCTGGCAGGTTGCGGGGTCTGCAGCGTCCATGGGGCCGGCGGGAGATCGCGTGCCTGGACAGCGTCAGCTTTGTGCAGAGCGGCCTCCAGCGTGTTGGCCAGCTCGATTGCTGAATGTAAGGTAAGATCGGTGTGTTCCAGCAGCCGCTGGCGCATGTACACTGACCTGATCCCCGTAACGAAGGCGTCTCTCGCTACAAGCTCCGCATGCCATTCCGCCGTCAGTCCCCTGCAGTCGCAGGCCCGCATGAGTGTCTGTAGGGCCCGGACAAACTCAGCGCTCAACTCTCCGGCCCACTGCCGTCATGTCGCTAAGCGATGTCTTGCATAGACGGTGTTCACCGGCCGCCGGTATTGTCTTTTGAGGGCATCCATCGCACCCCGGTAGTCCGTTTGGTCCCTGATCATGGAGTAGACACTTGGACTGTTTTTGGAAAGGAGAACCCTGTGCATTGTGGCAGGATCAGTCACATGAATCTCCTCCAGGTATGATTCGAAGCATGCTAGCCAGAGTTTAAAAGTGTCACCGGCTTCCTGGGATTGAGGGTCAAGATCCAATCTAAAATGCTCTCCATATTTTAAAATTGCTACTAATAAAATTGATGCACCATCAATAACTCTCAGAGACTGGAAGTGAATGATAGGCTTTTATTAGCAGCAAAAGGGAGCACGACATCTCGGAGACTAAGGGAGGAGCAGTGCCCCAATCGCCTTTATACAGGGGTCTGTGGGAGGAGCCACAGGAGCAGTCAGCAGGGGTCTGTGGGAGGAGCCACAGGAGCAGTCAGCAGGGGTCTGTGGGAGGAGCCACAGGAGCAGTCAGCAGTGGGGCGTGTCCAGACAGGTATACATAGTTTACCACAGTTGGTCTTGAGCTTACGTCCAGAGGGAGATGAAGAGACAAGAAGTAGGAACGTTAATGCTGATGTTTTGTCCCAACATGTGCATGAGGGGCCGAAGAGGGACAAAGTGTGGGAGAGTGTTCCTGCCCTGGCAGTAAAAGCCATGTGCCAATTTTCCATTACGGTGAAGGCAGAGGAAAGGCAAGGGTAGGATTGAGAAGTAGATCAATTGGGAACTTCGAATGGCACCATTCCATAAGTTTACTGTAGCCTGACCGCTCTGAAGACAAACCAGTTGCCTGGGGAAATGGCAGTTTCTCAGCAAGATGACCCGGGCATCGGTACAATTTGGTCAGTGGACAAAAAAGGAGACATGGCCCAAGCAGAAAGGATGAAACACACTGCGGTGTCGCAATTACTGAGAGAAAGGCCCAGATTGGAATTAAGGAACCAGATCCTATACCAGGTCACATTGTCTCCAGGCTGGCCCCAACGTTCCCAACTGTTTCTGCCAGAGAAGTATCAGAGGATTGTGTTGAAGTTACTTCATGATGATTCTGACCATTTGGTGTTGACAAGACCTATGGATTGCTCAAAGATCAGTTCCACTGGCCCCAAATGAAGCCGGAGGTTGAAGAATACAGCAAGTCGTGCATTCGATGTATACAGAGGAAGATGCTGCCTACAAGGGCCACTCCGTTGTCCCACTTGCAGAGTGTGGGGCCCCTTGACCTGGTGTGTTTGGATTTCTGTAAAAAGAGCCAGATGCTAGCAACATGGCGAATGTTTTAGTCATCCAGGATCATTACATTAGATATGCGTAAGCTTTCCCTACCAAGGGTCAGAAGGTGTCCACGGTGGCAAAAGTGTTATGGGAGAAGTATTTCATTTATTATGGCCTCCCCAGATGGATACATAGTAATCAGGGACGGGATTTCGAGAGCAGGCTTATACATGAGTTACTGAGCATGCTTGGAGTCGAGAGGTGAGAACTATGCCTTATCACATGTAGAGTGATCTCCAGCCCGACAGGTTTAATTGGACCTTGCTAAACATGCTCGGAACCTTGGAGATCAGCAAAAAGAACAAGTGGAGTCAACATATTGGACATCTGGTCCATTGCTACAACTTTACATGAAATGAAGCTACCGGGTACTCGCCATATTATCTGATGTTTGGGCATGAGGCGAGGTTGCCCATTGACCTCTGTTTTAGAACTGGCAAAAAATCTATCACTGAGGTCTTATCTGAAGTATGTGTCTGGTATGAGAAGGCTTATGAATTAGCTGAGGTTACAGCTGCTAAGCAGAATCAAGGAAATAAGAGGAGGTATGATCAAAAGGTTAGGTTCTCCCAACTCATGCTTAGAGACCGAACCCTCATTAAGAATTTGGGGCAACCTGGGAAGCATAAGTTGGCTGACTGCTGGGCAGCTACGCCCTATGTAGTGGAGAGTCAGATGCCAAACGTACCAGTTTTCTGGCTGAAACCAGAGTACAGGAATGGGCCTGTCAAGAGTCTCAATTGGAAACACCTTCTACCTCTGGGACAAGAGGTGCATATTGACCCAGAGCCTGACCTGGGCCCTACAACTAGTAAGATGATGCTGCTGTCATGTGGACAGACTGAACGACCAGCAGCTGGAAAGATTAGACCAGCCCCCACCCCTAAATGGGATACGAGCTTGCAGGATGAGGAAATGAGGGGGGGTGGGGTTGGTATATGCTGCCTATTGCTAACTCCCCACTAATTGAGGAAGAGATTCCCAACCGTTCTCACACTGAGGAAGGTAAAATCGAGGGAACTATCTGTGGACAAGCAGATTTGCAGTTGGACCATAAAGGGGGGCTGGGCTCTAAAGTAACTGGGAATGAAGTTGAGGTCATCCACATGGCAAAGGGACGGGACCTGCATTGACGGAAGGCACAAGTAATAGACAGGGGGAGGCAACGCCACATAGACTAGAAGTATCCCACGTGTCTGAAACTGAAGATGTAGATGATGGGATAAGGAGGTCTCAAAGATAGGAGACCGCCAGATAGGCTGGCCTATGTAGCACTGGGGAAACAGAGGGTTGCAACTTTCTCCCTAGTGAAATATGTCACTACCATTTACAAGTATATTGGAGGTTCTAACATCAAAAAAATTCCTCTGATAATGGTGTTATTAATGACAGGATGACAAATTACTTCTAAGTCATGAGAACATGACTATTTGTGGTGGGGGGAGAGTGTAATGCCTTGGTTTATATTTTTACTGTTATGCTGTACGTGTTTCATTTTGCAGTTCTGTAAGAGCAGCTTGCTTTCAGCTTGCTCCGTTTTCTGCTTGTTTGGGTCACTGTTGAAAACAAGAGATGATGCGGAACATGTGCCACCAATTAGTGGGAGGTTTTCTTGGTGGGGGACATTAAGGTTGGTCTTGGGCTTTTGCTTATGGGGAGATGGAAAGAGAAGACACTGGGGAGAACCAGTGGTAACATGCGATCCAGTGGGAAACCCGTAGGTGGTGTGAGCATTCATGCTCTTGAGGTCCAGCTCGTGAGTGACAGAGAAGTTCAAGATGAGCTCCAACTTGTGCACATTTGACCCTTTAATTAGAATGGGTCCTTTTCTTTTTCTTCTTTATTAACCCTTTAGTTAAGATACATAAATATAATTCCTTTAATCGTATGCAGTGTACTGTCTATTATTTTGTGGCATCAATTTGTAACAGGGTAGCAAATTACACAGCATCCACACAAACTGGTGTTTGGGGTGGAAGAGCACCTTAAACTCATGAATTTGGTGGGGCTGGAGATTGCATGAATGGCAGTGATGCTCCACTACCAGATGAACTCTACGCTTTCTATGCCTGCTTTGAAAGGGAGAATATAATTACAGCTGTGAAGATCCCTGCAGCACTCTGTCTGAAAGGCCGAAGTTAGGCTGTCTTTAAAGAGAGTAAATCCTCACAAGGCAGAAGGTCCCGATGGAGAATTTGGTAAAGCTCTGAAAACCTGTAAGTATTTAAGTATTCAAGGACACTTTCAACCTTTCACTGCTATGGGTGGAAGTTCCTACGTTTCAAAAAGGCAACAATTATACCAGTGCCTAAGGAGAATAATGTGAGCTCCCATAATGACTATCGCCCGGTAGCACTCACATCGACAGTGACAAAATGCTTTGAGAGGTTGGTCATGACTAAACTGAACTCCTGCCTCAGCAAGAACCTGGACCCACTGCAATTTTCTTATTGCCACAGCGTGTCAATGGCAAACACAATCTCCATGGCTCTTCACATGGCTTTAGACCACCTGGACAACACAAACACCTATGCCAGGATGCTGTTCATCGACTATAGCTCAGCATTTATTAACATCTTTCCCACAATCCTGATTGAGAATTTACAGAACTTGGGTTTCTGTACCTCCCTCTGCAATTAACTCCCTAACTGGAAGACCACAATCTGTGCAGATTGGTGTTAACATCTCCTCCGTGCTGATGATCAACACTGGTGCACCTCAGAGGTGTGTGTTTAGCCCATTGTCTACTCTCTCTATACCCATGACTGTATGGCTAGGCATAGCTCAAATACGATCTATAAATTTGATGAATGTACAACCGTTGTTGGTAGAATCTCTGATGGAGATGAGAGGGCATACAGGAGTGAGATATGCCAATTAGTGGAGTGGTGTCGCAGCAACAACCTGGCACTCAACGTCAGTAAGATGAAAGAGCTGATTGTGGACTTCCGGAAGGGTAAGACTAGGGAACACATACCAATCCTCATAGAGGGATTAGAAGTGGCGAGAGTGAGCAGTTTCAAGTTCCTGGGTGTCAATATCTCTGAGGATCTAACCTGGTCCCATCATATCAATGTAGTTATAAAGAAGGCAAGACAGCAGTTATACTTCATTAGGAGTTTGAAGAGATTTGGTTTGTTAACAAATACTCTCAAAACTTCCATAGATGTACCGTGGAGAGCATTCTGACAGGCTGCATCACTGTCTGGTATGGGGGGGGGGGGGCTACTGCACAGGACCAAAAGAAGCTGCAGAGGGTTGTAAATTTAGTCAGCTCCATCTCGGGTACTAGGCTACAATGTACACAGGACATCTTCAAGGAGCGGTGTCTGAGAAAGGCAGCGTCTATTATTAAGGACCTCCAGCACCCAGGGCATGCCTTTTACTCACTGTTATTATCAGGTAGGAGGTACAGAAGCCCAAAGGCACGCACTCAGTGATTCAGGAACACCTTCTTCCCCTCTGCCATCCGATTCCTAAATTAACATTAAACCCGTGAACACTACCTCAGTTTTGTAATATATGTTATTTCTGCTTATTGCATGATTTTTAATCTATTCAGTATATGGAAACTGTAATTGATTTATTTACTTATTATTATATATTTTTCTTTCTTCTATATTATGTATTGCATAATGTATTGCTGCTAAGTTAACAAATTTCACGACACATGCCGCTGATAATAAACCTGATTTTGATTCTGATTCCGCCTTCCCCAGACTTATCCAGCCAAGGAAACCAGGGGGTTTCATGCGTGCATACAATTTCACCTAAACAATATTTATTTTCCAATTTACTAGTCATTTTTTTTCCTCCAGATTTGATCATTGTGACTCAGAGCAAGAACAGGTCTATAACATGCAGTGCTCTCTATTATGAGACTTGGTTATGTTGTTCACACATATACCAAAACAAAAAGGAAAAGAACATCTGTAGCACAGTTCACAACCACATGTCCCAGAACACATCACAGCTAATGAGGTACAGTACTTTCGAAGTGTAAGGTAAAGCAAAGCAGCAGTAAAATTGAGTACAGCATGGTCCCAAAAATGCAATAAAATAAACAACATAATGATCTGTTTTTGTGAAGGATAGCTATTGACAGCCTCATCGATGAATGACAGTAGATTAGTTCAACCACAATCCTGTCAAATCAAAAGTTAATCCTTTTTCAATCCTCTGGGTAGCTGGCGAATGGAAACAGCAGTTGTTTTTTCTTTCTTTCTCTTTCTCTTTTTTAATGAATCAGAAACATGGCATTTATAATTTATCATTTCTACAATTTGCCCTATAAAATGGATGGGAATTCTGTATAGTTTTAGGGTTTTGTCCACTTAGTTTGCTTTAAATTTTGAAAGAATTGTTGGCAGTCACTAACAGACTGAGTAATGAGACTGTTTGAAATGTAGTTGTTCATGCATGTCAGAAGTATGTGTCCCTGAAGTGGCCATACTCTGCTAATCAAAATGAAGAGTGTTCAGCATATTTTATGCACAAAGTGCGAATCTTAAGCTGATTGAAGCATTTGGCTACACTTTGTACTTTAATTAACTCCCTGTCCCCCAATTCTAACATTTGCTGAAATGCAGATGAGCGAATAAAAAAAAGGGGGAATACAATAGTTTCTTCACACATTTTTGTCACATAGACTTAGTGACCATTTAATTAGATACCTCCTGTACCAAATAAAGTGGCCACCGAGGGTATGTTGATGTCCTCTGCTGCTTCAAGGTTCAACATGTTGTGCATTTAGAGATGTTCTTCTGAACTCTATTGTTGTAATGCATGTTTGTCAGAGTTACTATCTTCTTCCCATCAGCTTGAACCAGTCTGATCATTCTCCTCTGATCTCTCTCATTAAGAAGGCATTTTTGCTCACAGTACTGCCATTCACTGCTTTTTTTCCCTTTGTTCTTCATAAAGAAACAAAGTCTGTAAGCTCTAGAGACTGTTGTGTGTTATATCTAGAAGATCAACAATTTTTGAGATTTTCAAACCACCCGTCTGAAACCAACAATCATTCTATGGTCAAAGTCACTTAGATTGCATTGTTTTCCCTTTCTAATGTTTAGTCTGAACATTACTGAATCTTTTCACCATGAATGCATACTTTTATGCATTGAGTTGCTGCCACATGATTAGCTGATTTGATATTTGCATTCATGAGCAGTTGTACAGACATACCTAATAAAGTGATCACTGAGTGTATGCAGATGTGCAAATGATTGAAGTAACTGGTAGATCAATTGTACTATGATGGTTACACAAAATGAATGTCTCCTATCTGACTTGTATAATAACCAAATTTGGACTATTGAATTCAAACTCAGATCCTGCCTGAGCAAGGACCTGAACCCACTACAATTCACCTATCACTTTAACAGATCTACAGTGGACACAATCTCACTGACTTTGGAGCACTCAGACAAATTTAAGGTAATGTATATGTCAGGCTGATGTTTATCAATTACAGCAAAGCATCAACACTATCATTCCCCTGGTGCTAATAACCAAGCTTTCTAAACTGGCTTCTGTACTGCCCTCTGCAATTGTATCTTTGACGTCTTTATCAGGAGGCAACAGTCAGTACAGATCAGTGATAACATCTCCTCCTTAGCGACTGTCAACATAGGTGCGCCTCAAAGATATGTGCTTAGCCCACTGTTCTATTCTCTCTACATCCGTGACTACATGGATAAACACAGCTCCAACAACATCTATGAATTTGACCATAGCACCTATGTTGTTAGTAGAATCACAGATGGTGATGAAGTGTACAGAAGTGAAACAGATCAACTGGTTCATTAGTGTCATAACAATAAACTTACACTCAATGTCTGAAAGGACTTATGATGGACCTCAAGAAGAAGAACCAAGAGAGAGGACACCCGTCCTCATTGAGGGGTCATTAGTGGAAGCATGAGCAGCTTCAAATTCATGAGCACCAACATTTTGGAGGATTTAACCTGAGCATTGATTTAGTCACAAAGAAGGTAGGCCAATGATTCAAGTTCATTGGGAGTTTTGAGAGATTTAATATGCCATCAGAGACTTACAGATTTCTATAGATGTGGAGTGGGGACAGCATTGACTAATTACATCACACACTAATTAATAGGATTGCAAGAGGCTATAAGAGGATTATAGAATCAGCCAGTTCCAAAGGGACCCTAACCCTCCCCGCTGTCAAATACACTTTCACGATGTGGTGCCTCAAGAAGGCGGTATCCATCATTCAGGACTCTCACCATCCTGGATGTGCCCTCTTCACATTATTACCATCAGAGAGGATGTATAGGAGACTAAATATCAAGACACAATAATTTATGAAGAACTTAGAATCATAGAGTCATAGAAAAGTAGAACACAGAAACAGGCCCTTTGGCCCATCTAGTGCATACTGAACTGTTAAAACTATAGTCCAATCAACCTGCACCCTGACCATAGCCAGATAATAACCTTACTATCCACGTACCTATCCAAACTTCTCTTAAGCATTGAAATCAAGCTTGCATGCACCACTTGCACTGCCAGCTTGTCCATGCTCTCATGATCCTCTGAGTGATGAAGTTTGCCATTATGTTCCCTTTAAACCTTTCATCTTTCACCTCTAACCCATGACCCCTAGTTGTAGTCTCACCCAACCTCATTTCAAAAAGCCTGATTGCATTTACCCTCTCTATATTCCTCATAATTTTGTATTCTTCTATCAAATCTCCCCTCAATCTTCTACATTACAAGGAATAAAGTCCTAACTTATTTGATTTTTCCTTTTAACTCAGGTCCTCCAGTCCTGACAATATCCTTGTAAATTTTCTCTGCACTCGTTCAACCTTTTTCACATACTTCATATAGGTGGGTGAGCAAAACTGCACACAACACTCTAAATTAGGCCTCACTAATGTCTTGTACAATTTTAACATAACATCACAGTTCTAATACTCAAAACTTTGATTTATGAAGACCAAGTGAATGAAATTCCCTGATCAACCTCCCATGCTGGACTCTGTCAAATGTCTTGCAAAAGCCCATGTAGACAACATCCACTGCCTTGCCTTAATCAACTTATCTGGTAACTTCCTCAATAAACTCTATAAGATTGAGGATAGACATGACCTATCATGATGAAGCTATGCAGACTATCCTTGATCAGTCCATATGTATCCAAATACTAATTTATTCAACCCTTCAGAATACCTTCTAATACTTTCCCTTTTACTGATGTCAGGCTCATTGGCCTATAATTTACTGGTTTATTTTTAGAGCCTTTTTTAAACAGTGGAACTACATTAGCTATCCTCCAATCCTTTGGTACTTCATGTATTTCTAAGGATGATTTAAATATCTCTGATAGGATATTTGCAATTTCTGCATTTATCTCCCACAAGGTACAAGGGAATATCTTGTCAGGCTCTGGGGATTTATCCATCCTGATTTGCCTGAAGGCCACTTCTTCCTCTCCACCATTAGATTTCTGAATGATCCACCATGAATACAACATTATAATTCTTTTTATACACTATTTATTAATTATTGAAATTTAGAGATTTTTATGCTTTTGCACTCTACTGCGACCATAAAACAATAAATTTGATGCTTTATGTCTGGAAATATGAGCAACCACATAATGTGAATGAAGTACAAATAACAGGGAATAATATTGAAATAGTTGTGCATCTTAGCTGCAGCCTGAAATGGCAAATCAGTAGAGTGGAGCAAAAAATAAGGGTAGTTAAACCAGTCTTTGTACCTTCAAATCCTGAATTAGACAGGTAAAACTGTACAATTGTCTGACTCATTTCAAGAGTGAGGAGTGGAAATAGTCAGTGAATGTTCCCCCTTCCCTTAACTGTCCAGAAATCTTGCTGTCAAATAGAAGGCAAGTAAAGAGAAGACTTTAAATTGGACTCCCAATAAAACCTGTCTATCCTATCCCTATGTATAATTGCCATTTGGATGAGTTACCAGAGTAGTCACAATTGACATAAAACTGTGTCAGAAACAAAGGAATACAAATGGAAAGAAAATTCCAAAAGCTTTTACGTATTTTATTTTGTACCAAAGACTCATTTGGTCTGATCCTTGCTTTGAGATGCATATCTTTTTGTATTTCTATTAATACTTCAAAGATTAATATATCCCATCATTATGTGACTATCTCAGGTGCATGGAATTGATTTAATATTGAATTTAAAGTGAGAAGAGCTATTAAAAGAATTTAAAACTTGTTAGTATTGCTCCTAAGGTCTTACATTGCCTGCAGTCCGATATATAATTAGATAATATAATCTTGCATGTGCCCTGTGCTTTATTCTCTCCATCTTATCTGTAACATTCATCATTCTGACATTATGGAATTTCACATTGAAATTGTTTCATGTCTTAATTGACAAGTCATATGCAATCTTTTTTTTGTTCTTGATTATCCTCAGTCAGTTCCAGATCAAATGTGAAACCTTAAGTTGAAAAACCTGTTATGAAAATACAGAGTGTGTGAAGAGAACTTCATTTATTTATTAACCTTAATGTTCAATAATAATTCTGCATCATTCTACAATTTGCTGGTTTTAGTACATATTTTCTTAATAACTTGTATATTATTTCCCATCCACTGATTATATTTCTTTGCTGATATTCATTTAATTAGATTTGCCTGATAAATCATTTTAAGAGTAATACATAGAAAATGCTAGAGGAACTCCGCAGGTCAGGCAAACATATATAAAGAGGAATAAAGAGCTGACATTTCAGGCCGAGAACCTTCATCATAACTGGAAAAAAAAGGGGCAAGGAGCTAGAATAAGGTGGTGAGAGAGAGAGTAGGATTACAATCTAGAAGGTGATAGGTAAAACCAGGTAAAGGAGAAGGTAGTTGGATGGGGGGATGGAGACAAAGTGAGGAGCCGGGAGGTTACTTGATATTATTTTTGATTATTAATCTGAGAAACTCCTATAAGTTTTAAAAGACAGTCTCAATTTATTTATGGAGGTAGAAGTCAACACATGGGTTGGTCAGACTTGCAATCAGGTTTATAATTATAGTAAGTATCAGTCTGGAAAATTTCAATACATAAAGGAATCCATTGAAGAGGTATTGCTGGATTTGGTTATGTTCTGTAGGTTCCAATATGACCAAGGACCATGTCATCATTAGCAGTACTAAAGGACTCTTAAGTGCAAAAGGACATGTAAAGTTCTGGGTAACCTCCTATTATTGCAGAGAATGGACTGGAAGAAGGAAGTGCTTTGAACAGCAGATTCCATGAGTTGAGAAGTAAAAGCTGATGGAGAGGGAGGTAGAGGGAGACTAATGAGAAGTTTGCAATCCTCTGGGAATGATAAGGAGATCCTGTAAAAATGATCAGTAACTGAGGAAGTGATGATAAAAGCGGGGAAGGAAGTTATGAAAACATGGGTAATAGCCTAGAAATAAGAGAGGTAATCACTCAGCATAAGCATTTCAAGAGGAAATAACCCTTTACGAGGACCAATGCCCAATGTCTGTCACATTTCAGATTTACCTGAAATGGTATCACAGGCCTTTTCTACAAAATAATGGCAGGCTATATAGATGTGCTTGCCTTGGAAGAACTGTGTAGGTTAACAAGACTGCTTCCAGGGATGCTGGGCTTCTATTAGGAGGGCTTGAGTGGAATGGGAGTGTGTTCTCTAGAAAGGAAGATGTCTTGTTTGGCTGAGCATTGCAAAAACATGGAACATAGGCATGGAAGAAGGTAAACCAGTTAAGGAAGAGATGAGGAAAAGTTTCATCACTTGCTGTGAAGGGTAACATTAGAATTCTCCCCAGAGGACAGTAGAGGCTTGGTTGTTGAATTCCTTCAAAATTGGCAGCAGGGTTCCTGGACATTGAAGGTATCAGTGGATATGGTGCTGTGGTGGGGATGAATGATAATCTTGATGAATGGAACAGCAGGCTTGAAAGGCCAGGCTGCCTATTCCTGATCCTATTTCTTATGTTCTCATATTTTAGTTGGATACCAAATGAGTAATCAAGGAATGATTATTATTAATCTGTAACTAAAATCTGTGAGCAAGTGAAAAACAAGGCCCACAGTTTTCTCTGTATCTGGAGGAGCCTTACAGGTGCATCCCCTCCCTCATGTTAATGTTACAGGTATGATTACGGATCCCACAACCTGCCTGGGTCATAAGGGTGCTGTTCAGATGGGCACTGCACAGGTTGTTAATGTAAAGAAAGCAAAAATGTCAATGAGAAAAATATTTTAGAAATATTCAAACTGAATAGTCACTGCATTTTCTGTTTTATTACTGATTTCCAATGGCAAAAAAAAAATCAGCTGCTTCTAAATGTCATTTTTAAATGTGCATACACCTGGCTTCCATGGCAGCATTACAAGACACGTGACGCTATTACAGCTTGGGGTGTCGGAGTTCAGAATTCAATTCCGGCATCCTCTGTAAGAAGTTTGTTTATCAATCCCATGGAATATGTGTGTTTTCTCTGGGTGCTCTGGATTTCTTCCACAGTCCAAAGACAGACAGGTTAATTGTCATTTTAAATTGTCCTGTGACTCAGCTAGGGTTAAATAGGTGGTTTGCCAGGTGGTGAGGTTCGAAGGGCCTATTTCATGCTGTAGCTCTAAATAAATAAAGACTATTTCAAGTCCATTACTGTTTATTACTTCCAATTCATTCCTCAATGTGACTTTGAACACCTAGATATTCAACAACAGGTATCCAGCTGCTGACTGCCAAGTCTATGCTTACAGTAAACTATTTATTCAAGAATTTGTTGTGGTTGATGAATCTAGCTTTCCAAGTCAAAGTGCATGTGACAAACTGAGCTATCAAATATAAGAGTTGGCAACATTACAAAGCACAGGTCAAGCTGGATTTGGCGTATTGTGTGCAGTTCTGATCACAACACAGTGGAAAGGACATGATTCCATTGCAGGATGTGCAGAGGAGATTCATCAAGATGTTTCCTGGTTTGGAGAATTTTAGTTATTTTGTTTACCCTGGAGCAAAGGATGTGGAAGGGTCAACCTGATAGAACTTTCTAAAATTATAAGAAGCATAGACAGGCTAATAGTCAAAATCTTTTTCCTATGGGAGGGAGTATAAAAAAAAAAGAGTATAATTTTAAGGCAAGAGGTAGGAGAATTACAGTGGACCTTTGGCCATGAGAAGATGGTAAAATCAGATACTATAGCTATGTCTAAGTGGCACTTAGACAGCTTCTTAAGTAGGCAAGACATAAAGAGTTGTGATCCTAATGTGGGGAAATGGGATAGCATAAATGGACAAAAAGGTCTGCATTAGCATGCTGGACAGAAGGAACCATCTATGTTCAATAACTGGATGATGGTGTAATGGCATCTGCACTGGACTTTGAGGTGAGTGGTCCCAGATTCAAATCCAACCAGCTACTTGTATGCTTTCCATCCATGCTGGGTTGAGTTACAAGCTAGCAATTTGGCCTTGTGAAAAAAAAAGACAGATGCTAAAGAAATGGCAAGGCGGCTGCCTGATGTGCTGAAAGGTGTGGTGGAGAAGAACAACAATTACTGAACAATGTATCTGTGACTAGAACGATCAGATGATATAGTACAGATGGTATTGCAAATTGTTATTTAATGGCTTTTAGCTTAACATGTTCCTGGACATGTCACATTTTATATTGTTATGCATTGTGAGAAACGCATGGTGAGGTGGTGGTGGTGGGGGAAGTGGTGAAGAGTACTTGGAAGCTAATGAACACAATAAATCACTCCATATTTCCTTTCTGACCATGAAACAAACAGCATAGGAAAGTATACATTCCTATACAATTGTCAAATCAAAATAGAAAGAACCATTTAAAATGGGAAATAAAGATTGGATTAAGGAACATTTCAAAAAACACAATGCCTAAAGGACTAAGAAACCATGTTTCATATTTCCTAAATTTCCATGCTTGAGTACTGATTATAAATAATATCTATTGCACCTTTAAAAGGTTGGGTACTTAAGATAAAAGACTTGACCTGAGCAGTGAGCATTTTATAATTACAACACAAGTATGACTACTTCATACCATTCAGTACTCATCAATGCAAAACAGACAGCAAGATTCCTTGTTTCATACAATGCTAAATGCACAACCGAGCAGTTTTTACTGCTACTTTTAGATTCTATGCTATCATTTAAACTTGGATTAGCTGTATGAAGGTGTTGGACTATTGACATTGCAATGTCAATTAACTCATTATGATTTTGTGTTAGAATCTGTCGAATAACTTTGCAGACGGATTGATGAAATCTTAGTGGCTGGAGATTGGGTGTTGTCCAGCTACATTGACAGAGAGCAGAGTTATTCAGATAAGTTTGGAGGATCTGACAAATTTGTTTTCCCTTTTCTTTGGATATTGCTGTTCAGAATGAAAAAAAAATCTATTCTGCGGTTATCTTTCAAGATTGATGTTGTGACCTAAACATTGCATTGTTCTGGCTTAAAAGCTAACTGAGTAGTTCATGTTGGCAGAAATTTTTATTACAACAATAGAGTTCATTGATGTACATTTCAATATTTTTAAGCAAAATGATTCATCTTGTGTCACAATTACAGGTTAGTTTTTAGCTGCTTAAATAACCAGCATTGCAGATTAACAATCTGTTAATGGTAATATACTTTTAATATTAATAGAATCCAACCATTAAGATTGTAATAGATTTCGCTTAACTCTTTCATTAATACTTCAGGATATATTAAGAGAGGAAGGATTGATAGCATTTTTTTTCCCTGGAATGTTTCTGTGTAATCTGACATAGAAATTTTAAGTGTCAGTGTGAAATAAACTTCAGAAACTGTGGATGTAATGAGGCATTAATCTGCTGGAATGAATAACAATAGATTTTACAGTCATGAGATTTTACAGTGTTGAACAGATTCAAATTTACTGATTGTTTATTGTCCTTGTGCATTTACATTATGAAGGAGCAGTATGTCCTCACTATGTCCTGCATCAGCTCCTGCCCTTTCTGTTTGTCCTTGATATGGTCCTCACACCCATCCAAATTGCTCAAATGTAATAAACTCCCAAATAGCAGGAAGCAATAATATAGGCACACTACAAAGTTCAGAAGTTCATAGAGTGTTAGTTTTCCAAAATACCCTTGGAATGACTTCTGCAATCTATTTGGGCTTTATAATGCCAGTGGACGCTCCTTTACATTTCAAGAATATTCAACTTTATATTGTGTGATTGGTAATGATCCTGGTATCTTTCCGCCACTGTTTATTTGTCGTTCATTTCACTTTTCAGAGCTAAAGTGATACAATTAGTCAGATCAATTTTTATAGCAAGGGCAGACTCTTTACAAGCTTTTTTGATTATGGTCTAATTAAAATTAGAAGACATGACAGTCTGGTATCTTGTGTTCGTCCATGTTGAATTATAATCTCTAAGTACCAGCAAGTCTGTCACTAACTCGCTCCATTTATATAGAAAGATATGGTTATATTTGCAATTTAAATACTTTCTCAACATTCTTTGCATTGCCATTTTTATCACTGGACTAGTTTGATCACATCAGGGAGTTGGAGAATTTCCTATCATTTTTATTTCCCAATTTGTCTTGAGCTTTCTTTGTTTGCCTCCCAGGGGATAATATTGAACAGTGAATGCAGGTCAACTTTCTGAAACTAGAAACTAGTGGGGAGTGGGGAGGGGAGAGAGTAAGCATAGTGATGCAGCGAATAGTGCTGTCTTCTCACAGCTTCAGGGAACTGATTTGATTCCGGTCTCAGATGCTGAGGAGTTTACACTTTCTCTCTGACTGCATCCACACTAGGCCGGATCATTTTGAAAATGCCGATTTCACGGAAAAACGATAGGCATCTACACTAGGCATTTTTAAAAATATCTCCGTCCACATTAAAACAGATATTTGGGCGAATTTCCTCCTCCTGGGCATGCGCAGGACACATCTACGGAAAACAACCGAAGAGGAAGTAGTTTACTATTTCCGTTTCCGCTGCAGCGTTGTTCTATTGTGTTCATGAAAACAATGAAATTCCGCACTGCTGCCACCATCTGTTCCGGCACATCATGACATTTCTCTGGTTACCCTGTCCACACTGCTCTGCCCAAGCGGGGTTTTCAAAATTACACACTCTGGAGAGCGTTTCTGAAAATCTCCGTCTTTGGGGGACGAAAACACTGTTTTAGTGTGGACGGAGGGTAAAAACGAAGAGAAAAAGCTTTGGTTACGGATTTATCTGATGTAGTGCGGATGTAGCCTCAGTGAATGTATGGGTATCCTAGCGCTGCTCTTGTACCTTCCCACAATAGAAACATGTGCTGGTAGGGTAACTGGCGACTTTAAATTGCATCTTTGAGCAGGTTAATGCCAAAAATAGTCAAGTTGGCTTTAGACATGTGGAGAAGAGAAACAGTTACAAATACACAGGGAAATAAGGGAAAGGGGCATGGCATTGATCACCTGGGAGCTAGAATGAAACTGAACAAATGGACTTCCTTCCATATCATTGTAGAGATAAGTATGAAGCAGGCTGCATAGATGAGCAGATAACTTCTCATCCACTCTTAGATATTCATACTCTACTTCATTTTGTTTAAATGGAACAATTGCAAACAAACATATGAATCTGTCTTTGATTTCTGCATTACTTCATTGGTTTGCAAAAAACTAGTGGAATGTGGATGCTTGACAAATGGACGGTGACCTTCAGGCTGTCTTCCAAGTTAGTAGCTTGCACTTTATTCTGAAATAAAGCAGGGGTCATTCCAAGAATAGAGACATCCATATCACGGTCCTGGGACTCTTCCCGACTGCCAGCATGCTCCCATATTCACCAGAAAAAAGTCAATCTGTCTATCTGTGAACAGATCCATGTCTTGCTGGCTAGACATGAGAAAGAAGAAAATCCCACAACTAAGCAAATTAGAAATGCAGAACTTACAGTTTACTAAAATAATTAAGGCTTTGTAAATTCATCATTGGAACCATTGTCTGCATGGGAGGGATCTCCCCCAGTTATTTAACAAGTCACAATTATTCTACACCTGAAAAATGAGTGCTTTGGAAGACAGTTAGTACTCCAGATTTCTGTGTATAACCAGTACTAGGACATAGGTAGTGTGAGGTAGATTTAATTTTATTGGTTCTTGCCCAAGTTTTGAGCCAAAGAACTTATTTATCTATGTTGTACGTACAATCAAGCACAAACTACATTATTTTTCTATATCTCAATATATTATTAATGTACCAAAATCAAGCAGGGATTATGTCCTTTAAAGGTTTTTTGTTTATAGATGCTCAACAGTTTTAACTTCTGTTTAACTGTAACACAGAATGCTTTTTTGGCTTGGTAGTCTCATGTCGGTATCCAAGGGGGGCAATCCATTTTCTCACTCTTTACTTCCCTGTACTTATTTTTTCTCACACATAAGCATCAGCCCCTCTTTGATTATTTTAACATTCAGCCAAGTAGTAAACTACCCCAGTACGTGATTTTAGGATACATGAGGAAACCAGCGTACATAGAGGAAATTGACAGTACACGATGGCCTGGAGAATGTACAACCTTTGCAGAGATGGGACCAGAAGTCGAACTCAGACTTGGGTCTGCCACAATCACAATGTAACTGTCCTACCTAATTTATAAGAGTAGGAGAGAACTTTTCCAGAGTGTATTTCCTTTCTAAAATTATCTTTGCCACTTGTTCCACTTTTCTTCTCTTTTAGACTGTAAGACTAAAAGTCATGGGAGCAGAATTAGGCCATTTATACAATTGCAAATGCTCTGTCATTTGATTATGGCTCTCAATCCAATTCTCATGCCTTCTCCTGTAAATGTTGACATCCTTACTAATCAAGAACCAATCAACCTCCATTTAGAATATACAGCTGTCTGTGGCAATGGATTCCACAGATTCACCACCCTGTGGTGTAGGATTTTCCTCCTTATCTCTGTTCTCAATTAGCATCCTTGTATTCTGAGGTTGTGACCTCTGGTCCAAGACTCTCCCACTAATGGAAACATCTTCGCAATGTCACTCTAACTAGGATGTTCAATATTTCAGTAAGTTCAAAGTTCAAGGTTTCAATAAGATCCCCCTCATTCCTTTAATCTCCAATGAGTACAGGTACAGAGCCATCAAACACTCCTTATGTATTAACCCTTTCATTTCAAGGATCATTCTTGTAAACCTCCTCTAGAACCTCTCCAATACTAGCAAATCATTTCTGAAATTTGGGGTATTAAACAGTCCACAAGCCACCAAATGTTATCTGAGCAAAATTCGAAGTTCAAATTTCAGTCAATTTATTATCAAAGTACATATATTTCACTATATACTACTCTGATATTCATTTTCTTGCAGGCATTCACAGTGGATCAAAGAAATACAACAGAATCAAAGAAAATCTACACACAAAGATTAACAAATGTAAGACCATAAGATATAGGAGCAGCATTAGGCCATCTGGCCCATCAAGTCTGCTCCACCATTCAATCATGGCTGATCCTTTCTTTTAATCTCCTCCTCAAATCCAGTTCCCGGCATTCTCCAAGTAACCTTTGATGCCATGTCCAATCAAGAATCAATCAACCTCTACCTTAAATACTCCCAGCGATCTGGCCTCCACAGCTGCACGTGGCAACAAATTCCACAAATTCACCATCTGTTGACTAGACATTTCTCTGCATCTCTGTTTTAAAAGGGTGCCCCTCTATCCTGAGGCTGTACCCTTTTGTCCTAGACTCTCTCACTTTTCCACATCTGAAAGAGATCCCCCCTCATCCTTCTGAATTCCAGCGAGTACAGACTCAGGGTCATCATATGTTCCTCGTATGATAACTCTTTCATTCCTGGGATCATCATTGTGAATCTCCTCTGGACCCTCTCCAATACCAGCTCATCTTTTCTAAGATATTATAATATTCAATATATAATATATATATTATAATTTTCATAATATTCAAGGTGAGGCCTCACCAGTGCCTTGGCATCATCTCCTTGTTCTTGTATTCTTGACCTCTTGAAATGAATGCTAATATGGCATTTGCATTCCTCACCACTGACTCAACCTGCAAGTTAACCTTCAGGGTGGTCTGCACAAAGACTCTCAAGTCGAAGTGCATGACCATGTATTTTCCAACACTGTATTTCATTTGCCAGTTTCTTACCCATTCTTTTAAACTGTCTGAGTCCTTCTGCATCCTAACCTTTTCCTCAACACTACCTGCCCCTTCACCAATATTTGTATCATCTACAAACTTAGCAACAAAGCCATCTATTCCATCATCTAAATAATTTATATACAGCATAAAAAGAAGTGGACCCAACACCGACCCCTATAGAACAACACTAGTCACTGGCAGCCAACCAGAAAAGGATCCTTTTATTCCCACTTGCTGCCTCCAATCAATAAGCTAGTGCTCTAACCATGTTAGTTACTTTCCTGTAATACCATGGGCTCTTAACCTGGTAGGCAGCCTCAAGTGTGCCACCTTGTCAAAGGACTTCTGAGAGTCCAAATATACAACATCCTCTGCATCTCCCTTATCTATTCTACTTGTAATCTCCTCAAAGAATTCTAACAGGTTACTCAGGCAGGATTTTCCCTGAAGAAAACCATGCTGACTTTGTACTATCCTGTCCTGTATCACCAAGTCCTCCATCACTTCATGCTTAACAATTGACTCTAACATCTTCCCAACCTCTGAGGTCAGGCTAACTGGTCTATAATTCCCTTTCTGCTGTCTTCCCCCTTTCTTAAAGAATGGAGTAACATTTGCAATTTTCCAGTCCTCTGGCACCATGCCAAAGACCAAAGATTCTCGAAAGCTCACCACAATCTCTAATGCTACCTCTTTCAGAACCCTAGGTTGCAGTTCCTCTGGTCTGGGTGACTTATGTACCTTTAGGTCTTTCAGCTTTTTGAGCACCTTCTCTCTTGTAACAATAACTGCACCCATTTCTCTTCCTTCATGCACCACAACATCAGGTATACTGCTAGTGTCTTCCACATTGAAGACTGATGAAAAATATTAGACCATAAGACCATAAGTTATAGGAGTAGAAGTTGATAATTCGGCTCAATGAGTCAGCTCTGCCATTCAATCATGGGCTGATCCAAATCTTCCAGTCATCCCCACTCCCCTGCCTTCACTCCATGCCCTTTGATGCCTTGGCTAATCAAGAATCTATTTATCTCTGCCTTAAATATACCCAATGACTTGGCTTCCACAGCTGCTCATGGCAACAAATTCCACAGATTTACCACCCTCTGACTAAAGTAATTTCTCCGCATCTCAATTCTTAAAGGAGATCCTTCAATCGTGAAGTCACGCCCACTTGTCTTAGCATCCCCTGCCATGGGAAATAACTTTGCCATATTTAATCTGTTCAGGCCTTTTAATGTTCAGAATGTTTCTGTGCGTTCCCCTCCCCCACCTCATTCTCCTGAACTCCAGGGAATACAGCCCAAGAGCTGCCAGACATTTCTCATACAGTAACCCTTTTATTCCTGAAATTATTCTCGTGAATCTTCTCTGACCCCTCTCCGATGTCAGTATGTCCTTTCTAAAATAAGGAGCCCAAAACTGCACGCAATACTCCAAGTGTGGTCTCATGAGTGCCTTATAGAGCCTCAACATCACATCCCTATTCTTATATTCTATACCTCTAGAAATGAATGCCAACATAGCATTTGCCATTTTCACAAATGACTCAACCTGGAGGTTAACCTTTAGGATATCTTGCACAAGGACTCCCAAGTCCCTTTGCCTCTCTGCATTTTGAATTCTCTCCCCATTTATTTCTTACTCCAAAGTGCGTGACCATATACTTTCCAACATTGTATTTCATTTGCCACTTCTTTGCCCATTCCCCTAAACTATTGAAGTCTCTCTGCGGGCTCTCTGTTTCCTCAACACTACCCGCTCCTACACCTATCTTTGTATCTGCAAATTTAGCAACAAATCTATTAATACTGAGTCCAAGTCATTGATATTCATTTACTTCATCAGCCATCTCCTTGTCCCCCGTTATTATTTCTCCTGCCTCATTTTCTAGTGGTCCTATATCCACTCTCAACTCTCTTTTATTTTTAACATACTTGAAAAAGCTTTTACTATTTTCACTTTCACTTTGATATTTTTGCAAGTTTGCTTTCATATTTTATCTTTTCCCTTCTAATGATTTTTTTAGTTGCTCTCTGTAGGTTTTTAAAAACATCCCCCTCCTCTGTCTTCCCACTAATTTTTGTTTTGTTGTATGTCCTTTTACAATAGCTTTGATCTCCCTCATCAGCCACAGTTGTATTATTTCACCATTTGAGTATTTCTTCATTTTTGAATACACATTTCCTGTACCTTTCTCATTTTCCCCAGAAACACATCCCTGCCAGCAATTCCTTCCAATTTAATTTGGCCAACTTCTCTCTCATACCACTGTAATATCCATTGCTCCACTAAAATACTGCTACATCAGACTTTACTTTCACTCTATCAAATTTCAAGTTAAACACAATCATATTGTGATCACTGGTTCCAAAGTGTTCTTTTACCTTAAGGTCCCTAATCGCGTCTGGTTCATTACATAACACCCAATCCAAATATAGCTGCTGCCATAGTAGGCTCAACAACAGACTGCTCTATAAAGCCATCTCATCGGCATTCAACAAACTCACCGTCTTGAGATCCATTACCAACCTGATTTTTCCAATTGACCTGCGTGTTAAAATCTCCCAGAACTACCACTGCATTGTCCTTTTGACTCCCCTTTTCTATTTCCTGTTGTAACCTGTGGTCCACCTCCCAGCCACTGTTGGGAGGCCTGTATATGACTACCATCAATGTCCTTTTGCCCTTGCAGTTTTTTAACTCAACCCACAAGGATCCAACATCTTCCAATACTATGTAACATCTTTCTACAATTGATGCCAATCTTTACCAGTAGAGCTACTCCACCCCCTCTGCCTACCTTCCTGTCCTTCCAATATAACGTGTAACATTGAATATTCAGCTCCCAACTACAACCATTCTTCAGCCACAATTCAGTAATGGCCACTTCATACCTACTTCCTCTCAAATTTAGCTACTTCTTTTCAAATTGCAGGGTGAATTCTATTATATGTATTATGATCACTGCCGCCTAAGTATTATTTTACCTTAAGTTCACTAACCAAATGTAATTCATTACACAACATCCAATCCGGAACTACCTTTTACCTAGTCAGTTCAAAATGCAATGATCAAAACAAAAGAAACTGTGCAAATGCAAAAAAAAAACCAAGCAAATAAACAACGTTCAGACTTCTGGGCTTCCCATATATCTTCTCCTGAGTAACAGCAACTACACTCACCTTTTCCCGACATCCTTGAACTGCTCACATGTTGCTGCTGTCTTCCACAGTGAAGACTGACACAAAATACTTTTCAGTTCATCTGCAGTTTCTTTGTTCCAAATCACTGCCACTCCAGAGTTATTTTCCTGCAGTATGATGTCCTTTCTTACTTCTCTTTCACTCATTATATATCTGAAAAGAAAATTGGTATATTCTTTTATATTATTTGCTAGCATTACTTATATATTTTATCTTTCCTCTCCTTGCTTTTTAAATTGTCTCTTGGTTTGTAAAAGCTTCCCAATCCTCCTGCTTCCCACTAATTGATGTTACGTTGTATAACCTCTCTTTTGCTTTTATGCTGTCTTTGACTTCTGTTGTTTCTTCATTCTCCCTTTTGAATGCTTCTTCTTTGGGACGAACTGATCCTGTGTCATCCAAAGTACTTTCAGAATATCCTGCCATTGCAGCTCTGCCAACATCCCTGCTTGTTCTTGTTTCCAATTAAGTTTGGCCAACTCCTCTCTCATGCTTCTGTAGTTCCCTTTACTCTGATACTTCCAATTTTAGCTACTTCCTCTCAAATTGCAGGGTGAAGTTTCCCTAACTAAATTTAGCTCATTAAACAACACCCAATCCAAAATTGTCTTTTACCTAGTCAGCTCAACCACAAGCTGCTCTAAAAAGCCATCTTGTAGACATTCTACAAATTTCCTCTGTTGGAATCTAGCATCATCCTAATTTTCCAAATATAGCTCCATGTTGAAATCCCCAATAACCTTCAAACATTGCTCTTTTTTGCATGTTTTTTCTATCTCCCATTGTAATTTGTATCCCACATCCTGGCTACTATTTGAAAGCCTGTTAGTCTCTCCCAACAGGGTCTTTTTACACTTTGTTTCTTAACTCTACCCATAAGGATTCTATACCTTGTCATCCTTTGTCACTTCTTTGTAAGGATTTGATTTTATTTTTTAACCACCAAATTCACCCCACAGCTCTACCCATCTTCTTGTCCTTTTAATATAATCTGTATCTTTGAATGTTAAGCTCCCAGCTGTGAACTTCTTTCAAACTTGACTCTGTTGTAACAATAAACTCTGGGCACTGAGTAACTGGAGACTGAAGTATAAAACACTGGCAAAAGTTTATTTACAGAAGAATTTCAAAGATACACAGGTCACTCAGAATGAATGTCTTTAAAGAAAGGTTAGTTTAAGTGAGTAACGAGTGCTCAGTGCATGTAAAAAATAGCAAGGGTGCACAAAAACCCCCAATTACCAATAATTGAGAAACTTCAGGGAGCAATTAACAGGTAAAACAATCCACAGTTAGGTAAGTTAATGATAGTCAGGTGAAGTAAGTTGAGCACCAAAGTCTGGAGCCCTCAAGGGCCTCTCACTGATCTAAAGGGTGCATGGCACTCTGTGATGAACACAACATCCTACCTGCCAAATTCTGACTGTGCTGCAATATCATCTACCTGATTATGCATGCTGCATGTATTCAAATATAACACCATCAGTCCTGTATTTACCAACCTTCTTTTCAATTTTATCTTCATGTTGGTTGAAATTAAATTCTTATCACTTTCTAAACATTATGTCTTTATTCTGGAGTCTTCAGCACCATCTCTTCACTCTACTTTTTACTTTATTTTGACTTTTCCCATCTGTTGAACCCACACCTCTGTTAGTTAGTTTAAAGCCTGAGTCCCAGTCACGTTTATGAGGATCTCGAGAACCCTGGTCCCGGTATGGTTCAGTGGCAGCTTGCCGCATCAGAACAGCTACCTCCTTCTCCAATACTGCTGCCAATGTCCCCAATAATTCAAACAAACTTCTCCAACACCAATCTTTAAGCCACATGTTTGGCAGTGTGATCTTAGTAACACTGTGCCTTTTTGCATGGACTAAATCACTGTGGAGAGTAATGTTTAATTATTACGCTGCATCATATTGATATGCGGCAGACTTTATGGGTTATTTGTCAATCCATCTGCTCTATACACCCAAGTGTGTTGATAGGATGTATTCAGCAATGGCAAATCACTGATCTAAACCAAGAGTTGGATTGATTTTCTAAAGGGAAATCCAGAAGAGAGATTTAGTTCCTATTTTTCACACAAGTTTTCACACATCGGATTACAGAAATGTGCCCCTTCCATGCCTAGTGAGTAGACATAATGCGAGGGGATTTTTTGAAAATTCTGTATTCGATGACAAGTGTGTATCCATCACCAATGTATATACAAAACATCAATAAAAACAAAGGATTGGACATCAAAATTCAAAATGAATTTATCACTTACTCAAATGCGACATGCGCATCAAATGCTCATTATAAACTGACAGGTATAGTAAGGAAATAAGGAGATATTCCCTTACTTTAATAATAATTTCCCTTACTATAATAATAAACCATCATTGAAGTAGAATTCAAATGTTCAAAGGTTTATTTTATTGTCAAAGTAGACATGTATAATACAACTCTGATATTTGTCTACTCCAGATAGCCATTAAACACAGAAAGAACATGAGTGTTGATGAAAGAGAAGACATCAACTCCCCCGCCCCCTTCAGCATGAAAAAGAAACAGAAAACATTGAAAACCTACAGCACAATACAAGCCCTTCGGCCCACTAAGCTGTGCCAAAAATGTCCTTACCTTAGAACTACCTAGGGTTACCCATAGCCCTCTATTTTTCTAAGCTCCATGTACCTATCTAGAAGTCTCTTAAAAAACCATATTGTATCTGCCTCCACCACCATCACTGGCAGCCCATTCCATGCACTCACCACTCTCTGCATAAAAAACTTACCTCTGACGTGCTCTCTGTACCTACTTCCAAGCACCTTAAAACTGTGCTCTCTCATGCTAGCCATTTCAGCCCACGGAAAAAGCCTCTGCTTATCCACACAGTCAATGCCTCTCATCATCTTATACACCTCTATCAGGTCACCTCTCATCCTCTGTCGCTCCATAAAAAGAAAGAAAACTCAGAGGTCCCTAAAGTCCACCCCCCCCCCCCCCCACAGCAAAAAGCAGTGATAATAACATTCCCTGACCCTGACACTCACAGAAAAGAACAGGGACAGTAGCACCAAACCCCAACCCCACCCCACACACAAAAAATTAACAGATCACCAAACCACCAGTCGTCAACAAGAAAGAAAATACCATGGACTGACACTTAAAAAGAGGAATGATTAATGTCATGTTTCAAGATTTTAAGTAGTTTTCCATTTGGAAATAAACTCTTTTCATTCTTGGGATTTTTTTAACAGTAATGTTAAATGGAGCTACGATGGTGTGACCATTACAGAGACTTAGATGACTCAGTGGCAGGAATGATTACTTCAAATGCCAGGCTTTAGAAAACAAAGGGAAGGAGGCAAAAGAGGTGGGGGCATGGCACTGTTGATCAGAGGTAGTATCACAGCTGCAAAAAAGGAGGAAGACGTGGAGGGTTTGTCTACGGAATCTCTGCGGGTGGAAGTTAGGAACAGGAAGAGATCAATAACTCTACTCAGTGTTTTTCATAGACCACTCAATAGTAGCAGGAACATTGAGGAGCAGGTAGGGAGACAGATTCAGGAAAGTGTAATAATAACAGGGCTGTCATGGTGGGAGATTTTAATTTCCCAAATATCGAATGGCACGTCCCTAGAGCAAGGGGTTTAGATGGGGTGGAGTTTGTTAAGTGTATTCAAGGAGATTTCTTGACACAATATGTAGATAAGCCTAGAAGAGGAGAGGCTGTACTTCATCTGGTATTGGGAAATGAACCTGGTCAGGTGTCAAATTGGGAACAGATATTCTCAGGGAAACGTACGGAAGAAATGTGACATATATTCAGGAGATATTTGCATGGAGTTCTACATACGTATGTTCTAATGAGACAGGGAAAGGATGGTAAGGTACATGAACTGTGGTGTATAATAGCTGTTGTAAATCTAGTCAAGAAGAAAAGAAGAGCTTACGAAAGGTTCAAAAACCTAGGTAATGATTGAGATCTAGAAGATTATAAGGTTGGAAGGAAGGAGTTTAAGAAAGAATGTAGAAGAAGCTAGAAGGGGCCTTTGCAGACAGGATTAAGGAAAATACCAAGGCATTCTACAAGTATGTGAAGAGCAAGAGGATAAGACATGTGAGGATAGAACCAATCAAGTGTGACAGTGGAAAAGTGTGTATGGAACCGGAGGAGATAACAGAGATACTTAATTAATACTTTGCTTCAGTATTCACTACGGAAAATAATCTTGGCAATTGTAGGGATGACTTACAGCAGATTGAAAAGCTTAAGCATATAGATATTAAGAAAGGGGATGTGCTGGAGCTTTTGGAAAGCATCATGTTGGATAAGTCACAAGGACCAGACAAGATATACACCAGGGTACTGTGGGAGGCAAGGGTGGAGATTGCTGAGCTTCTGGCGATGATATTTTGATTATCAATGAGGACGGGGAGGTTCCAGAAGATTGGAAGGTTGCGGATGTTGTTTCATTATTCAAGAAAGGGAGCAGAGATAGCCCAGGAAATTATAGACCAGTGAGCCTTACTTCAGTGGTTGGTAAGTTGATGGAGAAAATCCTGAGAAGCAGGATTTATGAACATTTGGAGAGGCATAATATGATATAGGAGTAGTCAGCATGGCTTTGTGAAAGGCAGGTTATGCCTTACGAGCCTAATTGAATTTTTTGAGGATGAGATTAAACACAGTGATGAAGGTAGAGCAGTAGAGGTAGTGTATATGGAATTCAGCAAGGCATTTGACAAGATACCACATTTAAGGCTTATTGAGAAAGTAAGGAGGTATGGGATCCAAGGAGAAATTGCTTTGTGGATCCAGAACTGGCTTGCTCACAGAAGGCATTGAGTGGTTGTAGATGGGTCATATTCTGCATGGAAGTTGGTCACCAGTGGTGTGCCTCAAGGATCTGTTCTGGGATCCCAACTCATCATGATTTTTATAAATGACCTGAATGAGGAAGTGAAGGGATGGGTTAGTAAATTTGTTGATGACACAAAAGGTTGGAGGTGTTGTGGATAGGGTGGAGGGCTGTCAGAGTTTACGGTGGGACATTAATAGGATGCAAAACTGGGCTGAGAAGTGGCAGATGGAGTTCAACCCAGGTAAATGTGAGGTGATTTATTTTGGTAAGTCAAATAGGAGGACAGAATATATTATTAATGGTAAGACTTTTGGCAGTGTGGAGGATCAGAGGAATCTTTGGATCCGAGTCCATAGGACACTCAATGCTACTGCGCAGGTTGACTCTGTGGTTAAGAAGGCATATGGTGCATTGGCCTTCTTCAGTCCTGGGATTGAGTTTAGGACCTGGAAGGTAATGTTGCAGCTGTATAGGATCCTGGTCAGACCCCACTTGGAGTACTGTGCTCAGTTCTGATTGCTTCACTGTAGCAAGGATGTGGAAACCATAGAAAGAATGCAGAGGAGATTTATAAGGATGCTGCCTGGATTGGGGAGCATGCCTAATGAGAATAGGTTGAGTGAACTCAGCCTTTTTCCCGTGGAGTGACGGAGGATGAGAGGTGACCTGATAGAGGTGTATAAGATGATGAGAAGCATTGATCCTGTTAATAGTCAGAGGCTTTTTCCCATGGCTGAAATGGCTAGCATGAGAGGGCACAGTTTTAAGGTGCTTGGAAGTAGGTACAGAGGTGATGTCAGGGGTAGTTTTTTTTACACAGATAGTGGTGAGTGCATGGAATGGGCTGCTGGCAATGGTGGTGGAGGCGTATACGATCAGTTCTTTTAAAAGACTACTGGACAGGTACATGGAGCTCAGAAAAATAGAGAGCTATGAGTAACCCTAGGTAATTTCTAAGGCAAGGACAAGTTCTGCACAGCTTTGTGGCACGAAGTGCCTGTATTGTGCCTTACGTTTTCTATGTTTCAATCTTTCTATCTAAACCAAATACAACACCTGCAGATTTCTCTTGTTTGTGACCAAATACAACAGCTTTGTTTCCTTTGAAGTGGCTGTGATAATAACTGACATGAAAGGAAATTAAAATACCAACAAGATGTCTTTTAAATCCCTTGATCCATGAACTATAAATACCAAACCTGTTGAGTTCTCTGTCACAATTGGTAAATACCTCGTTCCCATTGTTCTGAGTAATAAATATTCCATTATTATCATGAGAATGCGAGAGCTTTAACAATATGTTAGGAGTGAGAACCTGACAGTAAACAAATTTGAAAACAGATAACTACAAGATCAATCATTGGCCTTGCTTGGAAGGAAAACATACGGGTGTATTAAGATATACCTTACTTAAACACAAATCTGATGATTTACTGATGTGAAGGAAACTGCTATTGAATTATTATGCAAAGTCATGTTCTATGGTTGCAACTGAGTAATTCTGATGACAAGTTTTACTATTTGTCAAGAAATAGAGCAGTTTAATCTTTTGTGTTAAACTTTTTCTTGGTCTGCCTTGAAGTGATGGAAAAGTTATTTGTAAGATCATCAGTTCTCCATTTTGATCATAAAGTTACGTTCTTGTTGTTGGGGTTAATTCGAGACTGCCATTACAGGTCAGGAGTGGCTCACGTAACACACATAATGTTAGGAGGCCGGAATGCGAGGGAGGGGGGAGCGAAACTGGGGACCCCGCTACACCGATACTATTAGTGGCACGCGATTCAGTAAACAAAAGAAACAGGTAACTCGTGAGCATATGGCTGCGGGCCAATAAGATGGACACAAGTGCCCGATATTACCTAATATGTAGCGGGGTTGTGCTGGGGGGAAAAGGGGTATAAATAAGAGCAGATTGTAAGGGGAAAACAGAACGCCTTCTCCAGCGACTCCGTGGATTCGCTGTGCCAGTTACGAATTCTGCAATAAAGCCACGTTTTGCTATATTCCGGTGTTAGTTGTCTCTCTTCCTAAAAGAACACAAGGCAGAATTTCAAGCCCAACATTTGGTGACCCCGACGTGGGGAGGGAGAGACAACACAGGCTGGCGGGTCCGACGGCAGACAACTTGCGGCCGCAAGCTCAACTAAGGTCAGGAAGTGCCTGTTATATCTAAGACTTCCACTAGATAGTCAAATCACTGAGTTAGATCTTGTCTGCTGATGGACCCTCACCAACCCCAAATTACCCTGGGAGAGATCATTCCCGGTGCAGAATCGTGACTGGTAAGTACTAACTCTTATCTGTTTTTAGGAAGATCCTCCGCCCGTGGAAAAGTCTTCTGAGTGAGGGTACCCGCCGCCCACGATGGGCATAAAAGTCTCAGGAGTGAGGAGAAAAGTGTTGCGGACACCGTAGTACACAGGGATAATGACGGCGCCTACCTTAGACTGGTTGTTAAGAGGAGAAATCTCCCACGCGAAGGTCAGGTTTTGAAAGGCGACCGTCCCACATTTGATCCTCTCTGTGTACTAGGGAGCCATGGAGCACTTCCAATTTCGAGTTACCAAAACTCAGACATTTGTGTGTTGAGTAACAGAGTATATGAGAGTTTTTAGAAATATGGTAAAATTGATAACTCTGCGAGTTCAATAATCTAACAGTGAGCAGCCGCAGGGGTCGGACACCATCAAGGTAGGAGTGGAAGTGTTCCTCCGAGGCCCAGGGAAGCTCACCTGGAACGGAAAACGGTGGCATGGTCCATACCCTGTCGCCGAGGTCTCCCAACAGGGCATTAAAAGGACCCTAGTCATCCGGACTATAGATCGAGCCTTGACTGGAAAGAATGGACCTCCACCGGCGTACCAGGCACCCTTGTTCCCGGTGGAAGGGGAGGACACGGCCCTCCCGGAAAGCGGACGCGCTATGGGAGGACACGGACTGAAATGGACCATGGCAAGGGGGGGATTGTGAATCTGTTCTTGAATAAGTTTTCTGAAATGTTGCATGCTACTTGTAAAAATTGCGGATGTTTAGGGAACCCCTACCCATATTTTGTGACCCTAGGTCGGACAAATCAGGATAAGCAAATAGGGAGGACACGCCAAAGAGTGCCGGGGGACGCTCACCTCTCTGCCTGATCCCGGCAGCCGCGGAAAAGATTGTAAGGGATGTGGGGATGTGGCCTCTGGGAGGCCAAGGGAGGGAGTGTTGGGGTTAATTCGAGACTGCCATTACAGGTCAGGAGTGGCTCACGTAACATACATAATGTTAGGAGGCCGGAATGCGAGGGAGGGGGGAGCGAAACTGGGGACCCCGCTACACCGATACTATTAGTGGCACGCGATTCAGTAAACAAAAGAAACAGGTAACTCGTGAGCATATGGCTGCGGGCCAATAAGATGGACACAAGTGCCCGATATTACCTAATATGTAGCGGGGTTGTGCTGGGGGGAAAAGGGGTATAAATAAGAGCAGATTGTAAGGGGAAAACAGAACGCCTTCTCCAGCGACTCCGTGGATTCGCTGTGCCAGTTACGAATTCTGCAATAAAGCCACGTTTTGCTATATTCCGGTGTTAGTTGTCTCTCTTCCTAAAAGAACACAAGGCAGAATTTCAAGCCCAACATTGTCCACATGTGAGTTTCGCAGATTGGACCTTGAGGAGTCTAAACACAGCTTGAAGATTTGGAAATTTGTCACCTGTGCGCTTCATGTAAAATTCTAATTATTTGGTAATATTATACTTTTCTCATGCTTGGGGAGGGGAACATGAAAATTCAACAGCTATTTTGAATAAAAAAGAAAAAATTATGTGGTGAGCTTAGCTTCTGTTATCTGGAGCATTGATGAGATTACATTTGAAGCATGCTGTATAGAATTGGCTTCTTTATTTAAAAAAGGATGTGAATGCTTTGGAAGCAGTTAATGTAGAAACATGGAAAACCTACAGCACAATACAGGACTTAGGCCCACAAAGTTGTGCTGAACATATCCCTATGTCAGAAATTACTAAAGGGCTTACTATAGGGCTTACCTATAGCCCTATATTTTACTAAGCTCCATGTACCTATCTAAAAGCTTTTTAAAAGACCTTATCATAGCTGCCTCCACCTCCATTGCTGGCAGCCCATTCCAGCACTCAACACTCTCTTTTTTAATTTTTTTTTATGAGTTTCTACAATACAATTACAAAAAAATCAACAAAATGGAGATTTATACAGCGGAAAACAAACGTGTCTAATATATAATTCATAACAATAAGGAGAAAGCACCCAAAATAAAATCATATAAAGTTAGTGTCCTCCCCATTCTCCCACTACAAAACTCCAGGTCAACCATTTAAATGTGTAAAAGAAAATTTAATCCCATAGAGCTGTAAATATATATATATATATAATGCCTACTACCAAAACTATGATGTAATTCACATAAAAAAATGAAAAATTTACAGAAAAATATAGCTGAAAGTAAGGGATTATAGTACAAAAAAAGGATAAATTAATCTAAAGTGTTATGAAAGTATTCAATAAAAGGTCCCCACACCTTATGAAACTTTATATCAGAATTGAGAAGTGAATATTCAATCTTTTCAAGGTCTAAACAGGACATAATATCACTAAGTCATTGAGCATGTGTGGGTGGGGCAACATCTCTCCACCTAAGAAGAACTAACAGTTTAGCCAAAAGAGAGGCAAAAGATAATGTTAGATGTTTAGTTGGACTCAAATGCATGTCTACTTCACCCAAGGTGTGAAAAAGAACAATCAGAGGGTTAGGTTCTAAATGGAAATTAAAAATATGGGATAAAGTTAAAAAAAAATTCTCTCCAGAATTTCTCTAGACTAGGACAAGCCCAGTGCATATGAATAAGAGAAGCCTCGCCCCCTCTTTACACTTATCATAAACAGGACTAATGTTAGGTTAAAACCGCAATAATTTAGTTTTAGACATATGAGCCCTGTGTACAACCTTAACCTGTAAAAGGTAGTGGCAAGCACATAAAGAGGTTGAGTTCACTGGCTTAAGAATTGAATCCCAAACCGCATCAGATAAAGAAATATTTAAATCATGCTCCCAGGCAGTTCTAATTTTATCGAACGGGGCATGCCTCAAGATCACTAAATTATCATGAATAGTAGATATTAAACTTCACTCAATGGATTAATACAAAGAAACTTATCCACAACGTTTTTCTCAGGCATGTCAGGAAAGTTTGATATTAAAGGGTTAATGAAATATCTAATTTGAAGATATCTTAAGAAATGAGTATGAGGTAGGTTAAACTTTACAGACAGTTGTTGAAAAGTTGCAAAACAATTATCTATGAAAAGATCTTCAAAGCGCCTAATGCCCTTTCTGTACCAACCATGAAATGTTGAGTCTTGCATAAAGGGTAGGAAAAGATGATCGTGTAAAATAGGACTAGAGAGAGAAAAACCATGAAGGCCATTATATTTTCTGAACTGAGCCCATATTCTCAGAGTATGTCTAATAAGAGGATTAAAAATTAGTCTAGGAAAGTGACAAGGAAGTGCCGATGCTAGAAGTGCAGAAATGGAGAGATCCTTACAAAAGTTCAACTCCATTGCCACCCATTTTGGGCAGTCAGACTGATTATGAAAGAAGGGCCAAAAAGTAAGACAATGAATATCGGCTGCCCAGTAATATAAACGAAAATTAGGCAAGGCCATACCACCTTCCATTTTAAATTTTTGAAGGTGAGCTTTATTAAGTCTGGAATGTTTGCCCTTCCATAGATAGGATGAAATAATAGAATCCAAGGAATCAAAAAAAGCTTTAGAAATAAAAGTTGTTAAAGATTGAAATAAGTATAAAAATTTAGAAAGGATATACATTTCAATAACATTAATTCAACCTACCAGAGACATGCACAAGGGTGACCATTGTGTCAAACTCCATTTTGTAGAATTTAAAAGATTAGCAAAATTTTCTTGAAAAAGATTCTTGAAGTTCCTTGTTACTGTAATACCAAGGTAAGTGAATTGATTATTAACTACTTTAAAAGGGAGGTCATGAAATACTAATGCTTGTGCTTCTTTATTGATTGGGAACAGTTCGCTCTTGTGTAAATTAAGTTTGTAACCGGAAAGCTGACTAAATTGATTAAGAAGTAAAAACGTTGGGGGTAAGGAAGAAGTTGGATTTGATATAAAAAGTAAAAGATCATCGGCATAAAGAGAAACTTTGTGCTCAACACCTCCCTTCCAAATCCCCATCAATTCAGCACAGCTACGAAATGCAATCGGCAGTGGCTCTATGGCCAAATCGAAATGCAAGGGACTTAAAGAGCATCATTGTCGAGTGCCACGTTTAAGGCTAAAAGACTGGGATTGCTGAGAGTTGGTCAAAACAGAAGCAGTGGGACATGAATATAACAATTTCATCCATGTAATAAAACTTTGTCCAAAATCAAATTTTTCTAAAACCGCAAAAAGATAGTTTCCACTCTACACGATCAACCACTTTCTCCGCATCAAGAGAAATGACACATTCAGGAGTCCCATTTGAGTGTGAATATAAGATATTAACTAAATGCCATATGTTAAAAAATGGAAGGCGCTTCTTAATAAAATCAATCTGATCTTCCGAAATAATAGAAGGATAAAATTCTCCAGTCTATGAGCCAAAACTTTAGCCAAGATTTTAATATCGACATTTAACAAAGAAATCAGCCTATACGAAGAACACTGTGTTGGATCTTTACCTTTTTAAGCTAAAAGAATGATACATGCCTCGTTAAATGATGCTGGCAATTTACCATGTTTAAACGAATCAGATAGAACTAAGAATAATTGAGACGAAAGCAGTGAGGAAAATGATGTATAAAATTCTGCAGAAAAACCCATCAGGTCCAGGAGATTACCTGACTTGGAGTGCAGAAATGACAGAGGATATTTCCTCTAGTGATAATGGCTCATTGAGTTTTGCTTTAAGATCAGAAGAAATCAAAGGAATATTTAAACTGTTTAAAAATGCTCAACGGAGATACTATCATTTGAAGATTCAGAGGTATTAAGTCAAGAATAATAATTCTTAAATGTGTCATTAACTTCAGAATGATTTGAAGTAATGTTCCCATTTCCCATTCGAAATTTTTGTAATTTGTTGTTTAGCTTTAGAGCGTCTTAGTTGGTTGACTAAAAACTTGCCAGATTTATCACCATGAATATAAAATCATCTCTTACTTTCAAGAAGTTGACGTACAACTGGTTGAGTGAAATTAAGGCAAAACTTAGCTTAAAGTTCCACTCGCTTCTTGTACAATTCAGGATTTTTGGCCTGGGCATATAGTTTATCTGTTGCTTTAATCTGACTGATCAAATCTAATCACTTTAAACAGGTCTTTCTTTTCAGATTCATAGTATCTGAAGCTATTTGACCCCTCAAATATGCGTTCATGGCATCCCAGACAACCCGGGATGAGATTTCAGATGACATGTTAGTGTTTAAAAATAAATTATCTGGTTCTTCATAAATTTTACAAAATCATTATCCGACAACAAGGTCAGGTTAAAATGCCAGTGTTTATTCATTTGAGGGAAACCAGGAAAATTTATAGACAGGGTAACAGAGGCATGATCCAAAATCAATATGCTTTGATAATCACAAGAGCGAACAGATGGAATCAGCAGGTTATCAATCAAAAAATAATCAATTCTAGTAAAAGTATGATGGACATGTGAAAAAAAGGAATAATGTCTCTCAATACGATGCAAAAAAAATGCCACATATCAGAGATACCATAATTAGAAAGAAAAGAGTGTATAGATAAAGCAGATTTACTAGGTAGTCTAGGAACAGAGGACGATCAATCCCAAACTGGATCTAATCAAAAATTAATATCAACACCCAATATAAGAGAATATAAACTCTAGTCAGGCAATAAAGAGAAACACACGATCAAAAAATTCCACATGATCAGAATTGGGAGCATACAGGTTAGCCAAGACTACCCTAGTATTATACAATTTCCCAGAGACAATAATTAAATGACCATTTGTATCAGGTATTTTGTTGAAAAGCTCAAAGGGAATATTTTGATTAATAAAGATTGAAACCCCCTGGCTTTAGCCAGGAAGGCAGAATGGAAGTGTTGTCATACCCACCTTGACATAAGATGAGAGTTATCAAAACTACGAATATGTGTTTCTTGCAAAAAAAACATTGTCAGCTTTGAGCTGCTTAAGATGTGAAAACACCTTCCTTCTGTTAACAGGATGGTTCAATCCCTTAACATTCCAGTTTATAAGATTCAACGGGCTAACCATTGTCATTTAAAATAACATAAACAAGATCAAACATTCAAATAACAGCTCTGGGGGAAAAGGGTATAAAACAAGAGAATCAGGACAAAAAAAATCCTGAGTAACAAAGAATAACTAAAGGTTCTATATATGGTGTTGGCACTAGAGAGACCACCCCCCCCCCCCCCCACTCCCACTAAATCCCAGAACAAGAAAGCTACCAAAAAACAGCAGGAAGCTCTTCAGAGAAAAAACATCCCAAAAACCAATTTACAGTTCCCTAACATCATTGTAAGCTCCGTTTAATTAACAATTCAAAACCAGAGAACTTATGCGCTATGAATAAAAAGTATACATAAAGAAAAGAGAAACAGTTCCCTCAAAAGGTATTAAACTTAACTCAAAGTAATAATCCAGAGTAGCCTACCCATGAAAACTATGAAAAAAAATCAGTAATTTAAAAAGAAAACAGAAAAATCAAACCAGAGAGAAAAAAAATTAAAAAGTACTTATTGGCCATTTTAAATAATCAGACCGAGTCTGAAGGAGTTGAAATGGCAGGGAGGCTTTTGATAAATTCCTGAGCTTCTGTAACATTAAACCATTTTTTGTGTCTGGTACTATGAGTTATTTGCAGATGCGCTGGATAACACAGCGAGGGCCTGAATCCATGATAGTACAACTCTTTCATAACTTCTTTATACTCGGCGCGGCGCACAGCCTCAGAACCCGGGGAGCATAATCCTCAACAATACTGATAAAAAGACCCTTGTAATCCAACTTTCCTCTCCGATGTGCTTCCATGACCAAAAGTTTTTTCACCTTGATATCAATGAAAACAGAGAATAACTGGGCATGGCCGAGAGCCCAACTCAGGCTTGGCCAGAAATGTATGGTGAGCTCTGTCTAACTCAGGTGGGGTCAGAAGAATATCCTTCCCAAAAATCTCACAGAGTAAAGAAGAAAAAAATTCACCAGGAGATCCACTTTCAATAGCCTGTGGCAGAATGAGAATTCACAGATTATGACATCTGCTCTGACCTTTGAGATCAGTTATTTTGGATGTTAACTTGGTGTAATGCTCACTCAAATTGCAACAGACGGCATCCAGCTGCTGAACACGACATTTTAAATCTTCTGCAGTTGACTTAAGATGAGAAAAATGTTCAGCATGATCCTCCACTTTGGAATTAATTTGATCCAATTTTGACTCCAACGAACTGAAAGAAGACTTATACTGAGACTTAAGTTCAGATATAATCTCTTGTCGATGCTGTTCCAAAATGAAGATAAACTCGGCAGAGGAACAACAGACAGTCGCAGTCGCAGGGACTTATTTTTTTCTCAGATTTAGGGAGCTTTG
Organism: Hemitrygon akajei; assembly: GCF_048418815.1. Lineage (NCBI taxonomy): Eukaryota > Metazoa > Chordata > Chondrichthyes > Myliobatiformes > Dasyatidae > Hemitrygon > Hemitrygon akajei. The sequence continues at coordinate 61,352,383 of NC_133133.1, forward strand.
AGGCCATTGTAGGTCAAGCATATTCACAGGCAGGTAGGAGAGCAACAGTCTGGAGTAAAAAATGGAGATAAAGAGTGCGGAGTTAAGAAATGAAACGGAACAACGGTTTTAAGCGATTAAACTATCACCATCTTACTGGATGTCCCCACTCACTGCTCTCTGAGTAAAAAACTTAACCCTGACATCTCTTCTCTACCTACTCCACAGCACCTTACAACTGTGTCCTCTTGTGGCAACCATTTCAGCCCTGGGAAAAAGCCTCTGACTATCCACGTGATCAATGCCTCTCATCATCTTGTACACCTCTATTAGGTCATCTCTCACCCTCCGTCGCTCCAAGGAGAAAAGGCCAAGTTCACTCAACCTATCCTCATAAGGCATGCTCCCCAATCCAGGCAACTCTTGTAAATCTCCTCTGCATCCTTTCTATGGCTTCCACATCCTTCCTGTAGTGAGGCAACCAGAACTGAGCACAGTACTCCAAGTGGGGTCTGACCAGGGTCCTATATAGCTACAACATTACCTCCCGGCTCCTAAATTAAATTCTATGACTGATGAAGGCCAATATACAATATGCTTTCTTAATCACAAAGTCAACCTACACAACTGCTTTGAGCGTCCTATGGACTCGGACACCAAGATCCCTCTGATTCTCCACACTGTCTTACCATTAACATTATATTCTGCAATCATATTTGACCTACCAAAATGAACCACTTCACACTTAACTGGGTTGAACTCCATCTGCCACTTCTCAGCCCAATTTTGCATTCAATCAATGTCCCGCTGTAACCTCTGACAGCCCTCCACACTATACACAACACCTCCAACCTTCGTATCATCAGCAAACTTACTAACCCATTCCTCCACTTCCTCATCCAAGTCATTTGTAAAAATCACGAAGAGTAAGGGTCCCAGAACAGTTCCCCGAGGCACACCAATGGTGACCAACCTCCATGCAGAATATGACCCGTCTACAGCCACTCTTTGCCTTCTGTGGGCAAGCCAGTTCTGGATCCACAAAGCAATGTCCCCTTGGATCCCATGCCTCAATAAGCCTTGCATGGGGTACCTTATCAAATGCCTTGCTGAAATTCATATACACTACATCTACTGCTCTACCTTCATCAATGTGTTCAGTCGCATCCTCAAGAAATTCAATCAGGCTTGTAAGGCACGACCTGCCCTTGACAAAGCCATGCCTACTACCCTTCATCGTATTATACCTCTCCAAATGTTCATAAACCCTGCCTCTCAGGATCTTCTCCATCTTACCAAGCACTGAGGTAAGACTCACTGGTCTATAATTTCCTGGGCTAGCTAATCTCCTTTTCTTGAATAAATGAACAACATCCACAACCCTCGAATCCTTCAGAACCTCTCTCATCCCCATTGATGATGCAAAGATCATCGCCTGAGGCTCAGCCATCTCCTCCCTAACCTCCCACAGTAGCCTGGGGTACATTTTGTCCAGTCCTGGCAACTTATTCAACTTGATGCTTTACAAAACCTCCAG